>NC_038048.1:41916940-42237572 GCF_002211085.1 Panicum hallii | reverse complement strand
ATTCATGGACGAGCTAGATAAGTTTGTCGTAGTCTTTATTGACGACATACTTATCTACTCCAAGAGTATTCAGAAACATGAGCAACATCTGCGGGTAGTGTTGGAAAAGCTAAGGAAGCATAAACTATATGCTAAATTTAGCAAGTGTGAATTCTGGCTGGAGAAAGTAGCTTTCCTTGGTCACATTCTGACCGCGGAAGGCGTAGCAGTGGACCCAGAGAAGGTCGAAGCCGTGTCCAATTGGCAGCAACCGACCAATGTTAGTGAAATCAGAAATTTCCTTGGATTAGCCGGATACTATCGGAGGTTTATTGAGGGATTCTCTAAGATAGCCCGACCCATGACGGAACTTCTTAAGAAGGAGAAGAAATTCGCCTGGACGGAAAATTGTGAAGGAAGTTTTCAAGAATTGAAGCAAAGGTTGACAACCGCCCCAGTGCTAACCCTACCGGACATTCATCGGGATTTTGTCATTTATTGTGATGCATCCCGACAAGGATTAGGGTGTGTTCTGATGCAGGATGGGAGGGTCGTTGCATATGCTTCCCGCCAACTCAGGACTCATGAGCAGAATTATCCGACCCATGATTTGGAATTGGCAGCCGTAGTGCATGCCCTTAAGATCTGGAGACACTACCTGATTGGAAATAAGTGTGAAGTTTTTACCGACCACAAGAGTCTGAAGTATATCTTCACCCAGCCGGATTTAAACCTAAGGCAAAGAAGATGGTTAGAATTGGTTAAGGACTACAATTTGGAAATTCAGTATCACCCCGGGAAAGCTAACGTAGTAGCCGATGCCTTAAGCCGGAAATCCTATGGGCCCAAGGATGACAATCTGCGCGAGGAAATAGCACGATTAAATGTGCACATTGTGCCTCGAGGTTCCAGCCAAGTGCTAAACGTCCAATCGACACTAGAAGATGGGATTAGAGAGGCCCAACGATCGGATCAGAAGTTAATGAAAATCTGCAAACAAACCGGAGAAAACAAAGCGCCAGGTTTCAGAGTGGACGATAAGGGAACATTATGGTACGAGGATAGAATTTGTGTTCCCCAGAATGGAGATTTCCGGAAATTAATCATGGACGAAGCCCATAACTCGGCCTACTCCATCTACCCAGGATCCACCAAAATGTACATGGACATAAGGCAAAAATATTGGTGGAATGGAATGAAGGCGGACATTGCACGATTCGTGGCTCATTGCGATACTTGCCAAAGGATCAAAGCCGAACATCAGAAACCGGCAGGATTATTGCAACCCTTGCCTATCCCAGTATGGAAATGGGATGAGATAGGGATGGACTTTGTAGTGGGCCTACCTAAAACACAGAAGGGACACGATTCCATATGGGTAATAGTGGATCGACTCACTAAATCGGCTCATTTCATACCTGTACGAACCACTTACGGTGGAGAGAAGCTGGCAAAGCTTTATATTGAAAACATAGTAAAGTTGCACGGAGTGCCTAGCCGAATTGTCTCGGATAGAGGGACCCAATTCACCTCTAGGTTCTGGAAAAGCTTGCATCAAGCCATGGGCACCAAGTTGGATTTCAGCTCTGCATATCACCCACAGACAGATGGTCAAACCGAAAGGGTAAATCAGATTATGGAGGATATGCTGAGAGCATGTGTCCTAACCTACGGAAAGGACTGGGAGCAGAGTCTGCCTTATGCAGAATTCTCGTACAACAATAGCTACCAAGCCAGCCTGAGCATGTCGCCATTCGAAGCTCTCTACGGAAGAAAGTGCAAAACTCCTCTAATGTGGTCGGAAGTTGGGGAACGTGCCCTAGTTGGACCCGCACTCATAAAAGAAGCAGAAGAAAAAGTAGCGGAAATCCGCGAGAAGTTGAAAGCAGCTCAGTCCCGACAGAAGAGCTACGCAGACAAGAAGAGGCGGGAAATAAGTTTCGAACCAAGCGATTTTGTTTATCTCAAAGTCTCACCCATTCGAGGAACGCGAAGATTTCAGGTACAGGGAAAATTGGCTCCTCGATACATCGGACCATATCGGGTTCTAAAGAAAGTCGGAGCCGTGGCATACCAACTGGAGTTACCAGAAGAAATATCGGATATACATCCAGTGTTTCACGTCTCGCAATTAAGGAGATGTTTGAGAGTACCCGAAGGAGAACACGTGCCGGTAGAAACAATTGACCTGCAACCGGATCTGCGATACCAGGAAGTACCGGTCAAAATTCTGGACACTGTCACCAGGAGGACAAGAAACTCCGAAGTACGGATATGCAGAGTTCAATGGAGCAGACACGGAGTAGAGGAAGCAACCTGGGAACGCGAGGAAGCTTTAAAGAAAGAATTTCCCCATCTGTTCAAGAGCCGGCCGAATCTCGAGGACGAGATTCATTTAAGTGGGGTAGGTTTGTGACGCCCTGAAAATTCACTTAACTAAATCATGCGCTAGAGTAATTCGTAGAAACGGTTCGACGTCAAAACCCTAACCCTAACCGGATCGCCGTCCCGTTCTGCATCGCTCGCGACCGCCCGCCGTGATTAGAGCCGGCGCGACCCCTTTTCTTTTTCTCCTCACGCGAATACCGCGCGCGTGGCCGACCGGCCGCGGCTGCGGCCGCGATTGGCGCCGACGCGTTTTCCTTTTTCCCTCGCTGTTCTCCTCGCGCTGCGCGCTTCCCCGCGCGTGGCCGACCGGCCGCGGTCACCGCCGCGACCGGCGCCAGCGCTTCTCCCCTCCCCTCTTTTTCTTTTCTCTCTTTCTCCCTAATTCTTTTCCTTTTCCTTTTTCCTTTTCTCCCTTTTCTTTCTTCCTTCCCTCCCTTTTCTTTTCTCCCTCCTTCCTTTCTGCCTCTCCCTCTTTTCCCTCTGCTCCCGAGCGCCACACGCCGCGCGCTGCCATGCCGCGCACGCCCCCGCGTGCCCCGCGTGGCCGTGCGCCACGCTGAGCGCCGCGCCGTGCCCGCGCCCCGCCCTGGCCCGCGCTTCACCGCGCCGTTCGCGCACGCGCGTGCCTACCCCCGGAACGCGGCCGCGCCGCCCGTCGTCAAGCCGTGCCGCCCACCGCTGTTCCCTGCCGCACCCCGCGCGCGCGCTGCCCCTGTGCCGCACCACGCTGCTCCTCCCCACGTGCGGAGCTCGGCGCCCTCCCCGCCACGCCGCGTCGCGACGGCCGCAAGCGGCCGAGCGCCATTAATGGCCGCCCGCGACCGCCGCCGGCCGAGCCCGCCGCCCCACCGCCTCGGCCACCTATAAAAGGGGCCGAGGGGCACCTCCAGCACCCCACCACCGCCGCCGCACACCCGGCCTCCCCCCTCCTAGCCCTCACCGCTGCCGCGCCGAGCCCCTGCGTCCGCCGCCGCCGGCCTTCGTCGCCCCGCCTGCACGCGCCATCCCGGCCCGAGGTGAGGCCGGGGATGGGATCCCCACGCGCCCCTCTCTCTTTTCCCCCACTCCCGGGCCGCCGCCGTGCCCTGGCCGGCCGGATCGGGCCGCCGCCGGCGCCCTGTCTCCCCCCTCCTCTGTTTTGCACGGGGGAGAGGAAGGAGAAGGGCGTTTTGCCCATAGCCCCCCCCTCTTCCTGTATTTCCCAAGAGGACACCTTTCCCCCCTTTAGTCACTTCTTTTGCTAAAGAAACCTCACTCTTTTTAATATTTCAAACCAAGTCCCTCCACCACGTAAACCTAATTACACTCGACATCCTTTAATGTGTCCTGCGTATTTCTAGAAATTGCAAATAGGCCCTTGTTCCCTCCAGATACTTACGAATAAATCCCTGGAGCCCTGTTTAACCACCCGAACCCTCTTTAGCTCGTCATTTTATGTGCGAAACGACCTCCGATTGACCCGAAACTTTACCACTCCACTTCTAGTATAGTTTTAGCCATGCCATTAAGAAACCACCCAAAGATATCACCCCTAACTCCGTAACTAAATTATTTCCGATTCAAGCCCAACGATAAAAGCTTTTAGTTCTTTCGCTTGATTGTGTGTCCGTTTGTTTGCGTCGTAGGACACGGAGTGAACGACGAGTTTCCCGACTGCGACCAAGCAACTGAGGACCAGTTCTGCGACCCCGAACCCGAAGGACAGTGCTTCGATCAGGACTTCCCGCAAGGGTTTGACGATGGCAAGTTCAATTCCGCCCTTTGATGCATGTTTCTGTCCTAGTTTTTATAAACGCAACCCGATGGCCTGTTTTATAAAATTGCATGGTTTTGTGTGCTGAAAACTTGGTAGGATAGCCACCCTTGTTTGTGATAACCATACCTTGACCACTTGATTTTTATAAGGAAAATGTGTGTGTATGGGAAGGGATAAAATGTGGTCTTGAAAGACGAGTCAGACGGGATGGATGGCATTTCTGTGTGAATTGCCGTTGGTGTGCTCGTACCTGTGTGGTAGGGCAAGGAAGGGAGATGTCCGTCCTGTCACCCCTAAGGACCGAGTTGTTGTGACATCTCACCTAGCTTCCTGTCGTGCAAACCACTTGACCGTTGTATGGGCAACGGCTTAGCCTAACCCCACTAGTTAGTCTGATAGCCATCAGGAGAGCTGGGAGCAACGGGTGATCAAGGAGACGGGATAAGCTCTGTGTGACTTATGCCCCGGTTAAACCTCGGTGATAGGTTGAGTGACCCCCTTGATAGATCCCGTGGTGGCTAGTCAGGTCTAGCTAAGGTGGGTAATGGCTTTGATGGGATCTGCACCGGCACTAAGGTGTTCGTGCTGTGGTACCCCACCTGTGGGTAAAGTTGCACACCTCTGCAGAGTTAAAAATCTATTCGAATAGCCGTGCCCACGGTATTGGGCAAGTTATGGTGTGGTCACATAACTAGTGTTTCTCTCTGGGAATGGTAGAGCTGGTGTGAGTGGTTTGGAAAGTGTCCGGCAGTTGTGCCGTGTGCTACGGCGGACGGGGAGTCCGGTAGCAGTTTAAAACTTGGATCCTGCGTGGATCAACATCATATGCTCTTTGGTACTTGAAAGCTTGTTTTGAAAATGTTTTAAACGAACCATTGCATGCAACCGAGTTTTCCGCAAATAAACCCTAACATTATCCTTGGATTATCCTGTGCATTTAACTCTCTTATACCCCCCCCTCCGTGGGTGTGATTGGACTTGCTGAGTACGTTTGTACTCACCTCATTCCTATTTTTACAGTGGAAGACCCAGACTACGTCTCCGAAGACAACGAGTAGGGTTTCGACCTGCACCCAGTCTTGCCTGTGGTTGAGGCCGCCGTTGGATTCCGCATGGCGCAAGACTCTGATGATCCTCTTTTCGTAGCTAGTGTAGTAGTATGGGTTTTAGTTGTAATCCTCGCGATAGTGGCGCTTCACTGCCCATTACCGCGTAGAGTTGTACGGTGATGTACCATCTGATGTAATAAAAGTGTTATCAGCCTCTTAGGACTGATAAATCAACACTTTTAAGTCTTCCCTGATGGGGGGACGCTTCATACAGGTATTTCAGTCACAGCTCACAGCTGCTCTAGATAAACGGTCTTCTGCTTTCCCACAACAGTTTTTTCATAACAGCTTTTCCGCAGCTCACAACAGTTTTTTCAAAAACCACGGTCCAACCAAATACACCCTTAGAAGAAGTGTTACAGAATGTGGTTGGAGGTGGTCCAATTGCTTCCACAATAATTTTCTCAGATGAAGAGGATGCTCTCGTCTCGAGATATAGCTCTAATGGGGTTTACTCTTCTCCACGGGCGGAGCTGGGCTTTGCTGTTGGGGTCTTCGAACCCCGATGGATTTCTGCAAAATCAGTAAGAATCACTGTTCTGCGCTGTTTTGTAAACGTAAAGACCCCAGCAAGAAATAGGAAAGATCCCGGCAACATTTTCATCTGGCTTTACCCCTGCTCTTCTCAATCCTTTTATAGAATAATCAATTTCAGAGGGATGGTCCCTTTCTTTGTTCCCGGTATCTGGGACATCAAAGTTCCCCCAGAGTACACTATTTCTTGTGGCTGCTCTTAAAAAATAAAGTGTTAACTAGAGATAATTTAGCAAAACGTCAAAATGTTGAGGATATGAGTTGCCTTTTCTGTGCAGAAAGAGAAACGTGTCAGCATCTTTTCTTTGACTGTGTAGTTGCTAGGCAAATGTGGAAAGAAATCTCACAAGCAGTTGGCTTCGATATAGGTTCCTCCTTTGAGTCAATTGGGACCTGTTGGCTGAGTAATAAGTGCTTTTTGGTAGTTAATATGGTTAGTGCTGCTGCTTTGTGGGGTCTTTGGAAACTCAGAAATGTTTTTTGCTTTCAGCACCAGGCTTGGCGAAGCATGGGTGTCTTGCTCCTGAGAGTGATGGGGCTGCTTCAGAACTGGTTGATCCTCTGCCCAACTTCGAAAAAGGAGGACCTGAAAAAAACCACCGAGACTCTGTCTCGTCTGGGAAGAAATCCAGGAATGTTGACGTTCTGATGGAGAGAGAAGATGATAACCTTCTAAATCTGGGAAGCTGGAGTTGGCAACTGAAGAATCTGGATGTCTCTCTGATGCCTGAAGACAATCTGAAGACCCGTTCGACATGGAAGAATCCTCTCTCCGTCGCTTAGCTTCTGTCTTAGCTGTTGCAGCGCCGGCTTTTTGTTCTCCCTGGTTCTAGTGAGGTTTCGGTGTGTGTGGGTTGGCGTCTTGGTCTTTTAACGTTTAGCTGTCGAAACTGTGGCTGGCTGGTTGCCGTTCTGGTTCTTGTATGGGCTGTAATTGAATGTTTCTGCTGCCTTTTAAGTAAGACTGGGGCTCGGCCCTAAAACTCTAAAAAATACCGTTAACCGTCTCCTAAAGGCAAAGTGAATTCCATTACACCAGTAAACCCATCTCCCATCCTCCTGTACGGTTCTACTACCATTTACTAACAGCTGCCATAGAGTTCCGATGGCAAAGTTGCACAAAGATTTCGTCTAGCCTTCAAATTTAGTTCCACAAAGAGTGTTTTTTAATTAGAGTAAAATCCATCTAACTAAAATAATATAAAATACCAAGAAATAATTGCATAGAGAAGGGCATGAAGCTAATTAAATGCTTAAGTATGCTTAAGCAGATGTTACTTTTCAGATTCCAATGCATTTGCATTTATTAAGGATCCAGGGAACCAAATAAACAGTATGGTTTTCAATCACAGCTGCTATAGTTAATTAGGGGTAATATGGTTATTTTTTCGCTACTAGTAGTATATCTGAAATTTATAAACGAACAGTTTTTATGTGGGATGGAAGGTGTACGTTTTTTCGGAGCGTTCCGGTGCCTCTTAGCCAGCATTACCCGAATCACGGAGAAATGACCATCACCGGATGACATTTCAGTAAACTGAACCAATAAAGTGCATTTGTAATACCACAAATGAGCAAGTTGCGTGACAGTGCCTGCGCGCCTTCTGCATTTACCATTCCAGATTAGGTTTGTCAGAAACATCGAATTGAAGCAGCATGAAGCTTTCATGATTATCACAGTAGATTGCCTGGAGGTGCAAGTATTACAAGGATGGTGGTAGCGCCTATCGTATGTCGTGCCACCAACAATTCTCGGAAACAAATAAACGAATATTTCACCACATCATGTTCTAGTCACATAACATGCTCACAATAGACAACACGCAGACTAGCAGATGAGTAGACTACGGACTACGGAAATGGAGGCATGAAACCAGAGTCACGACCATTTCAGGCCTCCTTCGGGAGTCCCGTTGAGTTGAGTTGAGTTGACATTCATCCCAATCCCGATGATCTTCTGAGCTTCTATCATTTGAATAGATGCTAGGAAGACGCACAATTTATAAAACAAATTTCCACAATCATATATACATAAATTTTTATGTACAAAATTATTGTGTAAAGACAAAGTTGTACAAGCAAAATTTTGAATCAAAGAAATTTTGCAAAACCAAAATATTCCGAACAGTGTGAAAAATATTGGAGACAATACTTTGAAACATAAACTCAAGAACAAAATTTGAACGAACGAAAAATTTGGAACAAAAAAGTTGCGAACACAAAATTTTGGAAACAAAATTTAAGGGAAAAATTCAATATACAAAAATTAGAACACGCAAAAGAAAAGACGCACGTCATCCCATCTCCGCTGCTCCGACGAGTCCCGACGCGCCGCCCACCGGCCGCCGCGCCGCCGGGCGCGGAGCGCATGAGGCTCGCCGGGCTCCAGGCTCCCCACGCCGCCGAGGCCGACCAGGCAGCCGCCCCACTTCTGCGGCAGTGCGGCGGTCTCTGGCGCCACCTGCAAATGAGATAAGGACGGGCTGATGGAAAGAGGACTGGGAGCGGAGGCTCAAGCGGCGGCAAAATAAATAAAAAAGGGAAAGAGCAGCGTTTATCGACCGGAATCCAGACCCCCGCACAATGCGGAGGCGAAACAGAGCAAGCACGCAAGCACAGCGGGAACAGAGCATGAACCGAAAGGAAAACCCCAACCGGCGACCAGAGAAACAACCCAACAATCAAGCTGCTCGCGAGCATTGGACCACGCCGGGATCAGGAGCCTTTGGACGTGCCTGCCGCTGCCAGAGAATCGCGGCACGACTCGACATTCGGCTCGCGTAACGGCGTAATATAGCGGAAGCCAAGCGGGGGAGTGCCGGAACGGCCGAGCGGCAGCGGGGGATGGAGCAGCGTAGCGATTAGAGACGGGAAGGTGTGCCAGTGCTAAGACTCACCGTCCACTGATGATGATCAAGGGCCTTGATGGTTCCACGTCGACCACTCCTATGCCATCGCCATAAGCATAGGCATATGGAAGCTTTCTCTTCGCGTAAAGATCACTAGTGATTTGCGCGCGCGCAGGAGCGCGTCGTCTTTCCTAAGTAGTAGAGAACCTTTAGTTAGTGTCCTAGAGCTCTTGGATAATGTTTACTGAACTGAATTTTTCGGTTAAGCAAATAATGCATATACTGATATGAAATGGCTGCTCAATAGCCATGGTGGTTATTGTTACTTTATCTACAAAATAACGGTACAATTCAATACAACATTTGTTATATTGCCACTGCCATTTGTACAAATTCGTCGAGGCCACCTTTCATCTGCTAGGTCCACAACTGCAATAGTTGCCATCTATTGGCTTTCTTGGTTCTAGGTCCATCAATCTATGAAATTAGAAATATAATAATTATGAGCGAAAGGTAAGCAACCTCTTGAAATCAGCACAAATGAATATGCATGTGACCAAAAAAATATCAAATCATAACCGAAGATTACAATTATATCCTTTTTAGATTATTTGAATGTTGGGAAAAGGAGGCGCTCGGATCAAGATAGATTCACATGATCTCTTACCTAATCTAACGAAGCAAACATAGTGATCTGAGCAATAGAATATGGTAAGGTAATATAAACTGATTTCTCACGATGCTTTTGTAATTTTTTTCAAAAATATACTACATTCCTGTTAAAGCCTAGAGCCCCTGCTTGATGTTTTTTAATCTGAGGTATTATTTGAGTTATTAAGCAAATAAGCAACATTGCGAGTTGAAAAATAAAAAAAGAATTAACATTGATGCTTAAGAAACTGTCGTCCTGTTCTAGTTTCAAGGACAGAGATTCATATATGAGAAATGCATATGTATGCATGGAATGGACATATAAATGGTAGATTATACGTGCATGCAAAACATAGTATTGTTGGGTTGGCGCAAATATGAGAGAAAAAAATGACGAAATTGTTTCTGCAACTTGTTTACCTGTCCATTCACTGCCCAGCCTGCTCTTCTTTGGCATCGAATTGGAAGTGAGCTAACACAAATTTAAAAAGTCAGTAAGTGTTTCGGTCTTTAAAATCGGCAAAAACAATGATAATAACATCAGCCCACCTAATAATGTCCAATATCCTCATGTCTGAATTCATGAATTCAATATACATGCACTATATAGCAAAAGAAAACCACCAATCCTACTGTCAAACTATTCAGATACCAACAATCTAGGTTCACACGTTCAGCATTCATCAAAGCAACATGAACCTGATACAACTTGTGCACCCTATAAATGCTAGTTTCTCGGTTCGCACAGTAAGAACAAAAAAAATGAATTTGTAAAATATACCCTGTAAAACACAGCAAGCAGTTTTAGATCAGATCGAGAAATTGATACATGAAGTAAAAGAAGTGGAAGCACTCACATTCTGATACCCTATAAAGTTTTTGTTTATTTGTGATATTCCTGAGCAGCAAAAATACAATCGGATGGGCGAAGAAAGTCTAGACAATGAAAGGCTGATTTCATTGGCCTGCACACCATTCAGATGCACAAAGTTGCGTCAATTGTCACCAAGCATAATTACCACCAAAATTTAATCTTAAAGGTGGCTCGTGTTACATTTACATTTCAGCAAACACATAAGGGGCATAAAGGTAAATGAAAGATTCCACCGTACCTAGGCAATCTGGCCATCAGAACTTTGCTTGTATTGTTAGGTTGATCACTCCATACATCATTCCATCCAGCACCAGAAAGAATATTGCATCTTTGTTCTTGCATCTCAATTTTATGAGGTCGCTGCAAACATAGATATATTTTTCCTCCATTATAACAAATTAGGCACAATTGGTTAATCATCTTTACATAAGGTGCATGCGAATACGAAGACAATTTTCCTTTAAACTGAGTGGCAACGCATAACATCTCTAATAGTTTGTGAATTAATTGGATGAGAACTACCAAAATTTTCAAACTGTTTCAAAAAAGGATCAACATCACAGTCATTCCATGAACTAATTGGTGCATAAATTTCAAACCAATAAATTAAGCCCAAGAGTATACAATTCGAAATAGCCTTGGCTTTCTTTTACCTGTCTAAGAAAAGATTGATCAATTGTAAAGGATAAATAGCCACTAGAGAGCGTCCACTAACCTTTATGCCAATGATGCTTATCCATGTCACCATGTGTACAGCACTTGAAGTTCCAAGCTGGCCAGAAGAATAAAACAGATTTGGCTGCAGTTGTCTGCTCTATTCATTCAAATTGTCAAAGTAATATTGGGCATACATGGAATAGATTGGGCATATTAGGACACTTCAGATCGACGTTTCAACTTGGAGCCACTGGAACATCCTTCCCCCCTGCAATGGCAACCAATATGGTTACAACAACGGTACCAATTTTTTTTTGAAAACCTATTTTTTTTCAATAAGTAGCATAAGGAAACAATCGCATCAGTACATTGTATTATACCTTTCTTGCCTATCCCTTCTGCTGCTCCGCCTGCTATATCTTGGTGGCCTGCCCAGTTTCCTCCCGTCTGCAGCTGCCTGGTGCTGCGGCTGGCTTGATACGTGCTATCTTGGCGTCGGCTGCTCCGCTGCTGTGGTCTGGGCGCCCCTCCGATGCTCCACGGATAGCAGCAGCACAACGCCGCCCACCCAGTCGCCAGTTTGTTCCTGCAAGTTGCAACCAGAGAGCCATTACCCAGACAGATCTAGTGGGGGAGCGACACATCCGGCCGCGGTAGCACTGGATTTGGCCATGGAGTCACCGGTCGGGGCGTCGATGAGGCTCCATCACCGGCAGCCATGGCCGCGTGGCGCGTGGGGAAGACGATGGAGGGCGTCTCGCCGCCGCTGAGGGAGGGGCAGTGTCCAGCGGCCGGGTGGCATAATTTGGAAGTCTGATACAGCACAAGGCATAATTTTGCGTGCTAGTGGTGGCGGTGATGGAATACAGTATTTGTTACTATATATAAATACGATGATCTGATGAAACTAATGATTCAGTTGTATCTTTTCCATTAAACAACATTTAAACCGTTGTTGATCTCCCTATATATACATTGTCTAAAATAAAATAAAATTACCGTATCCTATCAATAACCAAAATCTAGCCAAAACAGTTGTTCTTGTCTTGTGTTTACCATATATATGTATATCAGTAAAAATGAAAGTTGCAAGAATACTGGGACAAAGGGAGGAATCAATGATTCAAGAACATTAGGGGCAAGATATACACAGTACAAAATATCCTATGCAGTTCGGAACCAAGAACCATTTAAGATAAATTTTAATTAAAAAATCATCTAAGATACGTACTAATTCCAGACGGTTCCCGATACAAACTGCGGGGCACTATTTTAAACGGTTCGTATTTCGAATCGGTTCGATTGTATATTGAACCGTGACTAATGTTTTTGGAGTCGATGCGCATGACGTGTAGGCGAGGGATTTGAAAGGAACCTTTCACTTGCACGCTTTTAACCCTTTCACGTGTGTTGGGCCCACACCATCTGCTTTTCCCCTTAAAACTCCCCCGTGGTGTCTTCTCAATACATCCTCCATTTTTTTTCATCTCTTTCCGGTGGTTTCTTCTTCCCATCTTCAAATATAGAAACTTTTCTTCTTAAGAAGACACTTTAGTGGTAGTGTAAAAACATACGAAGTCTGTTTCGGCCTTGTGTGGTTATCTGATTGCAATCCTTTTTAAGGATTGTTCATTTTATTTGGCCTAGATCTCTTATTTTGCCCCGTGCGACGACCTAACTCCGCCCTTCTTCGCCTCCACCATAATGGCTACAATGGTAAAGGCGGGTGGTGCACAGATAGCATGGATTAGGGGCGGTGGTGACAAAATGGGGATGCATGTTAAGTTTAGCCGGTGAAATTTAGGTTTCGAATTTGTACTAAATAGAATTTATTTTATTTCTCTAAATCTCTCATCCGTCTTTGTCATTAACTTTATCTTTGTCATTAACTTTAACTTTGCCTTTAAATAACCGAATATACCATTCGAACCTTTCCTTTAAATAATCAGATAATCGGATATATGCAGACGTTTTACCATCTGGATCTGGCATGTCGAAGAAAAGAACTCACGGCACCGCTCCTTCCCGTGGAAGGACCAACGAAACAAATCTATCGATCATGACTCTCTCTTAGAGATAAAAGAGGACTTAGAAGAAGATAGGAGGAAAGTAGGTGCACGTAACCGGCATAAAGCCTAAATATGTAAGTTTTCCACCATTAAAACGGCACAAAACGATAACACTATCCAGCAAAACGGAGTGGCAAGCATCTTCGTCCGCTCGTTTCACCAGGGAAAAAATGGCATCTTTTTTGCAAGGAAAAAAAAAGGAAAGTTGGAATCTCGGATGTGGTACTATCTTTACTCAGCGTAACTGCAAGGCTGTACTGTCACCTAGCTGGAAAAGGTGACGTGACGAGCTGGGTCGTCCGCTCCTGATTCTCGCGCTCCTTTTACGCGAGAAGGATGAGAATTCGGTGCCGCCGGGAGGAAAGGCCGGCCGGAAGAGTTCCAGTAAAAGGAGGCAAGCAGGGCACTCGCAGTCGCAGAGTCGCATGCTCTCACTCCCCTGCCACTCCCACCAGGGGCGGAGCTACAGGGTGGTCCTTGTGGGCCAAGGACCACCTTGAGTTTTGGTCCAGAAGGCCAGTACCAATTCTCTGCAAAGGCCGAACCGCCGAAGCCCAACTGATGAAGCACTGATCGGTTTCTGTGTTGCGAAGTCGAAGCGTCGAAGGGCTGATGCGTACGTCTCCAGTCGCGTATGTCTCCAGTCGTCTCGTCTCCTCCCTCGACGCTCTCGGCTTCTCTGCTGCGCCGCAGTGGCCCGCCGGCTGGACGACGATCGAGTATCGACGAACGCATAGCAGGTTTTCAAGAAACGCATATATCCTTTATTTTATCCATGTACTTCCGTATCCATCTACCATCTTGTTTATTGTTTATTTTCTATTCACTATATCTCAATCGATTAATCCCTAAACTGCTAATTGAGTTAATTAACTAAAGAGATCACAGCAACTTGCAATTGATAACATTACTGAAGCGAGATTGGTTCAGGCTTCAGCGGTTGATCTGCCGTCTGCAATCTGCACGTACAGATAGGTAATCTTACATCTTTGAATTATTTTATTTCAATATATAATTTTTATAGTATTAAATTATTGGTTAGATATACTGAACATCATATTATTCTCTCGTAGAATTGTTGAAACATGAAGAAGAGTGGTGATATTGCCTCTCTTTGGAAGAACTATGAAGCAAAGAAGAAGCAGGCATCTTCTCCATCTCCTTCTGTGGCTCAAGCTCTTCCAGAAGGCCAAATTGAAGAACAAGAAAGTGTACTTGATCAGCACGTTTTGCTCCAGACCAAACAAATGACGATCACTTTAGAAGGGAAGTTTATATTGGAGTCATAGATAAAATTAGTCAAGAGCTTGATAGTCGATTTGATGAAGTAAATATGGAGTTGCCTACTTGTATGGCTGCTTTGAATACAGCAGATTCCTTCGCTTCTTTTGATGCAAATAAGGTACATAGACTTGCTGAATTTTACCTTAATCAATTTTCAAGCTCTGACTTGCTAAGATTTGATTTGCAACTTGAAACCTTTATTGATGACATGAGAAAAGATGAGTTGTTCAAAGGTATAAACAATCTTGTTGACCTGTCAGTAAAACTTGTTGAAACAAAGAGAGATAAATTCAAAGAGAGATAAATTTTATCATTGGGTCTATTTACTTATCAAGTTAGTATTGCTTCTACCCGTGGCTACCGCAAGTGTTGAAAGAATATTTTCTGCAATGACCTTTATCAAGAATAAGTTGAGAAATAAGATGGGTGATAGCCTTCTGGATCATTGTCTAATAACTTTTATTGAGCGGGATATCTTCTTAAAGTTATACTCATCTATTATGAAATCTAAGCGTTCTATTTTTCTTAATGTGTTTGTAATTTATATGTGCATGGACATGTTAAATTTGTAGTGGTAAAAAAAATATTTAGACCATGGATCAGCCTAGCGAGAAACCCTAGCTCCGCCACTGACTCCCACTCCCATCGCCCATCGTGAAGACTGGACTGGAGGCGGCCAGGAGCCCTGCCCATGCCGAGAGCGGTCGAGGGCCGTGAGGGCGCCTCAAAAGTATCCGACTACCCGACCAGGAGAGGAGAGCGTCAGAGTGGCAGCCACAGAGCCATCGGGCTCGGGTTGGCCGCGCATGCCGGCTCGACGCTCGTGGCCCTCCCTGGCAGTGGCAGTAGCAGAAGCCTGGCGGCCGCGGCAGCCTTGGGCCTCGTCTCCCACGGTCCCAGAGCACCCACAGTGTGTGAAAAAGAGAGAGAAGATCGATTTCTGCACGCTGCGATGCTCGGTGAAAAAATTCAAGCCCCGACACCAGTACAATCTTCCATGCGCAGTGAATAAATAATGCTGTAAACCTAGTACGCGGATAAAAATCCTCTGCAGTAGCCAGAGTCCCATCGCAAAAACTGGGAATCTGGCATCGTTGTTGTGCAGGTCAGGATGCAGGTGGGTTAAAATTGGGTCAACCAGTGGTTAACCCACACTACCCATCAATATTTTCTTTTGGATTTTGGGTTACCCTGACCATAACAAGGTTTGCACATGGGTCAACTAGAAAACACCAAAATTATATATGATGGCCATGCTTTGCTGCCAGCCTGCCGCAGATGCTCCTAAGAGCAGGTACAATAGACCTAGTCAGCTGGCTATAGGCCTTATTTTATTATATTTATGCTGAGGTGGAGGAGAGAAGAGAGAAGAGAGAGAAGGAGCTGGCTTTAGGATAGTAGCCAGCTCATAACTGGCTATAGCACAAATTCCCAGACTGAGGTGAGAGAATGAGAGTATGCAAGTGGGTCTAATATTAATTACGTAACACTCTTTTAGCCAACATAATAGCCAATCTATTATATTTGTTTACTGCAATATTAACTTTAGATGACATAGCAAATTTTTGCAGTCGGCAGCGGGGTAGACTATTGTTATTGCTCTAAGGATGATAGCAGATAGCTCACGTTTGGATAGAAAGCGAAAGGAGTAATTGCGGGCAAAGAGCAGCGGGTGCCAGTCCGGCTGGATGCTCTACCTCGAGCATGCCAACGGGGCCCGCTGCGACCCTGCCGCCCAGCAGAGGTGGATGGTGCTGCGGGCCGAGCGCGCCGAGGAGGAGAAGGACTCCATGGCCTCCGACGCGTCCTCCGGCCCCGGTCGCATCTGCGCGAGCTGGAAGCGGACGCGACGCGGCGGGATTTCGAGCTCCGCCACGGGTTCGTCCTCGTCGACCAGCCTAGCGCTACTCCACGACCAGCGGCGGCCGCCGCAGCAGCGCGAGCGGCTCCGGTCGTAGCTTGGGCTCTTCCACGTGGTGCCGGAGCTCACAGGATGGCGTCGCGAGGAGGGCCGCCGTCGTCTTCCAAGGCGACGCCACGGCCACGCGCAAGTACCGCGAGGTCATCCTCATCGACGAGGAGGAGGAGGAGCTCGACAACACTGCGAGCTCCGGGCCACGCTCCCCGACCTGCTCGCGGCCACCGCGCCGCCGCCGCCGCACCCAACAGGGAGTTTGGGATGCGATCTCATCGTGTGGCTGGGTTACCTGATAGATCCAATGGGTTTGGCACTACTGGACACCAAATTTGTTTAGGCCGACTTAACGGGTATTTACACCAATTTTTGAATTTTTGAATTTTAGGTAGTGGGTTATTAGGTCAACCTAAAAAACCTGCATCCTGATGTGCAGGCATCACACTGCGGATGATCCCACTTGGTTCGGTGCCGGATTAAAATGCCGTGACGCTGAGTCGATGACGACGCAGCCGAGGTAACTGGCGTACAGCCGGCATACTCGTACTGCTGTGCTTCTGCAATGGCGTAGCATCTGTACAGCGCAGCGCACCACAGCCAACGGAAAACGGCAAAACGCCCTGCACCTGCACGTACGCGCGTGCGGCCGTCAGGGAAGCTCCGGGCCGGCGGCCAGCGCGTTGACAAACAGAGAGCGGCTTGCCGAGTGCCGACTGCCGACCACCGCGCCACTGACTGAACTGTGGGTCTGTGGCGCGGCAAAGAAAGACCAACAGGAAAGGACAAGTGACCCCGAGGCCCAAGTACCAGTACTCCACAAGTTTACTCATCACACTCCCCTCGAGTCCTAGAACTCGGAGGGGACCAGCTAATTTACGTTACCGGCCGTTTGGAAGCGCTCCGGCTTCAGCCTCCTTCAACAATTTTTGCTGGAGCTCTACCAAACTAAGAAAGAAGGTGAAGCTGCTCCACCGAAACATATAAGAACCGTTCTTACGACTTTGCTTGCGGGATGATAGAGCAGACGGAGCTAAAAAAACTAGCTCCATCTGCTCCCGCTCCCATTCCACCCTTCGAGTATGGAGCCAGAGCCCTCCCAAAAAAGCTTAAGAGGGTGTTTGGTTTGGGAGCGAAATAGAATGGAGCTATTCCATCCTACTTTTGCAGATGTTTACTGTGATCCTCACCATTTTCCTTTTCCTTTTCAGCCTAGCGCGGTCGATCTCCGATCAGCATTTTCCTTTTCCTTTTCAGCCTAGCGCGTTGTCTGAACCCTGATGTTTACCGTGATCCTCACCATCCCGTACTCTCCTTCCGTTTTACGGCCTGACGTGGTCCCCCAACCCACCCACCTGCACGAAACCTGCAGGTCCCGCCATCAAAGGTGGTTACAAAAAATCTAATATGCAAAAATTATACAAAAATAAACTCCTACATATAAAATATATTCAAAATTTTTTACAGTACAAGTTTATAGAAGCAATTTTTTTGATAAAAATATTTTGGAAAAAATTGAATAAAAAGTTGGACGAGAAATGGTCAAAAATTTTGGAGACAAATTTTGGATATAGAAAAATTGAGAACATGACAGACACCAGAGTTTTTGAAAAAGATGGGAACAAAAATTCAAAACAAAAAAGTTATATGATATTTTTGATAGTGGGAATAAAAATTCAAAACAGAGACGGAATCCGATAGTGGGACCTACTATGTGGGGGAAGCTGACGAAGATAGCTGGTCGTGCGAGGACCGCTCGGTCGAGAACCTCCGTCGATTGTACATTCAGCTTCGCGAACTTGGAGCCGTACAGCCGCGCGCCCCAACCACTTCCATCCTTCACTGCCGCGCGGCAGCCAAGTCCAAGTGAGCCGGTCGTGGAACGGGGAACGGCACGGCGTCGGCGTTTCACCCACCCCTGCACCAGGTGGACTTGGCGCTGCACTGCTGCGGGCTGGCACCCGGCAGGCGCGGAGGCCGTTGGTGTACTTGGTTGGAGCTGGAAGAAGTGCAACGGTGCGAGCTGTCACTGCTGCTAGAAACGCCAGTGTCAAGAATATGACTGACTTCTTTAAAAAAAAAAAGGACATGACTGACGCAAACGACGCGAGCTTCTTGCAGTGCCGAAATTATGAACTCCCCCAGTCATGGACTGGGGAGGTGATCAATGGTGTCTATCTCATTCTCCCGAGCCTAGTTAGAAATTCTACGTTGTCGCCTTGCACCTGGGTAGCTGCTGGATTCTTGATACTGGTGTATCTGTATGCATGCACTGATAGCAATATTTCTTTTCTTAAAAAAGGAAGAGATGTTCCGGCCTCTGCACGCGCATACAGCTAAAATTTTACAGTAACATCAGCTCACAAGCTGATAAAAGATAAATAGAAAAAATGTACGCAAACGGTACGGAGAATTCAAAAGCAAAGCCTATTATTATTTCTCCATCCATCTTTAGCAAAGAAATCCATGTCGACAACCTCCAACATCTTACTTGTCATATGGACAATCTCCCGAGCGTCCTCATGCTGTATCTAGGATAAAAATGCAGCCATTATGCTTCACGAAGATAGACTGTATAAAGGAGGTGAATCTTTCTTTCTCAAAAATCACATCATTACGCGTACACCAAATTGCCCGTATATAAGAGCTGCAACTCCAACAAAAATCTAACTTCTATCTTTTTTATTAATGGCAGTGTTGTACTGCAATCTCCATTTCTCCTATGGACCATGATATCGAGAAACTAAAAGGTGCCATCCATGATCTCCACGGGTTTGTGGCGTTGGTTGCGCACGGCATTATCCTGGTAATCCTATGATCATGGATGGCGCCGCTGAAGCAATCATGCAGGCTTTGCGCCGCCCAACATCCAAATCCATGCTTAAAAAAAACACCCAAATCCTTGCGACTTCTCGGTCTAGCAGTCAGCACGAGGTATTGTGGAGTCAACCAACTCACGAGTGGATGATTGGTGCGAGCTCCCGACAGGCCATCGCCATCGCCTCGTGCTCCAACGAGATGCAGACTTGCGCCGGCCGCATGTACACGTCCTGGGCCACGGCGCGACGTGCGAGGGAGATGCGGGAGAAGCAACCGCCGGCACGCTTCGTCCTGTAGGCCGGGCAGCACGCCGACGAGCTAGCACCCACCGTCCCTGGGCCTTCGAATTTCCTTCCCTCCCTCGATCCAGGAGCCTCTCCATTCGCACGCAGGCAGCGGAAGCCTCCGCTCCTGAGGGCTCGCCATCGACGATGATGCCGGCCGCCGGAGGGGTGGTGGGGTAAGAGCCGGAGGAGGCCATGCAGCTGTCGCCGCCGCGGCCGCCGCCGGATGGGAAGGGGACGGGAGGAGAGTAGCCGAAAATTTTGGACTAGTTTGTAAATATAAGGGGGCTATTCGAAAAATAACGGATCGCGATTATTAATCGCGATTCAATTAAGGGAATTTTGTGAAAACTATTGCCAACAATTTTACATAAAAACCCCTAATCGCGATCCAACTTTTTACGTAAACACTCCTGAATCGGATCTAATCGCGATTTGATTTAGAGGGCTTTCTGAAAAAAATGTTGGGGGTGTTTATGTTAAGATTTGGATTGCGATCCAAATAAAGCAATGCTCCTGCCGGCGGCCGTGGCGAGCCCTCAGGCCGCCTAAGGAGCGGAGGCTTCCGTGGCCTGCGTTCCGGATGGAGAAACTTTGGGATCGAGGGAGTGAAGGAGATTAGGATGCGCAGGACGGTGGGCTTGCTCGTTGGCGTGGTGCCCGGCCTACAAGACGAAGCGGAGCGGCGGTTGCTTCTCCCGCGTCTCCGGCAATCACCGCGCCGTCGCCCAAGGCGATACCGATTCCCGAAATCCTGGAGGCTCACCCTGTCTTATAGCATCTCTCTTTGATGATGAAACCTCTGGTTAATCATGAGTAGCGTAGAGGGACAGGCGTGCCTTTGGAGCACGAGGCGCCGGCAATGGCCAACGGCGCGGAACCAGCAGCTTGTACGTGCGGCGCCGCAAGGCCAGCACGATCCGCAGCCAGTCGTGGAGCGCTGTCAGGGAGCTCGCCGCCGCCGCCGTCGGCGACGACGACAAGAACGTGACGCTGGTCGATGACGAGCAGGGGAAACCAACATCGCACAAGCCTCCGCTATAAACGGATCAATGTGAAAGAAGGCTACCTGATTAGATGCTGCTGTGCCGCGGGATCACGGGATTAACAAACGGTGCTGGCGCATCGTGTCTAATCGTTTGACTACTCGGGCGCTTCGTTTTTTTTTCCATTCAACGAACGCATCCTGTTCATCGTTAGCATTCAGAATTCTGGTCCCAACACCCTGCATCGAAATGCCGTACTGGAAGGCGCTTAGTCACCTTAATCGGTTAATCCTGCAGGCGTTCAGGAAACTACGAAGTCCATTCGGCGAGCAATTTAGGATGCCGATCCTGGTCAGATCGTTCTCATACAATCAACCGTGGTCCTGTGGCAATGGGTAGGTGATGCTGAAAACCGAACATGATTTCTGAAGGCAGGAAGTCTTATTCATCCCATATTTGAATCATTGCCGCTCCATTGGTGATGAAGCTCAAAGCATGCTCAATAACCTTATCAATGTTCAATATACGATACATAACGTGAGGAGAAAAAAAGATACTAATACATAGCCTTACACGTTACAAGTTACAGGCAAGAAATATTCATCCTGGCGTAACTATATAGGCAAAAAAGAACTCTGCAAGGCATCTTTTGGCCTGCTGCAGAGGCCATTGGTGGTGCTACCCTCTACTATTACAACTTGTGCAACGTCGTGAGACGGTAATCCAAGCTGCAAGAAAGAATCAGTCAGAGGGCGCGCTATCTTTGATTGCTGTTGACAGCTTTGTAGCCGCCTCCTCATTTTTCAACCTGAACAAGTACGCCCGAGCTACAACTGCACCACTGCTTGATTCATCTGATTGTGTATCCTGAAAATATATACAGGGATTATGGTCTTTCGTTTTATTTTCTGAGTTTTGGGCAGTGTAGGGTGCGTGGTTCAGTGGACTCTGATTACTTACCGAAGTATGAAAAATCGAAGCAACTGTGTTCTTCTGAACATTCATTTTTATGCCTTTGTAGATCAGAGCATTCAGGAGAATTTTACCGACCTGTTACCAGTTTAAAAACATTAGTATTTTGTCCATACCCAAAACAATCTTAAAGCAGTGTAAATCTTGCAAAAAACAGTGTGAAAAGAAATTTTCTAACACAATCTTGGCACCTAAAGTAGAAGGTAATTTTCAAGACAAATTTGCTGGAAACTTCTCAAATTAAAAACAAATTGACAAGACAATTAGCACTCTGTAAGAACAATTAGACTTGCTTTACATGGACAGAAGTTGGGGAGATATCAATTGTGGATTGGAATATTGATAACATTCAAGCAGATACAAATGTAATTTCAAGGTTGACATCCAGTAGAAGGATAAATATTAACATGAGCATACATAGAATGGAATATAAATGAATGAACTTTTATTAATCTAAATTAACAGATAAGGACACATACATCGTTTCTAATAACAATGGTCGGAGTGGACTCTTTGGAAGCTTTCTCTGCACCTTCTTTACTTCTGATAGAGAGTTGACCGACACCAATGTCTTTCCAACCCTTGGTAGCATCATCATGCTGCATGAATGGAAAACAGATTTAGTCAAGCAAAATCTGAAACAACTTGCTAACAAAATGTGCATGGTATTACAGTTCTAGGAAGGAAAGCAAGATGATAAATGGAAAATAATGGTACCTTCACATACACCTTGCACTTGGCTTCATGAACAACAACTATTCCTTTCTCTTCTGCCTTCTTTACAGAAGGGCTGCTTGGTTTCTCAGGTTCAGCATCTGATCATGATCATGATAAACCATGAATTAAGAGGACAGAATATTGGAAACTAGGTGGTGTGGGACTTGCATTACTTAAGACACAAGTCCCAGGCATAAAAGCAGGATGTAACTATTAGATTCTCACCTTCATCTGCATCAGCTGAAGCTTCAGAAGCATTTTGATTTCCTGATAAAGCAACAAGAAGTTTATGATCCACACAAAAAATAAGGATATGATACCAATAATCAGGTTGATCAGGTGCTGCCAATGTTAATTACTTATCTAATTTCAAATGCAAATAGCAGGATAAGCGAGCACAATATATGCGACATAAGTTGCATTATAGGAAACAACAAATTTGTGTACATCAATCAAATTACAATTGTGTTTCTAAATTTGCAAGTGGTATTTGTTACACTTACCAAACTGAAAATTTGCAGTAACTTTGACATTTAGACAAGTCCATGCAGACATGGTACACTGCTGCCATATGATATTCTTAACTAAGGGAGATGGATGAAATGCTAAATTAAGTAACAGAGGCAAGTTTTGCTGCTACCTAAGTGTACGGAGAGGTTTGGCGGTATTGCTGAAAACCGGATCTTTCGGTGATATAAAACAAAATTTCCTTAAAAGTTGAAGTGTATATCACAGTGTTATGGAGTCCTTTGGGAAGAACATAAATGGTTTCCAAGAGTTCATGCACTTGTCAAATTCCAATAGAATAGTGAACGCGGAACATGTAAATAAGCATAACACAGTTTTGGTTGGTTGATGACTTGCAGTCCTAAACCCTTACTGCTAAAATGGAAAGAAACCTTACTACATACACAAAAAAAAAAAACCTCGACCCATGGGGAGAGACGTCCCTATGGCATTGCAATAAAGATCAAGAAAGGCACCAAACGCTGGCTTCACCAAGGCATTATGGCTATACATAAAAATATTAATATCTGATGCATTAAGTCCCAGCATCTGTGAAATAAACAACACGAGAGGAGCAACTTAATTCAAGATCAGAAAAGTACCTGAGAGAACTGATTGTTGATTCATTGAAAACAGAGGTGGAGACTGTGAGCTAAAACTTTGGGCAGCTAAAGTAGAGAATAATGATGGTGCACTTGATGCCGAAAAGCCATTATTTACACCAAACTGGAAAGTTGGTTTACTGCTGTCACCAGGCGTATTCTTCTTGTCACCAAATATGCCATTATTTGCACCAAACTGGAAAGGTGGTTTACTGCTATCACCAGATGTGTTCTTCTTATCACCAAAAATGACATTATTCCCACCGAACTGGAAAGCCAGTTTACTGCTGTCACCGGATGTGTTCTTCTTATCACCAGACATACCTGCACATAATTGCAACATAACCAATATGAAAATACAATAGATATATCTGCAAGAAAATCTACAGTAAATCTTAACACAGTATCATATATAAACTAGTGAGTAGGCATACCACTGAAATCTGGCATTTGTGACTTAGAAGGAAACGAAAAGAGGTTTGGTGCCGGTGAGCTTGAGCTCTGAAAAGCTGAAGAACTAGACACCATCACTGGTGCCTTCTGTGTGTTATCTGAACTTGGCTGCACCAAGAGATTGCTATCATCTGCTGCCGGTGGGTTAGTCTTCTCATCCTTTTGTGGACTTGGGGATGAAACAGCTTTTGAACCTGCTTGATTTTGTCTAAGCCAGTTGACAACATCCTTGAATTTTTCCTAATGAACAAACAATGGTATAAGCATATACAATGAGAAATCTGATTTACAAACTGCTTAAAGAATGTACAGATGCAGCCGCCTATGCAATGTTGAAACATAAATGGAAGTAAAAGAAATATGAAATCATTGCGTAAAGAAAAATTCAAATCCTCAACACAAACACAGTGTCAGAAGAAAGTCTGCAATCAGAAGCAAAATAAAGTTGACATGATACATTTCGTAAGCCATCAGGAGCTACAATAAGACATGATTATGCATATTCCAAAAGCAATGTTAGTTGCATGAGTTATATGAATGAAACAGAGGAAATATTGTCCATTTATAGCCAGCGAAGCTTACCATGATTTCAGAAGCATGGGATAAGTAATCTTTGATACCATCCTCCCAAAGTTCAGCTGGATGATTTTGCAGCTGCAATTGAACCCAGCTGCCCAAAAAATCAAACGCCATATGAGTATACAGTATGCATTCAACTAGAAATAAATATAAAAGTATAATTCTTAAAGTATATGTAGCAGAAATTGACATGAGCAAGAAGCGTTCCAAAATTGTTTTCTCCTTAGAAAAATACACTAATATCTAATGAAGACTTCATACTTCACAGAATCACCAAGGAAACCGATAATGAGAGAAGAAAATAGGGATGCTCAAGAGATCTAATACTCATTACTTCATTAGCCATGAGAAAACTGTGACCATGATAATGTGACCTAGTAGGCCGTGCACCAATTCCCAGATGGTGATATGACTTGTACGAGAGTAATGAGACTATGAGTATATGGAACAGCACATGGCAGAAGAATACTCATGGTACGGCACACAGGAGAAGAAGCACAAGCTAGCAGGTGAAGAAACAAACCTCGCAAACTGGTTATTGAGTGCCCTGACATGTTTGCTGGCAGCCTCAGCCCGTCGAGGATCTAAAGTAGCGGGTCCTGCCATCACATGCTGATGGGAAGACTCCGCCCTGTGAACATCAAAAGAGGGTCCGTCCATTACTCTCTTACTTGGTAGCTGCAGCATTATAATGACAGAAATGAATAACAGAGGAGCAGATTCTGCATAAATATAGAACAACAGGAAAACAACTTATTTGAAACGGATGGTAGCTTCCAAAGTTTCAGTTACTAAATCAGAGTGGTCGTTCGTATAACATGCTAACACTGATATGCAACGGTCAAGCTTCAATTACAAGTTCTGGACTTGTGATGGTTCTCTTAGACGGAGTAACCAATAGCGATATGGTTTAGTTACCAACACTGAAGTGTACTAACAACTAAGACCTTTAGTTCATTGTAAGCTAGTAATGATCCTGTGATGTAGAACTGGCTATGCTGCAGCTTTCTCTTCCAAGCTAAAAGATTCGGACTGCTGAATCTACATAACTCAAAATATCTTACTGATTGCACAGAAATTCAACAGCGCGCGCAGCAACTCCTTAGCTTCTGCGTGCACTTACACTTAAACATTTGATCTTAAATAACCCCACCGCAATGGCGCCGCTACTCCTCTTAATCAACCAGATCGAATCAGTACAGCGAGCCGAATATCACCCAGAAACAGTCTCCAAACCCCCAAATCCCCAACTAATGTCCCCAAACAAATAAACATCACATATCGCGGGGGGGGGGGGGGGGGGGGGGCGACCTCGCGAGGGGGGAAAGACAGGAGATGCGTACATCGGGGGCGCCCGGTTCGGAGTTGGCGGCGCGCTTGGCTCCCCGCGTCGTCATGCTGCCCCGCCTCGAGCTTCCGAAACCCTAGCGGCTGCGACACGGACCGCTGCGGACTGCAGAGAAGGCCGGGGGAGCTGGCAGGGGAGCCGAGTAGCACCGCGCGGGAACGGGAGCGGGGTCGCTGCAGCGCACAAGGCAATGGAATCGAGCGCCTAGTTTTGGGAAGGCGACGGTGGCGGGCGCGGGCGCTGGGGTGGGGAGGGAGGAGGCGTGTGTGGAAGCTGGCGGCGGCGCCACACCTTTGGTGCTAGTGGTCTGGTACCCCCGGCGCGGCGCGGGCTGTGCGTGCGGGCCACGCGCGTCAGTCAAACCAAAGCAGCCAGAGTCCCAGACCGAACGTGTTGCTTGCTACCTCGGGTGGGGCCCGGATGGGGAAATATCTCGAAGCTTATTTTTGCAAGTCAGCCAGCCAAAAGTACCTGAAAGCTTATTTCGGGAAGGAAAGGACGGCCAAAGTGTTTTCGCCCTCGTTTCAGTTCGTGCGATGCAGGTGAAAAAAGGAGCGTCCAAGTCTTGCAGATGAATCCCAAATTTACAGTATTTACGTTGAGCTTTGAGCTTTGTTGGCGGAGCAAAACGCCGATCTCCAATCGGGTAAGGAATCATACCGGATCCCCAACACGAAACACATGTCGAGTCTACCTATAAACTCTGTATCCACGCCATCCTATTCCTATCCAGGTACAGTTTCATTCATGCTGCGGCGCTGCTCGGTCAGCAGAGATCGTCGACCAACTCTTCCACCAGGGACCAGAATATGCCGCCCTCCACGTCGCAGCCCAGCAGCTCCCGCCCCTCCTCCCCGAAGCGCCTCCACCGCCCGAGCCGCTCGATCTCCTCCACCTCCGCCTTCCCGTCCGGCACCGGCGCGCGGTGGCGCCCGTCCACCCACGCCCTGGCGGTCTCCAGCAACGACCTCTCCACCTCCTCTGGGTCGTCCGGCCTCCCGTCGTGGCACGGCGACGACGACAGGCCCTCGCGAAAGAAATCCTTGAGGAGCTTCTTGAAGCAGTGGGCGGCGCGCGGCGAGCCCGCTTCGTCGTCTTCTTCGGTTGGGTCCAGCTCCTCGACGTGGCAGCTGCTTTCTGTGTCCTCGGCGGTCGTGGCGGCGTCGTCCACGTCGGACGTGTCGAGCTCCTCCAGCTGCTCGAATCGCCGGACTCTCTGAAGCAGCTGCTGGCTTGCTCCTGTAGCAAGAGAATTTTTTTTAGACGTCAGCTCGTTTGGTGAAACGGCGAATCGATCGTATGAGCTGGAAGAAGAAGAAAAAAAGGTTGTCTAGCTAGTGCTAAAATCACGGGCCCTTGAAAATTAAACCTCATCTCTTTGAAAAAAAAGAAAATTAAGCCTCGTGATTGTAGGGGCGAATGATCCTACAACAAATGTTGGCGAATAATGTTTCTTTCTGAAAGAAGCTCTAGTGATGATTAGTGACAGCTGAAAAGGGTATGGCATCATGAGCCGTACCTGACCGCACCGTGGAATATCAACGCAGTTTGGCTCCTTTTCAGTATATTATTCAGCATAGATACTATTTTACATCTCCATAATATACGCCATCTTCTTCTGCTAGCCAGAGACTACATGTATACAAGTATATGTGGAGCTAAAGTCTACCGGGCATCGAGTGGGTGTGTGGTATGTATACCTTATTGCAACCACTGGCCCTTAAGTTGATTGTATATTTAATTGTTAAATTTAAAGCCTTTATTCTGTCCCATCCCTTTCCCTTTGCGCATTGCATATTGGACTGGACCAGAATACCATGCGTCGTATACCTTTCTGGCCGCATAGGAATCAGGTTTTCATGATTGTTTAATCTGATAGTACTTGTAGCACTCGAGTGGTTTGTTGAGCCAGCCCCCAAGCCGGCGATCAGGGTTCGAGCCCCGGCGCTAGCACCGGGAGGTCCCTCCGGAAAGAAAAAATATACAAACTCCCACGCCACCATTATTATTCCCCGAGCCCCAATTATACGTTCCGCTTGGCTATCAACGTCGCGTTCTCTTCCTTCCGTTTTGTTCACCACCTGCCAGCCGCACTGTTCTCCAACGGCTCTCGCCCATGCGCGATCTCCATGGGCAGATTAGGAAGCTACCCTCGCGATAGCAACGGGCTACCAGCATGCTCGATCCTAAACCCTAGTACGCCTACGGATCGTGCGCGTCAGGTTACACGCGTTGCGTGCTCTGTTCCAACGGCCCGGATTGCTTGACGACTGTCTCGGGTGAAACGGTGGAAGCAGCCTGACACTAACAGTCTAGCACGAGCGAAGACAACGAGCTGTGTGGGCAACTGCTGCTGTCGCAGCTACTACACCTGCAGTACGAAGTACGGACGCTGGCAGAGAAAAGGTTCTGCTGCCAACATGACCGAGCCAGTGTGCTTGTTTCCTGCTTCTCGGGATACTCAGGGACAGTTTGTACCGTGTACTACCAGATTTTTTTTAACAGACAGCTGTACGTGAGCGATTCAAAAGAGAGATGGAAACGGATGCACATGAAACAGAGCAACGCAACTTGGATGGCGCTAAAACGGGAGGAGTGAACTGGGTCAACTGAGTTCGGTTGGGAAAGGAGCCATACGGAAAGCAGAGGGCTTACTTCGGATGCTGGCTAGGCTTCGCTCGAACGTCGGAGAGCCGCCGCCGCGGTCGTTGCAGTCGTCGTCGTGGCCGTCATCTCCGTCCTGGCTGAGGAAATCCATCACCGACACGGGGCTCAGCCGCTGCTCCCGCTCCCGCTCCCGCGCCTCGTCCAAGCGACACGTCGTCTCGCACTCGCATCCCGCAACCTTCAATCCGTATTCACAGAATCGTTGCGATCAATCAAATATGAAATTTGCTAGTTACGACTTATGATCAAGAGCATGAAACACTTGTGAGGAAGAAGGAATTGATCAGAATTAACACTTTCAAGAAAAAGAAGGATGAATTCCTACCATTTTTTCATGGCTCCGACGGCCGCCGCTCAGATGACCTGCACCGTCGCCACGTGCCTGCCGTCCCTCCCAGCTCATGCGACGCGGGGACATTGCAGGCGACGGCGGCGCATTCCTCCCGCTGCTCGCTGCCGTCGCGGAGCAGCTGCCCACCGGCCTGTCCGTCTCCTCCTCCTCCCCCCTCCGCTTCTTCCAGAACCCAACCCGCAGCCTCCTCGAGAGGCTCCTGGTCCTGGGGAGCGCGGCCGCCGCCTCCCCCTCTCGCCCCGCCGGCACGCGGGGCAGCGCCAGCGCGGCCCTCACCGCGGCCGAGAACCTGGCGATGACGTCCCCGTTCCTCCGCCTGCCGCTGGCGTTCCGGAGTTCGGCGGCGAGGTGCCGCGGGTAGCAGCCGAAGCCGTCGCGGGAGAGCTCCGCGCTGGACTCCAGTTCCAGCCACTCCTTGAGCATCAGCGCCTGCGGCCCCGGCCTCTCCTCCAGCTCCGCGCCGCCCATGGCGGGCAGCTGTTTCTTGCACGGCCGCGCCAACCGAACTACACCGCGATTATTGCTCCGACCTCCGAAGGAATAATTTGATCTTGTGCGCCGGAGAGACGGAGGCGATCGATGTGGCGTGACCTGCGTCCTTGGGAGGTTGGGAGAGCAGATACGACGAAGACGAAACCGCCAGCGCTCGGCCTCTGCTGCTGCCTGCTAATGTATGGCCGGATGGGGTTAGGAGTTAGGACACGAGCCGAGGTGAGGCGACCGAACTGGCGTGCGCCGAGAAGGGACTCTGGGACTGGGAGTAAATTCTGAGCTGGAGCTCGGGAGCAGGAGCTCAGCGGCGTCAGGAGGCGCAGAGGATGTCTGCGCTTTGTGCTCACGTTGCCAAAGCACGAAATGCTGGAAGAGGCCTTCGGATTTTGGAGGGGGTGGTTGCAGATGAGCAGTCAGCAGTGCCTGCATCGGATGCTCGTATCGTTTTCAGGCCGGATTTGTCGTGCTAGTCTGGGTGCAAGAGCTCGTGCATGCAAATGCGATAAACAAGAATGACCGTCCTGATCCAGCACACTGTCGGTCGAGCGTATATTAATCCTGTCGGATTGCGAGATTGTTTAGTACAAAGAGTCATCTGAACTAGACAGTAGAGACGAGTCGCGTTCACTTCAGGTTATTGCACGAGAGCACGAATCCACTGACCCTCGATCTCTACCCAATACTCGAATTGGCTCGATCTCTACTCATTCGAACTGGATTCGAACTGGCGGTGGCAAGCTCGCCGCTCACACCCCCGTTTCGGACGCAAAGCGCCGGGTGGAGCTGCGTGCCGGGGAGGGCAGGTCTGGCTCATGTGCCGGCCGACTAGTTTTAGCAGGCAGCAGCACCACGCATGGCTCCCCCATCGGATGCGGCGCCCGGGGTTCAAATATCTTGGACCCGCCCGCCCGCGGCCCCGCTCTTCCTCTCCTTGGCTACGTGGCCGGCGGCGCCTGGCCGATCGGGGGTGGGTCGCGTGCGGGCGCGGGCGCAGCATGGAGATCCGCGACCTCGCGAATGCAGAGGCGAGGCTGCAGGGGGAGAAACGTACCAAGCGGCCGGGGCGCGGTGGTGCCGGGGTGGGTTGGCGTGCGCCACGCCGCCGTGGCGCCCGCGACCGGCGGCCCTGGCAGCGTGTAGCTTCCGAGGCGCGCTTTTGGCCCGGTCCGGTGCGTTGCCGTTGCCGCCGATGAGGAGGCCTATATGATTGGGCAATGAACCGGCGCTTCATTGGATTCCAGCGGCAGCAGGTCTGGGCCGGTGTTCGCTTGCGGTGGGTTAGCGTGCCTGGCCTGGCCTCCTCCTCTTGTACAGCCTGACAGCTAGTGTTATTCCACACGTACCGAATACGGAGTGGCGACAAAGTCCGTCGTTACGATTCGGTGGCAGGTGCTTGCATTTTGTGGTACTATTAGTTACATTATCTTCAGATTGACACCGCCCCCCCCTTTTTTTTAGAAGACAGATTGCCCGTTTGAGTCTTTGGTTGATCCAGAAGACAAAGGCAGGAACTGATTTGCACCTGAAGTTGCGGAGTGTGTTTGTTCAGCAATTGTTGCAGCCTTTATTTTTAACTCCAAACTGTCGGATACTGAAGCTCACTGAATATTCAAAAGATGCAGCAAGCAGCACACTCCGTATCTTATGAACTTGATGCTCAAGTTGAAATGGTTCTGAAATTTTCTCTCAAACAGATGGTTATGAACTTCTCTCTCAAACAGGTGGTTCTGAACTGGGGTAAAGGTAAAGCGACATCTGCAGTCCACACAGTCGGGTACTCGGGTGGTGGGTACTCGGGTGGTCAGTCTCGTCTGACCAGGTGCGAAAGATCACAACTGGGGAAGCTCGCTTTTGTACGTGGGACTGTTTTTCCTCCAGGAAGCGTCTTTCTGAAGTTGGGAAGTGACATGGAGACGGGACAGGCGGATAGCAGAAGGATTACTAGTGTTCAGCTAGCTACTCTGCATCTGGCATTGAGAGTTTGAGACCCGAGAACTCTCCGGAGACTTCGTCGACGGCGCGAGTTCTAATCAAACTCTGGGAATGAGACATGAGAACTCTCTAGAAACTTCGTCGACGGCGTGAGCTCTGATCAAACTGAACCAATAAGGGAACCATCCGGGCTCGATGTGGTAAAACGACAGACTACGACTCATCAATAGAAAAAAAAAAGCTTGTTGCCTCCAACAAGATTTTCAGATTAAGAAACATCCTTGCTGAAATCTTCAATCCAACAGAACCATGACCTTCGATTCAAACTCGAGGACGATCAAACCAGAATTACTGGTGTCGCAGGCTCGCAGCACAATCCTTTTCTGCTAATTGCCTGAAGCTCTGAACTGCAGTACTGCACCGCACCATTTCAAAATGTTGGAACATACAGGGATGAGTTTCAGGTAAATCACACCGAAATTCTTCGGCCAGTCACACGGCAACTTAGGGCCTGTTCGTTTCCCACTCTCTAAACTTTAGACCCATCACATCAAAGAGAATCTTGCTATTTAGAAGTATTAAATAAAATCTGTTTATAAAATTTTTTGCACAGCTGTGTGCTAATTCGCGAGACAAATTTAATGAGCCTAATTAATCCATAATTTGCCATAGTGATGCTACAGTAATTATTCACTAATCATGGACTAATATACCTCATTAGATTCGTCTCGCGAATTAGCACTAGGGTTCTGCAATTAATTTTGTAATTAGACTTTATTTAATACTTCCAAATGACTAGATTCTTTTTTATGTAACCCTCTAAACTTTAGGTACCCGGAAACGAACGCACCCTTACTTTAGATCCCTGCGGCTCGTACCTTCAGGATCAAACATTCAGCAGACTCTGCTGTTTATTACACCAGGTGATCTTCCTTACAATAAAGGGCGCCCGCAACAAGTGGCATACATATCTGGCGCCATGGCTACCTTGGCCTTGCTAACGCCAGGGCCACATGTCCAGAAGCAGCCTCTGAAAACCTAAGCACACTCCTCTGCTCCTTCTGATCGCATCGCATTTCGTCAGAATAGCAGGGAAACAGCACACATTAGCACACCATAAGCTGTACTGTACACTGTCGTTCCCGCCAAAGCCGGGCTCGGTCAGAACGCGCGCGATCATCAGTAGCTCCACAGGCTGACCTCGCAGTCGTACTCGTCGTCGATCCACGCCGACTGCACCGCATTCGCCGCCGGCGGGTCGATCAGCATCCCCTGCGCCATGTCGAGGTACCCCTGCATTTCGAACTCCAGCCCGTCGTCCGCCGGGTAGTAAGCGAAGTCGCCGCCGAGGCCCCCGCTCGCCTGGGCGCCAGGCACCGCGATCGCCGCCGCTGCCGCCGCCTCGGGAGCCCCCGCATTGTGCTGCGGGCGGAAAAGCTCGGCGGCCTCCACCGCGGCGCGGCGTATCTCGTCGTGGCCGGCGCCCTGCGGCGGGACGCGTAGCCTGCGCGGCGAGTCCGCGAAGTTGAGGCATGCGGCCCTGCCGCGCAGCGCAAGTGCGGCGACGTCGTGCGCGCGCGCCGCCATCTCGGCGGTCTCGAAGGTGCCGAGCCAGATGCGCTGCCTGCCGTGCGGCTCCCGCACCTCGCAGACCCAGCGCCCGGGGTTCCGGCTGCGCACACCCTTGTACACCGGGTGCCTCGTCTCCTTGAACTTGGTCCGCCCCGCGCGCCGCTTCGGCGGCGCCGACGACACCGTCATGTACGAGCTTTCCTCGCCCCCGCCGCCGCCGCCCGCCGGAGGGGACGAGGAGTAGTATCCGTAGCCGCAGCCGCTGCCGGAGTACGTCCAGTCCATCGTCGGTCAGTCCAGTCGAGGAGAGCTTCTGGATTGTGCGTGTGGCTTGGTTCGAATTTGGGAGGGAAGGGGTTGGCGGGCGACGGTTTATATAGTTATGGCCTGGATGGGGCTAGTCGGGGACGGGGACGTACGGACGCGGGCGCGTGCGCTGCGGCAACGCGGCGTGCCACAAGGGCGCCAGCCAGGCGAAAGGGGCCGATGTGCGAGGCGGGTCCCCGCGGGGATGGTGGCGGGCTGGGCTTGCGCGGGGGGCTGGTTGGGCGGGGCGCTGTGGCCTGTGGGGGTGGTGGAGTTGGCTGGCTGTCGGACCAGCTGGAGGCCGCGGGGAAGCGGATGGGGACGCGCGCAACGCGCAGTCATGGGGGGCTCTACGGCGGGGTGGCGGCGGAAGGCGGACTCGGTCGCTGGCTCGCTCGGCACCATGGTGGGCTGGGCTGCTGCTATTTTTTGTGGGGGGGTTTGAGGGGGACGACGGCCGTTGAAAGAGGCCCCAAGGGCAAGGAAGGATTGAGGTTTAGCTGGGCTTTAAAGTGGGCGGTGTGATGCGGACTCGCGTCAACTGTCATGGTGTGGGTGGGTTGGATTGCGCGTGATCTTTTGTCGGAGCCGTATGGGCGGATTGGGTGGGGGGGGGGGGGCTGCTCTGCTTTCAGTTGGATGAGGACCGCGCCGCTTTTGAATCGTTCCACGAGCTGGATGCTGGATGCACCTGCTGCGTCGTCGCAGTGCAGTGCCCCGGCATGGGCCGACCGTCCATGGGACTGGTGGGACCCGTAGAAAGGCGGAAGAAATCATCGCCGCCACAGTGCCACTGCTGTTGCTGATTTCCCCCGCTAGATTTGGTGGCCAGCACCTACAGTTCCGCCCTCCGCTCTTTGCATCGTGTGGCAAACACTCTGGGAAAGACGAGCCCGGCAACAAATCTAGCTACTGCAAAAGTGGAAAGTTCGCGCGGCCCGTTAGTGAGTTGTCTTCCTCCCCCCGTTCTTCTGCGTCGCGCTACGTTGCCTTGCCCCCAGAGTGGCCACGCGAACCACTCGTTTTGGAGCTCCCCCGCTCCGGCGTGAGCACGCCGATGGTCTCCAGTAGCTTAGCTTGCGGGGCGTTCCCGCCATCTCCCCTGCTAGAACCGGATGTCTTGCCTGCTCCCACGGCCCTCTTCTTTAAGCCCGGCAGCATTGGATCTCCTCTCGCCCCCCTTGCCCTAATAACCGCTAACGCCATGGCGCCATTGTACGTCCGCCTGGAAAGCTGCAACGCGTGATGAGCGAATCAGCAATTACCAAGGCGCCTCATGGATCTGCCTCTGTCGCGTCAATCATGCACCTCCGAAAGGGAGCTCGCGGGCGGCCTTGTTGATGCTGCCGGAGCAGCGCTGATGGATGATCCAATCCAATCCGGGCGAGCTTAGCGGTGGCCATGGCCAATTGGCCACAGTGCTGGCGCCAACGGCCCCAGGGACGCCGGGCGGCCAGATTCGTCCGCCGTGGCTCCTGGACAAACGCACGGCGGGGCACCAACTGTACGATGAGAACCGCACGTCCGTGACGCCATGATTCGGTCCGTTCCCGGGCGGACCACCCCCTCCGCGCCGCCGTGCCGCCAGGGGCTCCGTACCGCCGTGGCCTGTCGAGCCGGCAGCCTAGGCCCCCCCCCCCCACCGGCTCACACGGCCACGGCCAAGCCGCGCTTTGGCTGCGCTCGCCTCGCCGGGCAGGCAGCGCGTGCGCGCTCAGTGGCGCAGGGTACGGGCGGGTCTGCGGACCACTGCTCAGCCTCAGCCGCTGTGTGCCCGCGAAACCCCATGCGGGCCGCGGCGACCCCGGGCAGCGTAAAGGCGGGAGAGGCTTTTGTCGTCTCGTGGGCACTGCACTCTTGCGCCTAACAGCTGCGTAGCGGAAGGCATGGGCACGTGTTGCTCTGGTGGACGCCCGGCCGCGTGAGGCTGTTGCCTGTTTGGTGGTTGCTACTTGGTACCGCGGAATACTCTACTTGACGCTCTACGGGCTACGCTGCTGCTGCGGGTTTTCACGTTTGCAAGCTGTTCTGCTAATAAACCAAAGCTTGATTTCGTATCAAGAAGGCCAGGAGATATATTAGCCGGTTAATTTTACTATAGCATAAATCAAAGATGTAGTGGTATCGGCGAACACTGAAAACATGAAATAGCATCACAATGTAGTACCAGCACAAAAAAAACTAGACAACCAATGAGTATCAATCAAACACATACTAGCATAAAGATACCACAGGCAATAGCGGGAGGCAGTATACTTTGATCAGATTATTAGCTACTTACAAGTCTTCGGCTCTTATTTCTTTCATTAGGTGGAAATTGCCTCTTTTACAACTCCATGCCTAAAAATGTATGACGCAATTGGATTTGGTGCATTTTGACCACTGATTGTTCATACAATAATATTCACCTGTGGCAACAAAGTTTTAACATTAGAAAGTGTTTCTAGATACAAACTTAATGTTTATTCCCACTTTTGTAGCATGGACTTTTTAATTCTTTGTAAGAAATGGGCGTGTTTGGTTCAACGCCAAACTTTGCCACCGCCACAAAATATTACTTTGTTTGGTCGATGAGAAAGCTTAGGCAGCCACAGTAGAAGACAATGCTTTTTCTACACATCTACTCTCCACGGTTGTGATGCCAATTCTAAGCTGCGGCATCCGCCACAGTTTTGGCGTGGCAAATTGTGGCTGGTTACCAAACAACCCGGTAGTGTTTGAATCTTGAAACTCGTGCCATATGTCTATTTGGGGCGAAAAGGAGTATTTTTTTTTATTTGGATTAATGCCTTTGCAGATTGCATCCTTTTCTATTTTTCCCAATCGTACATTGCTAAATTTCGATTAATCAATGTCGTCTCAAAAAGAAGTTTTGGATTGGAGATCACTGGCCTATTTGTGCAGTGGATGAAAGTGTACAGTGAAGTAGTTTAACCAATAGAAGACTCCTAATAATTCACTACCAGATTTACTAAACCATTTCTATTTTGTCTGAAGTATAGACAAATTTTGATTCATTTCGAACTTGGGGCTAATTTGTAGTGGTGTTGGTGGGTTGACCATACTAGATATTACAGTTTAGGACTATAGAACCGGTTACCAAAATTTTAAGGAGAAAGGCATAGAACAACAAGAGCCGGGAGTGAGAGCGGCGGATCTAAATAATAATGGGGTGGTCGTCCAACAACACAGAAGGGGGAAGAGTTTGGCCATGCACCGGCGGCGGAGGGCTATGATGGAGTTCAACTGGAAACACAATTTCATCGTATATTCGTATACACTGACACTTTAGTTTGGTTGATAATGAGAGCTGCTTATCCATAGAGTGATCGGCCTTTGCTGCCACCGAGCCAAGAGCTTGGCTGCTACATGAAATCAATCACTTCCAATGGGCGTACGGGAAGCAAAAACAGTTGTCTGTTTATGCGTAGGCGAACAAGATCTCCAAAAAGCAGTGGAGTGACGATAATCTACAGTGCAGCGCCTTCGCAAAGAGCTGAACTATGCTTGTGCGTTATCCCATTCCATTCTCCATTCAATCTTTCATTTCAACGGGCCAGCACCCACTCCAAATCAAAGGGGGAACGCCCACACTACTGTACTGCCACACACGGTTCAAAAAAACTGCGAATTGTAGAAACACAAAGTGTTTAGTGTCGGGTAAAGGTGGAGAGCAAAGCTGATCCACCGACTGAAACACCGACTAATCAGCACAATTCAAGCTTACACAACGACACCCACTCATACAACACAGCAGTACTTATACATATATATATATATATACCTCTGCAGTTTCGTATGTACTGCAACGGCCAAATAGAGAGGTGCTAGCTAGGTAGAGAGCCAAGTGGGATTTAGTGGAAAAAGAAGAGCTTCCCTTCTGGCCTCCACAGCAGAAACACACACATCGAGGGGTAAAAGGAGAGAAGGGGAGGACACACTGCATCTGCCGGGCTTCCGGCGGAGGACTGAAGCTATCCCACTGTACACATGGCGGCTGGACTGGATAGGAGAAGGGGAAAAAAACGAGGCTCCACGCCGGGCACCAGTATGTACCTTGCTCCTTACCTCTCCACATCATTCAATTCTTCCCAGCTTCCAGGTTGAATAGGAGTAGCAGCTGCAGGCAGCAGCAGCAGGAGTAGTAGTAGAGCCTATTAGTTCCGTCACCACATGTCAGCGCCAATTTCGCCATTACCGGCATCAATCTAAGGATCACGGTAGCTCCAGAGGCTGTCCCCGGCCTCCGACGGGTCCGGCGAGTCGTCATCGGAGTTGCGGCCGAGCCTCGGGGGGCTCATCATCATCCCGGCGGCCATGTTGCGCAGGTACTGCGGCGTCTCGAAGAGCGCCTCGTCGTCCAGGAAGTACTGGCTCCCCGCGCCGCTCCCGCCGCCTTCCTGCTGCGCCGCCGCGGCGCCGCTCCCGCCGGCCGGCTGCTGCTGCTGCGCTTCTCCACTGGCCGCCGCGGGAGCAATGCCGCGGGCCGGCCGGCGATCGGGCTCCTGCAGCGCCGCGGCGGCCTCCGCGGCGGCGGCGCGGATGTCGTCCGCGGAGGTGGACACGGGCGCGGGGCGCGACGCGGCCAGGTCCGGGAAGTTGAGCGCCGTGTCGGGCCCGCGCAGCGCGCGCGCGGCCACGTCGTAGGCCACGGCGGCCATCTCGGCCGTCGGGAAGGTGCCGAGCCAGATGCGGCGCGTCTTCCTCGGCTCCCGGATCTCCGACACCCACTTGCCGCTGCGGCTCCGGATGCCGCGGTAGTAGGGGTGCTTCCCCGTCCGCGGCGAGGCCGGTCCGCCGTAGTCGGACATTGATCCGCTCCGCGTTAGGGCTGCGGCAGCTCCACCACACCCAATCACACTACGCACGTAGCAGCTGCTATCTGCACGTGTGCAGTGGCTCAGCGGCGGCGGCGGGCGGGCGGGTTGCCACGAAGCACGAGGAGGAACACGGCTATTTAAAGAGGCGGCGAAGGAGGCGGGAAGCGAGAGGGACGCCATGGCGCGCTTGGCTTGCGGTGAGCGGGTGCCCCGGCCGGGACGGGGGCGAACAACCAATGCCCAGGTACAATATGGCGCGTTACTTTCGCGTCGCTCTCGAGCTAGCTTTCTGACATTCCTGCGGTTTTTAGTAATCTTCCCCCCTGATTGATGATTATATTAAGAGCTATTAGTAGACAGTGGATCTGTGTCCGATCGATCTGCTCCCGTTTCTTTTTTTGTTTTCTTTTTTTTTTGGAACGCGCGATTTACTTCCCCATTTCCAAACTCCTGCCATCCCCTAACCAGTGCTAAAAGATTCAACCTAGTAAGCAATAGAGCAAAGACATTAGCAGCTTCTGCTAACAAGAAAAATAATAGAATATTGTCCCAGTAAATTTCATCTACAAATTCCAGTACCCAATCTAAATAGGAGAAGATACTTCCACCTTATTAATAATTGAGGTTCACCGCATAGAATACTGCTCGTCGAAATGTGGCCCTACTCGGTGTTCGAGTTGGACAACCGCTCCAGCGATAGATCGACAGAGAGGTGCGGACTAGCCAACAAGGCCGGTCATTGTGGCACAGTACATTGACAGCGGTCTCTTTTAGATTCCATCCAAAAGGCGATAAAGTTTTCGGATGTGATGTAGGTTTAAAAGAGGTTTTGGCCTCGCTCGGAAATGAAGTACTTTTCTCCATCGATAATGGGGTAAGGTAAATAAGGAAGCAGTCCTGGCCGTGGGTGAAGATGGGTGGCACTTCTTCCTCGAATCCAGCAGGTACTGCCTCCTTCATTATTTTGGGCCTGTTATCTTTGTTTTCCCCCACTCTTATGCAAGTTGGAGGTATGGCTGTTGTTGTCAACTGTACACACCTGTTTTTTTTTTACAGCCAACTTCTATGGAATTGCCAGCTCCAGCATATCCAATGTGTTAAGTCATGCATGCTATTTGAACAGTAAATTCAAGTGCACCGTACCAAATCCAACTCTGAACTCTAGCAAGGACACTGCAAAAGTGTGCTATCTGACGGAGTACACTTTTGAATGAATAATTTACTGATGGGACTAGAGTACATATGTGGTTATCTATCGTACGTAGCATGTCCTGCCATCAAACGTGCTGTTACTTAGAAATCCAAGAAGGCATGTGTAAACCTTTTATTGATGTGATGTGACTTTGGGTTTGGTTTCTTCAGTCATGTACACAAACCTTCCTTGGTAGCGTGAGTGTATGATCAGTTAAAAGCCTAACAAGACCTTAATTACGTGTGTATCCATCGCCTTAAAGTATGCGCGTGTGAGCGCGCGTTCGTAGGTATGTTGAGCCATGTACTTGATTATGCATGTCATGAACAGAGATGGTCTCTATATATGGTACGCAGCTTTTGTTGGCTTGCCTTTTAGCTATTGTTGCTCAAGAGAATGATGCAGCTAACAGTAGAATTTTATGTACAGTCGCACAAGTCAGAGCAACCATCGTCGAAAAAGTGGTGGTGGAACGTAGCTGCTTGTGACTACGCTGTGTGTGCGTGAGAGAGAGAGGAAATTAATATAACTGCATAACTAATTGTCCCCGCTAACACACCAGGAATGACAGGGTCGGTTAACCTTTCTGAGCTCTTTCCTAGCTACACCGTTACTAAAGACCTAAAAGGTAGCTTCGGATTTTGTGTATCATTGTATGGCCTGATGCAGGCAAGCGCTTCGATCGAGCGGGGACGCCATGCCGCAGATGAAAAGTCCAACGATCAACATAGGATGATGGAGCGCGGGCACAGGCGCTCGCAGCGCAGGACGGCAGCAGGAGAGGGCCCGTCGTCACAGCGTTTGATGTCCGGATCGCGTCCTGCAGACGAGACGACAAACCCAGCCCAACCCAACACCTCGTCCCGCTCCGACGACGCGGTTCAACTTTGAGCGACGACCTGCTTCTCTGGTCTGATGCAAGCCCTAGCCTCGCCGCCGGACGCGCACCACCCGTTAGGACCCGGCCGGGGACCAGCTAGCCTGCGCTGTGGACGGGCGCGAGAGCGGCTGGGGTCGTCGAGCAGGTGCAGCAGGTCCCATCTGCTCCGCGGATAAAACCTCGTCGTCGATCAATCCCCCGTCGCCGTCGCCGCTCCACGACGCGGAGCAGGTCCCATCCCAGTCGCAGCTCCACTTTTGGTTTGTTTGGGCGCGCTTGCGATTCCTCCAGTGCGCCTGTGGCTGCGGCAGCGAGAGGTGCACCCGCGCGCTAAGCCAGCAGGCACCGCACTTTCTGCGGATGCTTTTTTTCCCCCCTCGCCGGCGTCGCGCTCCGGCCTCGTTCCACACATGTATTCTTTCTTGACCTGGGGGCCGGACGCATTTCCCTCGCGGCACTTGTGTTGTGTGTCAGTAGCCAAGAAAAGGGATCCGATCTCGTTCCACACAAGTATTTTTCATTTCCCTCGCGGCAGATGAAAAATTGCCGGATAGGCGCTGTGAGCGTGACATCTGACATATATTTAGTGGCATCGTCCATGGGACGCGATCATATCGCCCTCGCCGTGGAAACTGACTGCTCGGTCGCTCCGTCGTCAGTGGATCGAGCAAGGGCATCGGTGCGAGCTAAGCTCCAGATTGCTCTATATATCGAGATTATACCAAGATAATGCATAAGTATTGCAGCAAACTTTTTTAGCTTTGCTGATAGAGTGGGAGTTGCGGCAGCCATTTTGGCTACCTGAAATTTGATTACCAGATTGCAGAGAATGAACAGGTCATCTAAATTTCTAAATATCCACAAAGGTGGTACTAGCTAGTAATTATAAACACAATATAGACGAATACGGTCACATACAGGCATGTACACTTACCATATGGATAGATCTTGAGATTGACAAAGCCACTGCAAGCGTCTGGCTGTCGATAGGTACATCGCTCACCATTGAAAGAATTACGCCGGGTAAATTCTGAAATAAATCATGCGAGCAAAGAAATACGCCGGTTAAATTCTGAAATATAATAAATCATGCGAGCTCCCATGCTTAGTCGTTGAGAACTCAAATTCGGATGGACGGCGCAATGAGTCTTACCACCTACCTAGCTAAGCTACAATCAATTTGTGCTCGTGTACATTCACGAATTGAAGCTTTTATATATATATATATATTCGGTTTATGAGTTTGAAAAACATGTATGCGCTCAGAGAACTAGATCATAGCCACATCAGCGGGAAACTTGTTCATTGGATTCATCTTCGTACGGAATGGCCCAAGATGACCAGGAAAACTTTGTCCTGTTCTTTGTGGAAATGTGGTTGACTGTGCAGAACGAAATGGACCTTCGGCAGAGGTTCCTCCGAAATGTCACAAGTACTGACTTGACGTCCACAACCCTCCGAGGCCAAATGGAATAAACTCTTAGCATGCAGGGCAACCACGGATTGGGCAATTGGTCAGCTGGGTGCATGCATGATGTAAACAGCAGCAATAATATCCCCTCGCTCCTAGTGCACGTCGCAATTCCTGATGTGTGAAGTATGTAGGTTTCTTATATATGCTCATCCATGGGCATCTTCTGCTGCTCAGCTTCAACTCTGTTGCGCGATGATTGATTGATGAAGCACAGGCTCAGCTTCAACTATGCTCCGAATTACGGACACAGGAAGGCGTGCCGTCACGTGGAACCGTGCTGACGTGTCGCTCCATCGTAAGCAATACCAAAATCTTCTTCGCCAAGGACACGGTGCGAGTGCGACCCGGAATTTTTTTTTCTGCGAACGATACGCGCCCAGAATCTACCCACGCGCCTGCCGAACCTCCCGCCCACCTCACTCGGCTGGGCCCTCCGGCTTGTAAAGCGCGAGCGCGTCACGTCCGACGGGCACGGCGAGCGTGACGACCGCGTGCGCAGCCGGTGGCCGGCGGAATCTGCCATGTGAAGCCCAGGCGGGGAGGATGCTTTGCCGGCGGCGGCGGCGAGAGCGACGCCCGCGTCCCGCGGCTCGGCGACGGCGAAGGGTCGTGATGCTGACAGCGCCGTCACCCGGGCAGGGGTTTTCAGCTGCCCGGCCCGGGCGCCCGACCACACGGTTACGCGGCTGGATCTGAGCCGTCGCCAAGTGTGGTGTGAGATGCGACCTACCAACGGCTGTGCACGGCGGAGGGGCACCGGCGTGAAAGGTGATTTGTGACGGGCAGGCTGTGAAAGATGTGGCGCGCGATTGCACAGCGAGGAAAAAATGTGGAAAGGGGACGGATCGCACTGGCCATGGATGGGCATGTCGCGACAGTTGGTACGGCCCTGCAGAGATGGCAGCCCGACCTGGCCTCCTGGCTGCCAACGAGATCGCTCTCTGGATGGTTGATAACCATGCATGTCCTGCAAAAAAAAGGGAAAATGGGCACGTCCCATTTCAAGTCTCTGGCAGACTTTATTTGAGTTCTTTGATTGGGGGAAAATTCTTCAGTGTTGAGGAAGATCACCAGGTAAATGCTGCGAATCACTGGGTAACGAAACTACGAAAGGAAACAATCTTTTGAGACAAGATGCGATGATTGTGCATCACAACCAGCTTTAGGAACCACAAGGTAGGATAATTTTTTGCAGCTCTGACACCGAAGAAGATTCGGTATTGATACTGACAGTGTATTTACAGTATTAGTCATCAGTTCATCACATCCTTTATCTAAAAAGTTCATCACATCAAAATGAACTCAAAGGCCACGGATGTCTCGGTACAACATTCTGACCTACCACATGAAATATACTAAAGATGCTTCATCTGAATTCTGAGATCAAACATCATGATGTTGCGGTGGACAAGATTATCGAAAGCCGTACAGAACATGCTGGTAGCCTCCTCCACTTCGCTCCTACAGTCATGTCTATGTTCAATTCATTGTCGAATTTCAATAACCACTTCTACTGATTCGTTCCTCTCCTGGCTATTACGTTGAACCCTCTGATCTTGACGAACAGGTAGGAGACACTGAGGTGTTGGGTTAACAGAATTCTCTGGGACGGTGGGGAGTTGCTGGATGCTACATGCAGATGACATGGCAGCCTGCAGCTCTTTCAGTGAGACCCGACATATGGGGCAAGTCGTCTGCTTCTGCAACCATAAATCTAAGCAGGCAAGGTGAAAGTTGTGGCGACATGTCGGTATGATTCTAAGAATATCTTTCTCCTTGTATTCACCTAAACATATGGAGCACCTGTTAAAACAAACAATCATTAAATTGTTTAGTTGTCTAAAAAAGTAAATTACACAGCGCTCTAGGCATCATGGTAACTAAGCTGCTCAAGGTTTAGTTATTACTTGATAGTACAACAAATGCAACCATTAATCCAAGAAACAAAAAGCGCCCTACTTTGCAAATTCGGTCTAAATTATGTTAATTTCAAGTTGAATTAGCTGCAGGTATGCACCAACTACAAAAGGAATTGGTGATCCTTGTCAGCTTCTGAATTTGCACTTTGTTGCGTTTCCAGACAAAGAATATAGGCTTAAAGAAACGCAGGAGCTGTACTGAGAATGAATCAGAAACCTGTTCAACTTCAATTTGCTTTATGTAACAAATATGATTCTAAATTACATCTTGACATACAATCTCCAATAGGAGCATATGCACATACATGTGGAGTACTTATGTTTCTATGTTTTTTCTAATGAAACTTCCAACCAAGATTCAAATGAAATCAATCACAAGTGACAAATTATTTAGCTCACTGCCTTCACAGTGTAGTGAATCAAAAAATTTCAGCAATAATAGTTATTTCACATTATAGCGAATCACAAGGGACTGCGTTGCAGATACGTTGAAGCACAAAAAATAACAACTGATACTTAGTTCAAATGAAGAAATTTATATTAGTTACTTACTGAGCATCATCTTTGGAACAGAAGGCCTCACAATTATACTTCATAGTAGGAATTGCAGCAATAACCAAAGGTTCCAACCCAGAACGAGTATGCTCTACCTGAACAATGTAAAAGGATACAGTTAATTTCTAATTTCCAATTAAAAATTTTCTTCAGGGTATTTGGTCACTGATTAGTAATATTCAAATAAGCTCAGCAAGAATAAAAATCAGGATCAGGAATTCAGAAATCGCTGTTTCACATGTAGGGCCCGTTTGGATCCAAGTGCTAATGGGTGAAAGCGCTAAACTTTATACTAGCTCATCCAAACGGAAGTGCTAATGGGGTGGGCTAAACTTTAGAAAAGACTCAAAAACTTTAGCATGTGTATGAGTGCTAATATACGCTAAAGTTTAGCACTCAACTTTAGCTCCTCCAAACAGACCCGTAGTAACACTATCAATGAAGAAAAAGTACTAGTTTGACTATGAGGACATAAGAAATCACTTGCTAGTTACCATAAGACTAACTATTAAAGAGATGCTTTGTGAAAATGATACAGCACTAACTCTGAGAACAATGCTTTTGCCCAATTGGCATTCTCATTTTTTCAAATTTCATACAAGTATGAAAAAAAGGAACACACAATGGGCACTCAACAATGAAGTTTGCTCAAGAGAGAGGGATTCCCAGACTTCTAGTCAACATAACAGAAACAAGGGTGAATTGAAATACATCATTGAACAAGAGCATTGAGCTTGAATCAATGCGACTAGTATAGTCTAATACTGTGAACTTAAAATAGTTTCAGCTGGACCTATGCAGATATTCTTAACATTGCTGATTCTACTGTTGCATTCATACATGCAGGGGGGATCTTAAAGAAGATCAGAGAAGCATTCTAAACGATTAATGGCAAAATATATGAATCCAGATAGATAAAAACTTGCACTCATAACTATAAGGCCAACCGGGAGAGGACCAATGATAGGGGAAATGACAATGTGATGCTTCGACGACTGCTTATACATGCCATTAAAGGTTAGGGTTCAGTCTGTGATCACATCCAGATAGAAAATATTCAAATAACATTAATGCAAAATTTGCAGTATGCTATTTAAGGGCTACCAATTCGTAAAGAATCTAAAAAATTGTGCTCTAACACGAAGGAATCTAAAGCCATTTTGCCTGCATCACACCCACCGGTAAAGCAGGTTCGCCACTTGTGTCCCTATTTTATTCACCCCTTTGATCCGGTACGCACTAAGCTCATAATGCATAGCAGTTTCCATGGCTAAAACTAGAAACATATGGGGCATGCTAAACGTCTTGGTTTGGCAGGACAAAGTGCCCATCGAGGCACCAACACAGGAAATGGTCATCGAACACTCCATTTTCGATTTTTATAGCAAACGAAACGTGCAATCCAGTGGGGGGCACTTCAGGGTCGATGCCTTTACTGCCACACGAGAAAATTCCCCTTTTGAGGAGGACGACCACGACCGCCACTACGACTAGTCACACAGCGGCAGGACGGCAGCCAGAATACTTGCAGTTGTCAACAGCGATGCATGGGGATCGAGGCGTTGCACGCACCGGGCCGTCGAGATCCGCGGAGAAGTCCAGCGACGGCGGCGGTCCGGAGTCATCGCCGCGAGCGCGGCAGCAGAGGAACCTCGCGCAGACGAACGCGACGAAGGCTGCGGTCATGCCGAAGCCGAGCGCCGCGCTGACCAGGTTGAGCCCCGACCCCAACATGGCTGCTGCTGTGGTTGCAATTGCAATCCGAGTTTCCCCCCACCTCCCCTCGTCCCCCGTCCCCACCCGCCGGCCACCTCGAGGCGCAGGAGGCGGGCCTACCGCTTGAACAGGCGGCTGCCGCTGCGGCGGATGGCGAGGAGAGCGGTGAGGTCGCGGCCGTGGGCGCCCATTTGGCGGGGGGCGCGATGAGGAGCTAGCCGGGCGCTGCCCCCTTAGGCGCGATTGTGCCGTGGGGAAGGAAGGGGCAGCCGGCGGCGAGGCGCGGAGGAAGAGGGGAGCGGTGGCCGATGGACGCTGGAAGGGGCGGCTGCGGTTGTGAACTGGGCGAAGTGGTGTTCTCCTCCGAGTCAAGGCTTACCTGCGACTCGGCGTGCCGGGACGGGAGGCCGGCAGGGCGAGGCCGAAACGAAGGCGACCGGCGGCGTGGGGCCCGCTGCGCGGCGGCAGTTGGGGGCTGGCTGGGCTTTGCCGTGAGAAGGTTTCCCACTTGTTGTGTTGGATAAAGCGATTTTCCGGCGGCCGCTCGGTCGGTCTGTCCACACGTGTTCCACGATACGTCGGTCACGGCCCATCACTGAGGCCCATCCGGCCTATTTATAGCACGGCCAGAGGGCCGGCCCATGACAAGCGCGCTTGCCCATTCGCCTGCCTATTCGGGTGCGCGCCTACCCATCCTGGTCTATTTTGCTTGCTCTAAAAAGGATAAAAAAGATAGATCTATATATCTTTTTTATCTAGACATCGTCTGATTTTGGACGAGATCCGTAAGGAGTCTAACATAATCTTTCTTTTTAATTTTTATGAACCTGATTATGATTTTTGTGAGTTGCCATGTCGCAGGCTTTGTGGCCTGAAAATAGAAGCGAAAAGGATATGGGCTGGGCCGTATATTTTGAAGTCTCTGGGCCAAGAATGATATTATTGTTCTAGTTTGAAAACTTCTCTTTGTATGTTTACTTGTAAAGATTTCTCGAACTGACATCCAACTACTGCAATGTTTCATATAGAATGTTTCGTACATATTTACTTAGACACTTGCAAGTACAAGAAGTAAGTCTTGTACGCCCGGCACAAGACTATAGTACAACTAAAACGAAATAGCAAATAATGCCAACTGCTTCGGCAAGCCATCCCATCTCTAACCGAACTTGACTTCAATATTGTAGTTTGTATATACCTGAGGCTGACTTTTCATAATTTATCAGTGAAGTGCGCGCTGGATTTCTTGTGATAATTTGATTCTAATTGACTTGGTTTGTACTATTCACTATTAGTTGTGTCAACATCGACAGTATTAAAACCAGCTGTACTTAGCTAAGTCAGCCTCTAAAGAATCAGAAAAGGTGCTCGCAAGTACACTCTGTTTCAGTGGCTACCACTAGTCTTGCTTTCACGGCATTGATGGATTCAGTTCACGCAGATTATATTCCTCGAAAGAAAACATCCTTTGCAAAACCGGCGCACCTGACGGGTTTGATCTGAGCCGAAAGGCCGGGAGAGGCCCTGCTTTACCAAACTCTAGCCGGCCGGTACGTCACCTTTCAGTGTTCCGCGACTGCAAGCGCGCGGCCCTACTGTTGCCGTGAAGTTGTGAACACCGCGCGGCACTTCCGCGGCCTCTGCTGCCTTCGTCCACTCTGGTCGGAGGCGACACTGGCAAGTACCAGGTCGCATACAATAATAGCACTGTCACATTATCGACGCCACTGGCAGTCAGGATCATGCAGGCATGAATGGCCGCTGCAGTGTCGCCACCATCACCGCGAGCTGACGCCGGCGAGCGCCAATCATCCGGACCCCGCGCCGCTGGTAGGCCATATGGAATCGCACGATCAGAGGGTCAACCCGCCTACCGGCTGCGAGGCCGCTGGAGCGACGAGCTCGCCGCCGCCCCCCGTCCGTCCTCTCCTCTGGAGATTCCGATTCCGCGCCCGAGGAAACGCGGGCCTCAAATCAGTCCTAGGACGGAGGCGGGCCTATTAGCTAACCGAAGCGATCGCGTACTTTTATTAGCTTATCCGGAGTAAATAGCATGGGCTAAAACTAATAATGATAGCTTGGCAGATAAAGAAAGGCTTATCCTTGCTAATCACTAGGGATTGTAGGCGGCTAACTCGCGCGCAGTAGCGGCAGCATGGCTATGATTCATTGTTTATACATGTAGATAATCTTATCTCCCTGCAGGTCCAACTTTTGTTGTACTTTTTTTGTGCGCTATGCTAGGGCCTGATATTCCCCGGCCCAACAGCAAACGTGCGCCGTCATCAAGGAGGATGAGAGGAATCCGGGGAAATTAGAAAAGCTATCCCCCCGCCTCTCCTGCCGTGCCGCACCCGACGAGCCTGGATCGTTGCGGGTTAACAAAATTCAATTCGGAGAACGGCGGGTCGATTCGTTCGAGGTGGTGGGGAGTCAGCGCGCATACGTGCGTTCCGCAGGAATTTAGGCCCCCGGCATGGCGATGAGTGAGCGACCAATAGGAGTGCGGGCGCGACCGTAGTGTGGCTGCTGATGGCTCCCGACAGGATCAAGTTCTTCCGGGTAAGCTAGCGCTTCGCAGTAAGCTCTAGGCGGAGGAGCAGGGCAGGAACGCGCGCGGATCGGAATGAGATGCATGGCGGCATGGCGCTGAATGTTTCCTCGGAAGGAACCAATTCAGCGGTCCAGCTTCGCCGCACCAGGTGCGACGGCCGCGGCCCGGCCCGGCCGTTTTAACGACCGCGCGAGCCGCCTAGCTACCCCACCGTACCAACCACGCCCCGCGGGAACCTTCCTGTCACGACTTCCGCCCGCCCGCACGCACCGGGTGCGGCGCCGCGCGACGTCAACGCGCGGCCCGGAGGCGTCCACCTCGCGCCCGCTAGCGGCAGCTGGCGACGGCGACGCGCGCCGTCTGCCTCCCCGCGCCCGCGTGCCCCCGCCACCACCACCGCTCGCGGGGCCGTCGGTCGGGTTCGCCCGTGCTCCCCCGCCACTAGACACGCTCCCCGGTCAGCCCCCCCGCGCCGAAAAAATCCACGAGCCCCTCGCCCCCCGCCTCTCGCCCCGGCTCGGCAGCTAGCTGCGGCGCGGACGCCGCGGAGACCGCCCGGGCGCCGTCAGGCACGGCGGGCGGCGTGCGCGATTTCCCTTTCGCCTCTCCTCCACCTGCCCTGTTCAAAGGGGAAGCCCCGCCCGGCCAACGCGTGACCGTGACCGCGACCGCGCGCGCCCGCGACAAAAGGATGGTAGGCACGGAACCGGAACCGGAACCACGACGAGGAGTGCGCGCTTCGCCGGCCCGGCGGACTGCCGTGCCCGGCTCGACCACGGAAAATAAACTAGAAACGCGCCAGCCTGTCCCGGGCGCGGCGTCGTGGTCAGCCGATACGTCTCGGAAGCTGAAACCGGTCGCCGGAAGCGAATCCATCTGACTGGCCAGGAACCCGCACTCCACGAGGGAGCCGTTCCGTCAAGCCTTCTCCGGTTGAAAAAGAGGCTCGAGAAAGAGCCAATCCGGGCGACCGGCCGCGATGGGTGCAGAGTATTCGGCGGCGGCCGGCCTCGCGCCGGGATTGCATGGGACGGCGGAGAAGGTGGTCAACCGCGCCCCGCGTCGCTTTACGAGTCGGTGGGTCGGTGGGCTCCCCCCGATCGCGACAGGAAATGCATGCAGGGGCCGGCCGGCCGGCCGGCCGTGGCGGCGCCGGACTCGCGCGCCCGTGGGTTCCTGTTGTATAATGGAAGCGACGGCGTCGCGGCGGAAAGTCGTACGAGCATTGCAGCCGGAACCGTAGCTACTACTAGCAGCCGGCTAGCCCGGTCGGAGGACGAAGCCCTGACGGCATGAAACTGCTGGCGCCACCATCATCACGGTGACCTGGCTGAGCGGGACGATCGATCGGATCGGGATCATCAGCAGTGCCCTGCCGTCACGCGCTCGCCGGCTACGTCGCGTTGCCTTTGACGATGCCCTTGCTGCAGGCTTTCGAGTTTGTTTTTTCTCTTGATGGTATGATTCGGAAGCGATGTGGACAGACACCGGCGTGCTTTCCAGTGAGGATATGCATGCACGGACGCCGCCACTCGAGCGGAGGTCGGCGTGAACTGGAAGCAAAACTAATTTCCTGCTGCTAATAGACGACGCCGAAGCGTATAGGAAAAGCTGCGATTTGTACGTCCATGCCAGCAAGTGGGCTTACAATATGAAAGAACCCTAAAAGTCCAAAATGATATTGGCCTTGATCCCAGTCATCGCTCATCTGTCATGGCGAGATGTGGCCGTGGTCCGCCTGGAAAGAGAGGCGCATTGCCCTGCCAGCTCGCTGGGGACACCTCTAGGGCTCGCCCCGGCGCCAGGGGACACCGAAGGAGCTTGGTACGCTGGAGCGATCCGATTGGGGTACGGCCGTTGACTACCTGACTTGATCGGCCGGGCGTGAACTGACGAGCCAGCTAGGTTCCTCTCATCTAGTACATCAGTTCACTGATAAAAGGTTGACCCCAAGGAGAGACGATCCCGTCTTCCACGCCAGGCGTGGCCGATTGGGTGACGAACAGTGGGTGTTTTCAGTCTCAGCCACGGCACGCTCAGAACGGGGGCGCGGTTGTCTGACATTCAGATGCAATGCATCGTGCCCCCTCTCCCGATCAGAAATTCAGAATTCAGAGCTCCTGCGACCCACGAACTGAAGGAGTGCAATGATATGGGAAGTTCTCTGTTTCTTTTTTCTCTGTCTCGGGGCGATAATTTTAGCAGCGCGTACGGTGTCGAGTATATTGTATTTGGAACAGCTGGTGCTGGCTTTTGGGGGCGTCGAAGCAGTGCCATCTTCTCGGGGCTCCAAGGAGTGGAGTCGAGCGGGAGGAGCAGGCGTCAGGCGAGTCGTTTTCTATGCGGACTGCCGGCGCTGCCGGTGCCATCCGCACCGCAGCAGAGCCGAGAGCCGGGACGGGCTGGCCACTGGGATCTCTCTGCGCCCGCGCTTCTGGCCGGGGGGCTCTGATCGCGCGCTGCCGCCTGCCGCTACAGGTGGATCGATACGGATCCTGCACGTTGCCACTCTTGCCTGCCTGGATGCCGGGAGCACAGCGGGAATCTTTCTCCTTGCGGCCGGCGCGATGGGGATGCAAAATATAAATATTTTTGAACGTTCGGTTGATTCTAGAACTTGGTAAAACGATTTGTAGTGGAGCTGAAAATAAATTAAGGATTGTAGTAGTATGCCATCGTCATCGCCAAATAGTCCTGAATTCTATTACTGCGCGTGAGAAAGGTGGGCCACGTATCTCGCAGAGCCCAGAACCCCTGCCATGGTAGCCCTCGTGGACACGGAGTCCGACTCGTCTACGTTGCGTTAGCACGCATGTTCTTACCGGTCAGGCTTCGGTATCGTTACGCGAATCACGTGCTGTAATTCGAGCGCCTTTTCGCCGCCACGGCACGAGAGGAAGGTGGGTCCCCTGGCCGCATGGTTTGGCGACGCCACGCGACTTGGACCCGGTGTTTGTGTTGCGCTTGCGCTTGCGCTACTCGGTAGCCCCGCGCCGGCGACCCGGTCGTCACGCGGCTCGCTCGCTCGCCTCCCTGGACCAGACACTGACACCCAACGGAAGCCGTGAACGGTTTGTTCCCATCTCCCTCTCTCTCTTCTCTCTGATGAAAATCTCTCTCTTTTCTTTTTAATGAAAAAATTTAAATATGAAATGAGAACAAAGGGTAAAGATTTGCGTCGTATCAGTACTAGAATATTTCCAATCTCTGTAATATAACAATCAGAAAAATCTTTACAGGCTCATTAGCAAATGGTGAACAAAATTGTCATTGTGTCAGCCTCTGATCCCTCCCCCGCCAAAATATTGGGGAAAAAAATGGGGGAAATAGAAAAGGGGGAAAAGAGTAGATTAGAGGGAGCACACATGCGGCTCGCGCTGTAGCTATCAACACCGATCAGACCGATCATTCGCCCGCTCGATGTCCGTGTCTAGGAGCAAGCAGCGCGACTTCTCGTCCCCGCCGGCCGCTGCAGCCTTGGCGTCACCGCCGGTGAGCTGCCTCGAGCGCTTGGCCTCGCTGGCCCAGTCCGTCTGGCCGATGACCAGCATCATGCGCACCATGCAGGTGGCCTGCGCCGCCAGGAGGCCGAACCACAGGCCCTTGAAGTCGTAGTGGAACCAGAACGCCAGGAGGAGCGCCACCGGCGTGCCCACGATGTAGAACGACCGGAGGTTGATGCGGGCGGCGTCCTTGGGCCTGGCGCTGCCGCGGAGCACGCCGCAGCCCGTCGTCTGCGGGCAGTTGCCGAGCTCGCACAGCCCCAGGACCGGCAGCACCGACGCGGTGAGCGCGATGATCGCTGGGTCGGCCGTGAACATGCTCGCCCACACGTTCCGCACCAGGAACGCGAACGCGGAGGCGAAGCCGCCGAACGCGAACCCGAGCATGAGCCCCACCGTGGCGGCGCGGCTCGCCTCCTCGGGCCGGCCCGCGCCGAGCTCGTTGCTGACGCGGGTCGACACGCCGAAGCTCAGCGACGAGGGGAAGATGTAGATGAGCGACGTCGTCTGGATCAGGATGCCCATGGACGCCACCGTGGCCTGCGGGTTCAGCAACAGCCCGCACAGCAGGATCATGATCTCGTACCACCACCACTCCAGGCAGACGCTCACGCAGCTCGGCAGCGCCAGGCTAACGAGCTCGCCCCAGCCCCGGAAGCTCTCGCCGGAGAGCGCGAAGCCGCCGGTGCGCTTGTGGACGCCTTTGAAGAGGATGTAGGCGAGGAGGAAGAGGAGGAGGTTCAAGTTTGCCAGCACGGAGGCGAATGCCACCCCCTTGATGCCGAGGCCGAGGACGGTGACGAGGACATAGTTGATGGGGAGGTGGATGGCAATGGCGAGCGCGGCGCAGACCGTGAGCGGCAGGTTGATGGACTGCGTCCTCAGGTATATCCGTACAGGGTGGATGAATGCCTGCAGAGCGAGGTCCGGGAGCGAGGCCAGAATGTAGGTCTCGGCGGCCGCTGCGATGCTGGCTTCCTGGCCGCAGAGGAGGAGGAGAGGCCGCATGTGCATCCACAGGCCGCCGATGGGAACGGCGGCCGCGATGAGCAGGAGCACGGTCCTCTGCATGGTGATGCCCAGGAGCGAGAAGTTGCCCGCGCCGAATGCCTGACCGCATATGGGCTCCATGCCCATGGCGAGGCCGGAGAGGACAGAGTATCCGGTGATGTTGGCAAAGCCGATGGCGAGAGACCCGCCAGCAAGTGCCAGGCCGCCAAGGCGACCGAGGAAAAGCATCGAAATCATCGACCGGAGGTAGAGCAGGAGCCCGGTCAAGATCATGGGGAGCGCGAGGGCGAGAATGGACCGCGCCTCGCCGCGCGCGTCGCTGGACGACACCAACGGCGTCATCGGGAACGCGAAGCCCAGGGAGAGGGACACGGCTTCCTTCGCCGCGGCGGCGAGCCGCCCGGGCGGCTTGCTCGTGAGCACCGGCACCTCGTCGGCGGGCACCGTGATGAGGACCTGCCCCTCCTTAGCAAGCAAGGGGGAGACCAGGGCGCGGGCCGCGTCGCCATGGGGCGGCGCCCCGTCCCGGCACGACGCCATGGCGGCTGGAGAAACAGGGGAATACTCTGCTCTGGTGGCTGTCGCAGCGCGCGTGCGGTTCCGCGAGGGAGTAAAAACCTTTGCGGCGCAGGTAACTCCCAGGCGATTCACCTTCACGAGACCGCGCGCGGGTCTGCTGCTGCTGGGGGCAAGAAGCGTCTGGCCGCTTGTCTCCCCTTTGGAGGCTGGAGGTGCTTCGTTGGTAGAGCCGTGAGCAGCGGCGCGGGGGACTGGGAAGCCCGGAGCTGCCTTTTTATAGGCGTCCAAGGGGGAGAGCAGAAGCTGGGCGAGCCTCGGTGATGGCACGGCGAGCCTCCCTTTCTTCGGCTTTTTTGGGTCCATGACAGCTCTTGGATCGGCTCTGTGTTTGTCTTTGCTGTTGCTGTATCTTTCAGTTAAGTGCCGCCCAGCATTTCTTTCAGTTCTCCGCCTGCATTTTTTAGGGTGTATTTGTACAATACATGTACCGGTAACGTACTGCTAAACTAATTCTTCACAGCATTTGTTGTGTGTCTGTCCTAGGCATACATGTTGGTTGTACTGGTAGTACTTTTATATTGCGCTTCGGTTACGTACATAAGTTTTTTTTTTGCAGCTTCAGTAATTAGCATTGATTAAAATATTAGTGTCACTGCTCTTGGGTAATAAAATCAAGTCTTGATATTATTTATAAGGTGTTTTCTTCTTTAAGAGTAGGTTACTCTTTTCGTGGATGTTAGAGTTTTGTTAAAAGTTGTTTCATTTGACAGAGTTTTGTCCATTGAATGAAGAACGGTGTCAGGGGGCAAAAAGTCAACAATTAAATAGACACCTAAAGATGTTACTAGGAGAATTAATTTTCTTCAACCTGCTCAAGTAAACAGATTTGTTTAAGATAATTTGCTGATAATAAGATATTGTCCCGAATCTTTCTTCATTGCATTTTGGCCGGTCCCATACAAAACTCCAAATGGAAGATGAAGATAAGTTGTGAGGTAATATACTGAATCAAATCCATAAGTACGGTTGTACAAATCTGGCTCTCCATTTTCAATCTGCGTATGGACGACAAATGGAGGCCCGCGCAAGCGATCCGAATTGTTTGATTCTTTTCATTACGTTTGACCCATTTCGCTACGCTTTAACATTTGCAAAACTTGCTAGTAGGGAAGTTGCGGTGCCAAGAGCTGACTTGTGTAGTTTTGCAAGCGATCATCATGGAACTTAAGTTACTAGCAAGTAGCTCTAGCTCAACGAGCCCGATCTGTAAGTTTGGAGATGAAACCGATTCGAATTTTGCTTTCACTTGCAGTTTGAGCTTGCTACAGGGACCACACCACGACGACGACTGTTACCTTAAGCACCTTTGGACTTTTTCTGGTCAACTCATATTTTAATGTGTTCAGTTGTGAGTTGACACAACATTTGTTTTTATACAGCAGGCCATCAGTTATATATTAAACCTGTGTATAATAACGTAGTCTGGACGGTCAACCAGCCTGCCTCCTAATTCAAAATATTTCCCAAGAGAAGACCGTAATTTTTCAACACTTGGCGCCGTGGCATCACACCATCTCTCGTTGTCCTGCAGCTAATGGATGGGGAATACGATGCCATCTTCGTTTCTATACTCTTATCCTTTGTTGCTATGTCATCTTGTACTTTTGTGGGAAAAAATACCCTTGTCAATGCAGAAAAAAATTAGGGGGAAGCCGGCAATTTTCGCTGCGACTCGATCGGTAAGAGCTTGGCTTCACTTAGAGGCTTAGACCAATGCTTGAATTCGATGTGCAAGAAACCAAAGGGCATTTAAGTATGGTGGCAAACGTTCCGTTCAAACAATATCATACGTGGGCGACGAGTTTTGGTCGGCAGAGACCATAAAAGCCGTATTCGTTTTTGGTCCCTAATTAAGCTATTCTGACTTAACAACACGCCTGCTAGGTAGTAGTGAAGTCGTCATGGCACAGTTGGAATCTCTAGCTAGCCTTTGCTCCGACTGGCCAAGGTGCTTATAGAGAAAGCAAAGCTTGCATCGGATAGCCCCTTTGCACCAGAGGTTCCCTGCATCTGCCGTGGTCTAGTACAGCAGCTTGCCATAGAAAAACAGGCAGGGCGTTACTAAGTTGGGATTAGGCTCCGTGCTCGAAACCAGGTGTCTGCAAAACTATGGACTCCCCCTCCCTGGAGTAAGTTGTTTCGTTTCCTAATCAGGCAACGGCTAGCGATCGCCACCACCCCTTGCTGCCTTGATATTCTCCCTCCTCGCGTCAAGTTGCGGCCGTGGTAGCCTCACCCAACCTACTAGCATGATGGCATCTCCCTTTTTGGAGGATCCGCCGCACGCTAAGAATAGCAAGGCAACCCCGCGCGTTTGGATGGCACCGCGCCACCACCATTGCCCGTCTCGGCGAGGCACCGGAAGGAACATGCCATGTTATGCACGAGGAAATCTAGGCCTCTGCCTCTCGCAAGTTGCACCCCGGCCGCTAGCGCTAGGCGCCGATCGGGTGCGGTACGTATGTGCGCGTCGCCTAGGCACACATGGCATGGGGAACGCATCTTGGCAACAAGTGGACGTATTATAACCGGGCACCCAGAGGTTTCGGCTCCCGGGGTCCATGGCTAGCTAGTGCAGTGGCAGTGGCAGTGGCAGCAGTATCGGCAGCACTGGCCTCTTTGTCCTGGCCAGCGAGCGACCAACCGGCCGGCATGGTCCATGGGCGGTGCCACTGCATGCGCTGGGGCGCTTTCCTGAGCTAGTAGCAGTGAGGCTGCGGTGCTAGCGCTGCTGCTGCTACCTCCAAGGCTCTCGCGTTGTTTTGTTTGCCTTGAGCTAGTAGTGAGATGGTCCGTCCGTTCCAAGCCGGATGCCGTGGCCTTTCTTGTTGTATCTGGGGGCGGGGCGCCGGGGGGCCGGCCGGCGCGGAGGCGCCATTGGCTCAGCGCGGCCTCCGCTTGTCGCGGGACGCGGGCGGGGCGCGCGCTGGACTCGTTTGTTGCGTTGCTCCTGGCCGAAGCCAGCGACCACGAGGCGCGGCGGGCGGTCGAGGACACGACACGAGCGCGCTTTTCTGGAGCAGAGCCAACGAGAACGCCCGGCGCGCGATTACATTGCACGAGCCGCTTGGGTTTCTGCTCACGCGCGTGTCGCGCAGCAGTAGGGGCCTCGTTTTTGGCTCACGCCCGAGCACGAGGCTGGCTGGCTGGCGAAGCCGCGGTCGCGCGGACGAAGGCGACAGGGACGGGGCGCGGAACGCAACCAACCCGTGCGCCGCGCGCGTCTGTTTTTGGCCTTGTCGACCCCGCCTCCTACGCGGCACAACAAAGCAGCGGCCGGGCTGTCCTCAGCTAGCCTGGTGCGAGCGCGGCGGGGACGCTGAGGCCAAAAGAACGCTTCGGTTTGGCGCGTCTGCCGTCGTCGGCGGCGGCGGTGGCGCGCGCGCGCGGATACGTTTCCGGGCGCCTCGATCGTCCGCGGCGTACGTGACAAGATCTTTGGATTCACCGGCATGCGGCGTCCGGTTCCTGGTCCAGGTGCTGACAGGTGGGCCCCTCGCGGTTGGATTGGATGCTATCGTATCCGGCGTGGTGGCAAACTTGGAGCAGAAATTACAGCTGAGATTGCAGTAGTGGATTTGACCTCGCAAATCCATTGGATTTGTCTGGGTGTGTGCACACCTATGCGACCGTATTAGGATAGTATTCGAAGCACTGTGGACGGCGAGCTTCAGTAAAGTATACGGTGCTTGTTCATTTGTTGACACGGCTGGAACAGGCCCTTAAAAAAAATTCAGAGTATTGGATAGTCGCTCCGTTTTTATAGTTTATCCGAGCGAGCCTGTCGTGCCTGCAGCGCAGACCAAGAAGCTCTAGTTAAATCCACGAGAAACAAAGCAAATGAGCGACGATCACGTATAAAATATTGGCGTTTTGGAAGAATTTCCTACGTGTTGGCACATCCTTTTGAGGCGTTTTGGAGGAGGAATTTCGCCGGGGAATCCATCCGACCGACGTAATATGTGGCGAGGTCAATGCTTATCTTTTCAGATGTGCGCGGATCGAATTATCTGCCCCAAAGGAAGCGCCTTTTTTTCCCCCTCTCCGGACATGGGATGGGACGAATCATTTGCGCCAGAAAAGATGAGAGAGAGATGGGAGGGGGAGAACATTTGGCGCTGCGGCGCGCATGTGCCCTTGTCTCCGCAGACACTCTGTTACCTTAACAGTGGCCGGACAATTGCTGCCGAGATTGAGAAATCTGTTAGCCCTGCCCGGGAATCACAGGAACGAGACAGGCGTGTCTCCAAATGCGGACGCAGGGGATAGGATAGGAGACGCGACAAGGCCCGATGCCCTCCACTTTTTATCGTGGTGATCGCAGGGCATCTGACAAATGGGCGGCTGTGAAAATTGGAATCCGATACCGTCAATTAGTCTACTCCATATTTGCATGCGTCTGGTCTAAGCAAGGATCTCGCGGTAAAAAATTACGGCCGAAAGCTACGATATTGACAGGAACCAAAACAACAGCAGCACTCTGCTGTTTTTCTCCCCTCTCCCTCCATCTGCTGCTGCTTGCTACTTATCATGTTCCTCCTTTTTCCGTTCTTGTGTGAAACCATCAACTGACCGCATCTTTTTTCAGCACAACTTACCGTAGGAATTGTTTTCCCTTACTGCTCTTTCATACAAAGGTTATCGTGATATACGTAAACCTACTATACATGCTACAGCAGTTTCTATTTCTTTTTTTTAAAAAAATCTGTTTTGCTGTAGTCTAGTTTGCCAGGATATTTTTGGTCTTTGAGAAACTCTGTAGCTTGAGAGAGGATGGACGATGACAGAAGGCATGAGTTTCAACTCAGGAAGCGTAAAGAGTACACGCTCAGTCGTCATCCATATATACATGGGCGGTCAGAAAATTTCAGACTAGGAAAACGGAGAAAATCAATTCTGTTGTCCTTGCACGGTTAGTGAGTCTTTGAAAATCTTCTGGCCGTATTAAAGATGGGTGGGAAAAAAAGTCCAGACAAATATAGTTGGAATTGACTGTATCCGTTGTCAACTGGAGTAAATCACAAACAGTATGTCAGTTAAGAAAATAACATCCTAGTCAACGAAAGCAAATCACTACTATTTGACATTCAAAAGACGAGGAAATAAAGCGCTGCACACCACTGCAGAGATAGCGGCTTCACGAGACCATGTTTAGAGCTGAAAGTATCTGAGAACTTCTCACATTATTTTGAACGGATTTGCGTTGCTCTCAATAGTTAGGTTATTTCAGACTTCCAGGATCTTCGATCCGGAAGAAAGAATGAAACAGAATAGTTGCAGAAGCTTTAATTTGTCTCTCTCAGCTCTGTCTTTAGCAGGGTTGGAAGACTTGGATTTATTAATTCATGGTGATGATGGCTCAAAATTACAAATATTAATTCATAGTAACTGGTAAAAGAAACGTAATTAGCCATGTAACGATCTAGTGTCAACTACTTGCACACTGTTCAGCTATTGCATAAAGACTGATTGATGTGGACGATGGCGAACGCCTAGCATATTTAATAGGTCTTGCGTGAGTTTTTTTGGAGGATACCACATTTCTCGCTGAAATATGGACACATTAAGTGGCATTCAGACGAGATGACGCGACATTTCTCGTTGAATATGAGGGCAACATTTTACTGCAGGAAATTTATTTTAGAGCACATATATTCGTTTTGCAAGCACACAATCTGCGTAGCCATGAATGGTGTGGTATTCTGTTCAGGTTTAGATATATTACATCTAGATCCATCCCTGGTCCTGCACAGGTTTTCACTTTAGTTTTAGTTTTATTTTTCGCATGCATGTGCACAGATAAATCATGTTTAGGCTTGCAATTAACTAGTGCACACTAAGCCACCAACCCACCAGTAACCACTTGCTGTGCACCACTTGTCCGTATCAGATGCAGCAGTATATTTTTTTTCCGCTTCTAGTTTAGGAATAGCTCCAGGGAATCGAGCAGGGCGAGGAGGAGATCTCAGGAGAAAGGGACTGTGTGCTCCGTGGGAGGCACGATCACGGTTACGGTCGAGACGCGGCAAGCGACGACCCGACCGGCACATGTCGCCATGGCTAGCTGCAAGGTCGCCGCCGCACCAACCCAACACACGTCGCCACAGCGAGAGCGCCACCTCACGCGGCTCCCCAGCATGCGTCTCGCTGTCCCCGCGCCCACAGCAACCCGGTCGCCTCGCCCGCCCGCGCGATCGGCGACCGCGCCAGCAGCCAACAGGGGGCCGGCCTCGAAGCCGCTCGGCCCCAACCGGCGACGTCGGCGTCGGCGTCGGCGTGACATGTCGGGCGACCGCGCGACGACGCTGGCCATCGGCCGGCCGGCCGTCGGTTTTACCGCGCGCGAGGTCACATCGCGATCGGCACGGCCGCCAGGAATACCAGTTCAAAGTCTTGCGCCCACAACAGCCACCGCCACAACCGTCAACCGCTAGCCCTCTCGTGCTCGGCTGCTCGAGTCTCGCCATTGCTTGCCGACATGAGGCTAGATGTGCGCGACGTACACCGGACGCATGATAATATCTCGATCGGTCAGCTGGTCTTGTTTTCATTTCGGGGAGAGGCATGTAGCATGCATTCCCGTTTAGGCCCCTTGTTAGAAGAAACTAATCCACCAAACTTTGCTCCTGCACGAGCTAGAATCTTTAATCTTATTAGAAATAAGTTTGCGTTTACTTTGAGTTCTTTTTACAAATATTTTTTGAAATAAGTTTTTATATATTAAGTTAAAAGAGGATAATTTAGAACCATACATAGAAGTACTTTATGGTATATCTTTTTCATGAATTAATTAGCATGTATTTTTTCCCAATTTTCTATACTAATACTTCTTAGGAAACGAACATATGTTACTTTTAATTGTTAAACTATAATGATGATTAGCAAATTTATTTGACTATCCAACTAGAGTTGAACTAAAAATCATGGCCCAAAAATTTCCAAACAATGGTCAACTATTTACGCGTTCTTTGACTCAGTATAAGTCGTGCACATCATTATTGATTTCATTTTACTAGAATTTATCGTGGAAACTTTGGAAGCTGCATACCTTATTTTGGATGTTTCCGCAATTTTTCCTAGTTGCAATTCCACCTCTAGGTGGATTTGGATGTGTGAAATGCTTTGCTTCGAGTGCTGAACAAGGATTAATAAGTCAAAAACACCATTGTCAAAATGCAGGTGTAATGACAGTAACTTTTATAACTTTACTCATGATGCTACTGGTTCGATTAATTAGTCAACATGCATATTAACTAAAAGTTCTTGTTCTTGCATTGAGTGATGGAATAATCAACAAAACGCATCCTAGCAGCTGGCCTCTGCATCAACATAAAGTTCTACACAAATGATTGTATCTATATATTCTAAATAATTTAAAATATTTCAGTCCCAAAGTTTACAAGCATATAAAACCTGCTTGTTGAAACTTTGTGAAATTTCCATGAGTTGACACAAACCAAAGTAGTAGTAAGCTTCAGCAGCGCCAAAAGGAGGACACCTACTCCGTATAAGCAGGTAGGAAACCCCCAAAAATAGTAGCCGTTGTTAATTTGCTATCTTTGTGTTTGTCCTGTAGAAGCCATCAAGCCATTTGGCAAGAGGCAGCAAATTAAAGGCGACTTGTACCCCCGGAAGTCCTGGACGGGGGCGTTTGGTCTTGTACCCTTGTACATGCGTGCGTGCATGCCATTCGTGTGAAGTCTAGACCGGTTCCTTTTGACCGTACGTGAGCTAGCTGAGAGCGCACCTCGCTTTCTCTGTGTGAACCGAGGCATGGCATGTCAAGAAAAAGCAAACGTGCGGCGGGAGAAAACAAATTTGAATTATTGCAAGCTAAGCAACCCAGATACGGTCTCGGGATTGCATGTGTTGTAATGAATTTTAACAGCAGCATGGGCATGACTTATAATCGTCGGAGCCGACAGTCATGGTCAGGAAGCAACCCTAAGTATAGGTGTCTGAAGACCCAGACATCTCCAATTGAGTAATAGTGAAATGATTATCTTAATATCGTCGAGCATCTGGACATCTCGGAATAACCTCATCTTCAAGAATGAGACTTTTTCTGTTGAAGGAGCAAAGGGTGTCTTCAAGGAGTTTGCCATGGTTATCTATAGGGCCAAACCAAAATATTTTCCAGCAATTGTACAATAGCTAGAGACTATCATGTAATCTTTCCCCTTTTTTTGTTGTTTTAACTTTTATAAAACTCTTATTTTTCTTTAATATATTTAATCAGTAGGGGCTCACACTCCTCCAACTACCTAAGTAGTTCTACGTAAAGAGTGAACAGGAAGGGTCGATTTGAGAAACGAGACCAAGGGCAGCTAGCTAGTCAACTACAGTTGAATGGCTACGTTGACGCAAATGATATATGTGGCTCGAAATGGGAAAGGCTCTCGGTCGTTGTCTTGTCCGCTGCAGAGGCATGGAAAACCAAAAAACCTTGCCATCACTGTCGTGATCTTAATTAGACCCAGAATCCATCTACGTTGCACGCAGTTGGCGTGGCTAGCTCTAGCGTACGGCTTCTAGAGACTAAGTAATAGATGATGCATCTCGCTGAAAGATGACCAGAGATGGGTAAACATTTATTGGTCTTGCGTATACAGACTAGCGTGTATAACTAGCTTGTTTTCACGTGAAAAAGTATAGCCAAATGCATGCTGCTTGAAGAAAAAATGCACCATCAGTGCTGCCGACGTGTTGCCAAGGACTTCTAGAAAAAAAAAAAAACACGCAGCTTGTCTTCCGACATACTATGGGCGGCACGACTCGAGAGGTGATATTTCGTATACTAACTTTTTATTTTGTCCCATAGTGTTCCTTCCAAAAATTTCATATGATTACACTAAAAGTTGTCATCGGTAAAAAAAAAATAATGAGAGACGCTGGCATCTCTGCAACCAGTAGAATATATTTCACCTCACTATAAACCAGAATCCAGGCGCAAAGTACAACGGAATGCTACCGTAGGTACGGTGTAGAAGTGAGCACAGGCTATTGGGTTGGCAAAATGCTACAGCAGGGAGGCATGGAGGACTCTCCCCGCGATGCCAGCGCTGTCGCTCGCGGCGACGTGCACCCTGCCGTGCCACCAGCGGCAGCTCGACACGTCCGCGTATAATAATAATAATACTGTGAACACTGTGCACTGGCGGGCGACGATGGCCCTCCGACGACGACGCTCTGGGCCTCTGGCCCCTGCGGCTGCAGGTACCCCCAGCAGCTCAGCTAGCTCGGCGCTGCGACGATCTGATTTCCCTGCAGGACCGAAACGATCGTGACAACGACGGAGCACGGGTCGTCGCGCCGTGTCCTGGCGAAGTACAGGAGCCGTCGGCGGTCGGCGCCAAAGTCCCAGGTCGATCGGTCGGGTCGTCTCGGTATTCGGTAACGTCGCCGCGCGCGCGCGCACCGGCCTGCGCCCGCGTGCTCCCACACCAGGAGGCCACTGACCACTAGGCCATCACGACGTGATCACTGTCGCCGCGGCCGTTCACTGACCGCTGCACGGTGACTCAAAGTGACGCGCCACATGACCGCAAAATATTCTAGGGAAGAAGTTGTGCTGCGTGGCAATTTTGTTAGATACTACCGCATTTATCCCTGCAATTGAAGGAAAAGTACGGCGATACAACACCTGCGGCGGTGAAAACCGTGGTAAATTATATTTTTCTAAAAAAACGTGGTAACTTTCGCCGTCTCAGGTGCTTCTTCCCTGTTGTTTCGTTTCCGGGGAGCAGGGGGTAGTGTCCTCTGCTCTGCATGCATGGGCAGCCTGAGCCCTGAGGCCTGAGGGGAGCAGGCGAGCTGCTGCTGGCAGTTGGGCAACAGCTCCCCCTCCATCCATTTCCCATGCACGCAGCAGGCGCAGGATTCTCTGCAGCACCAAGCCACCACCAAACACTACGTGCCTGCTCCCGAGCTGGAACGGAATCATACCATCATGACCCATTTGTCTTCGTGCTTATCCAGCAGACGCCTGCTACGTGCGGTGGCCCTCGCCTCGAGCTGGATCCGGACCTCACTCCCCTCCCCACTCGCGCGCTGCCGCCTGCGGATTTCGAGCTGCAAGTGGTTGCCAAGACGACAGGGGCCGGTGGCGCAGCAAGATCGAGTAGTAGCGAGGCCGGCTGCGCTGTCAAGCTCTTCCCTGGCTCGTCCTGCCACTTTGTGTCACTGTGCCCTCCCTGTAACCCCGTAACAGTCTCGCGCGCTGGTGTGGTGGTCTGGTGGATCCCCAAGCAAGCGGCTTTACAGCTCCCGCTACTATGCCAAATTATAATTGTGCCAGCGGACTCTGGCCTGACCGCGCCTGCCTGTGCTGTGCCAATGTCAATGCGCGCCCTGCCCTACCGGCCGCCCTCGCTCAGCAACGGACGGGGAAGCCTCTCGAGCCGCCTGCAGGCGCGGCGCAGAACGGCGTGCCGACGACATGGGCGCGGTGCTCGACATGTCGGCACCACCGCACCACCACGGCATTCACCGCGCGGCGACGACCCAGTCGTTGCGCCCGCCCCCTATCCATGCCATCCGCACCAGCGGTGGGACTTGGGAGTCGTCGCCGTCGCCGTCGCCGCTCGTCATCATCCACCACCGGAGCGATCCCCGGCCCGCGCGCGTGCGGGGCACGGCGTGGCGCGGTGAAGCCGGCGCAACTTGCCGCGCGAATCGAGCGCCCTGCGAAAGCAACACGCCCCCTTGCCACGCACGCCGGTGCGGGGCGCGCGCCTTTTCCTTGGATTTCTTTCCGCGGGTCAATGACAGTGCATGGCGACCCGGGATTTTGAAACCTTGACTGCAATAACAGGCTGTCCCGGTCCAAGGACGCCGCAGGAAATCATCGATGGGCGTTAGACCACTGGCGGTGCGGTGCCTGAGCTCACTCTTGCTGGCGCTGGAGGCAACAGTGCCCCCCGGCCAGCGGCCACACGCTGGACCGGACCTCAAGGCTGCCGCGGCAAGCGGCGGGCGCAGTAGCCAGCCCAGCCACCACCAGTCCACCACCTCTATTGCCAGGCCGGCCGGCCGTTGGCTGCGATCGCGACGAGATGGACGCCAGGCTGCTCCGCATCCCGGCCTTCGCCTTTCCCTGCATAGCACTGTTGGCGGAGCGGCAGAGCGCCGGGCGCCTCCACTATCGACAGGACGACACGTAGTTGCCGCTGGCCCGCGTGCAGGAAGCCCCGGGCACGAAGCAACCCGCCTGCGCCTACAACAACCCGCCTGCGCAAACGGATCGGATTGGACTGGACCACCCACCCCACCAGTAGACGCAGCGGCGGCCGGCCACCACCCAACCCATAAAGGAGGCCGGAGACGACAGGGCGGCATCGCATCGGCGGCGTCGTCAGGGTCTCCGTGCCAATCCACCCTCCCCCCTCTGCTCCGATCCGTGCCGGTGCCAGGGCTCAGCTCGCGCCATCATGGTGTCCGTGTCCCGACGGTTTCAGCAGGAACTGAGCAACCATCGCCGCCCGTCCGCCACCGAAAATGCACTCGCGGCGCATACCAGTTCAGTCAAAACACGGACGGGATAGGCCTCAGTTCTTCCATCCCAATTCCCAGTGGGCAACAGCTCAGACCATGGGTGCTTACCGACAAAATCCGACGTTATCAGATGGATGGAAACACGGGCTTGGGCTGCCACGTTCCCGTGACCAGGAAAGAAACCTCGGTGAGTTCCCTTCCCGTTCCCCAAAGGCACGAGCTGGCTGGCTGGCTGCCGCCGCGCACGTAGATCCCGTGCGCCGGCGTCAACACGGTCGCCACGTGAATCCCATTCGATGTGGGATTCTGTTCTGTCGTAGAAAAAAAGAAGACGTAGCTTCTGAACCGCGATGGTAAAGTGGTTCTGAGATGTGATGGGTCGCTGCTAAAATATTTGCTGCCTTGAGCTCACAAAAAGACATCCATCTTATTGTAGGGATCTGTATTAATATGTCGGAAATATGATGGTCTGAGTGTACTATGCATATGGTTAAAAAATTGTTGGATTGAGACAAAGGATAAGGTTATATAGATGGACTTAGGAATTCCCTAGATGCTAGTGAGATAAAAGGCAGTGGTGCTGGTGCAGTCAAAATTTAGAGGACAACACTACTACTGAAGGCCGGCAGACTGATTTTCTGTCAGGCTGTGTCCATCTGCATATAGCTGCACTAAAATGGCAGGCGCAATTAGAAAAAAAATCCCAGCATTGAATTTACGTTTCAAGAGAAGCTTTATGGAAGTTGATTATATAAAAGAGAAGTGATTCTATGATTGAAAGTATTTCTCTTTAATTTTTTAGCATAAACTCTTAAAATCAGGATGAAATATTACTTCACAGAATCAGAAGAAGCTATTTTTTCCAGCTCCCGGCCTCTTAATTCATTTTATAAAATGAGCAGATAATCACTTCTCTCTGAAAAACTGTTTAGCAGAGCTCCTACTGGATTCTGCTGAATTTAGCAGAGAATCAGATCCGGAAGATCTGCGCACCCTAAGCCACTTCAGTGAGATACCTTACTGTAATCATGTAATCAGCTGGTGTCTCTACACAGAGCCCAGGAATCAGGATGCCCGGCCACGCGCACTTGGCGGGTGCGCAGCCCAAAGGCCCGACGAGGCGCCGGGCCACCGAGCGATCGCTGCGTCCATGAGCGAAATCGGTGAGCAGGAACGTGTCGGGTGGGCTCGTTTATTTGGAATTTGCCGCGTCCTGATCAAATCTTTCGGAAACCTGAATCTCACTCAGTGGCCGCTGGAGGACATCATCGATGGCGCACTTTTGGAGTAGTTTGGAGTGTCAGCAAACGTTAGCACTTAGCAAAGGCAATTTTGAGAGGAAGAGACTGGAAACACCAGTCTACTCAAATTCCAATCACGTACAAACACAAGATCTCTGCACAGATAACAGAGAGAATGTTACTGACCTGAACATCGCAATTGTAATTTCTAGTGGACAATAAATGAAATTATTAAACATCTCTTTCTACATACAGGCGCCAAGCACTCGAAAAGAATATGCATATCGCTATACCCTACACCCAGTCTTCCTGAGTCCTGACCTCCCTACTTATTTGACTAGCACTACCAAAAGAAAATACATATAGAGAACTTACGTTCATGCATAACTCTCGGGAAAAGAATATGCACACTACGCTTTTGGACAAGAATCACCATAGCGAAGAAGGAGAGGAAGAAGAAACAAGCTAGCCAAGCCATGCAAGCACTCCTACAAAATTTTCTGGCATGGTACGCATTCCTCCTCGTATCGATGATCTTTGGGGGATATAAAGACCGAGTCAACACAGAGGCCGCCTTTTGTGTGTGTACAATCAATCTGCATCATAGAGAACTTGAGTTCCGTCACCTCATCTGAACTCGATACGACGAAATCCCCGACGTGGTAAAGGATCCATCTTCCCGGTTTAGATGGATAACATTCAGACTCTGTGTGCTGATCATCTGAAGTCGAAAGCTGGAACCGTGTTGGTTTGATGTCCCAACCGTGAATACTCTCAGAGCCATGGCCTCGGCGGCCCGTACACTTGTGTGGTCGACCCAAATGCAGCCGGAAGAATAGGCTGTATGAACCAGCAGGAAAGCAGAAATCAATCTCTCCGCACACCTCAAGCCACCAAATCTGCTGAAGATAGGCAACACTGTGAAACCTGCAATAAAAGCCATAGCAATTTAATCTGGTATTCAGTGACTTCAGCAATGATTGGAAACAAAGATGATAGAGCTCAAACAAAAAAAAAATGACAGGATGCATGAAGTTACAACACCAGATCATGCAAGTTGAATTTCCTTATATGAAGATATCTGAGGTAACTGTGTTACCAATAAATCAGCTCTCAATAGGAAGTGTTTTGAATGAGGGGGTTAGCAATTTTTCAGATTCAGTTCAGATGTTCCACTATGAATTAAATAATGAATATTTAAATTCAATAGCCTGTATCTAGATTCATAGCCTGTATCTAGATTCTAGACATGCTCTAAGTTGCAGTAACAGAAACCTATAAAGGCATCATTCAGATATTGTGGTAGATGACAGCAACTGATATTACTGCTGATTACATGCACGAAACCACGAACAGGATAAACGACATAACTCAGCACAACATGTAAGCACAATCAATCAAATCACATCAAAACCAATATTCTGGATGTGCAATTTGCATCAGAAATTATCAGATTGAAGATAACGGTACACCTATATGTTTTTCGATGCCACTAAAGTGATTGGATTTGGCTTTATGCAGCATTGCAGCATGATGACTGCCATCAGGGCTCTATAAGTTGCACAAATCAGAACAAAGTAGCATAGATGCTCAATTAAAAGTAACATCTGCCCAGACAGATATTTCCAGGGGCGAAGCCAGGAAATATTGCCACCATTGTCAGTGCAACTGCAAAATACCTCGCTATCACCGGTTGGTGATAGTTCTTTTCAAGATTCATTCTAACGTGCTTTAGTTACCTATTAAATTAGTGAACATAATTAAATACAATAGAAGAGAACGTATGGGATATACAATAGCCATTAGTCCATTATTATGAGTTATCAAATTTTTTGCATTTGCTACAAAGAAGAATACATTGTAGAAGCTAAGAAGGCTCCTGTTTGCACTTGTTACTGACTTCAGAACACTAGTAACTTACAAAATTGCAAAAAAAAAAAATCAGGGTCTAGAAATTGAACCGTCTAGGAATAATAAAATCATAGGATCAAAATTTAAATACCTAATCGATTCCCATGTCATGATGATCTTACACAAAGAAAAGAAATTGCCCTAGAGAATTGGGGCTTTGGGGATGCCTAGTACCTAACATCAGACCTCACGTTGCTCTTGTACTTGGGCACCCTAGGTTACCTGAATAGAAGATCGGCACTTGGCAGCTGGGCTGCTGGGGTCAGGTTAATTTGTGTTTGCATCATCAGAGAAGCTATTCAACATATAGGTAGAGAAGGTTACTGTCAAGTCGTCGATGTCAGCTGACATCGACGCTTGACTGTAGCCCCGCCCCTGGATATTTCAACCTATGAGCTTAGTAACGTTTAGCATATTACACAGCCTGAAGATATATATTGATCTCCACTCCTACATGAATCAACTACGAACACCCATCACTTATTCAACCACTGGTGTTGGTATGTGTCAATCAGTCTCCATGTACTTGACTGGCTTGCAAAGTTGTCAGTTTGCAAACAGTTTGGGTAAGTTGTCTGGCATTACCGACATTTTGAATTTGTCCCACGCCTATTGGCTGGGAAAACACACCAACAATCATCACAAAAGTAGACCATGCATTTCTTCTTGGGTAAGTTCCTGATTAGTACCAGTGATTATGGACTATATACAACTATGACATGATAAGTATTACATGACTTTCATTTCCTCATTCTGCTAGCATTTTTAAGTACCTGATTAGTACCTTTACTAGGAAACATAGAAACAAGAGGGAAGTACCTTGATCCCTCAGTGGATAGGTGGCTCCAATACCTCCGATCATCTCTGCCGGTGATTGACATAGCCCTTGAGGAGATGGACATGCAAAAACCTCCCTTGTCCTTCTCAATCCAAAATTCCTACTCACATAACTGCTTTCAATTAGATCGTTACGACACAGATAGAAACAAAAAGGAATGAACCAACTTCACTGGAGACAAGCAGGTTGTGGTGATCAACTTCTTAGTGTTTTTTTTTTCCTGCTAAATCCTCTTACAAAAAGCATTCTGGTTGGTAGATATATTATTATATGATAGAAAAGAAAAAAGGAGATACCTTGGTGCCACCATCGAAGGGGGTGGGCCGGCACAGGCGCGCGTATATCTCCTTCTTGATCGCCGCAGAGGAGCAGCACCTGCCATCGCCCTCGGCCGCGCCGTCGCAGCCGCAGTCGTCGTCGGCCGCGGCGGCCAACGCGGCGAGGTAGCGGTGATTGGCGGGCAGCTTGGCTACCCAGATGCAGTCCGCGGAGGCCGCACCCCGGAACGCCCGGTTGAGGCAGGCTACCTGGCAGATCTCCAGCGGGTCGAGGTAGAGCAGCACCGCCGCCACGCAGCTCTCCGGCATGTCGCCCAGCGACGTCTGCTCCCACCCGCGGCCGTACCCCTCCGGCCCCACCATGCTCGACGCCCCCGCCCCCATCCAAATTGCGAAATTTCGACGCGAGCAATGCGGGGGAGTTGGGCCGTTTCCTCGAATCCCGCTCCAATGCGTGGACGCCTCTCTCCTCTATCCGGTCGGGGACGGTTGGATAACCGCCAACTCCTCTTGAATTCAACCGACTTGCAGAAGCGAGAACGATCAGTACGTCATCCCCAGAGCACTAGAGCAGCCGCCGCGACCAGACTCCCGGCCAGCCCTGACATCACCTCCAGCCCGAAGACCAAGACCCAAAATGCTCAGAATTCTCGCGCAACTCGCCTTGGATGGAGAATCAGAGGCGGGGGGAGGAGACTTCTTTGGAGGAGTGGCTTGCGACGGAAGAGAGAACGAACTAGGCGCCGGGTGCCTTGCTGACCTGGTTGGTGGCGGCCGGATAAAATAGCGCGCTTTTCAGGGCGATGGTTTTGGGCAAGGAAGCTGGGTCAAGCGGATATTGTTGCTCTGGCACATCACGGCCACGTCGTCCGCGGCATTGTTTTGGCTAAAGATTAGCCGCGGCAGCGGCGGAGGTGTGGGGGACGACGGAGATCCAAGCGGGAGCTGGGGGGCAAGACTGATTAGGTGTAACCGCGCAATCAGTTTGGTGCCTGCCGTGCGGATTTGATGTGTCGTTATGGCTCTGGTAGCTTCGCTTCATAAGGTGGTTCATATCAACAGTGTTTGCTCGTAGCATGGTGCCACAAAATATACTAGGATCATGGATAATCCTTGTACAAAAAGTTATCATGAACGCTCCAATTCAGATAAGTTGGTACACACTCGTTGTCACGCAGATAGTTTAAGTCTGGAGTTAAACATTGGTTTTGTTGCCACCTGTAAGCTAAAAGTTCACTTTAAAGAAATCGCCTTATGCAAGATGGCCGGTATTGTTGGTGTATAGCTAGCACATCAGGGTTGGAGTTTTATACTTAACGCTGGTGTACAAGGATTTCAAAAGCACACACGCATAGGAGTTTAGTGGAAAAGCACATACCCCTATGTTACATAGGACCTTTTGTGCCTTTAATTAATTCCTAGCGTGCGTAGGAGGGGCACATCTTCAGTGTATGCTCTAGAAACATTCTGAAGGCTGTCCTTTTTAATAAAGGAAAAATGTATCATCCTTCTGCATCATCTGATGCATATACTTCTAATAAAAGAGCAAATGTTTCATCCTTTTAGCTGGCAATATCAAATCATTTCACTCTCTCAACCCGTTCGCTTACCGCTGACGTGGGCGAAACTTTAACACAGACCGTGCCCCTGTTTGGCTGTTTTCAAACAAAGACTCTGTTAGTTCACACCCCGTAAACTAAAAAATCGTAAATACAAAATTTTCAAAAGAATCTTACTAATTTGAAGTACTAAATGAAGTCTATTTACAAAACTTTTTGCATGGATGGCCTGTAAATCGCGAGACGAATCTAATGAGCCTACTTAATCCACGATTTGCAACAGTGATGCTACATTAACCATACGCTAATTATTGCTTAATTATGGATTAATTAGCATCATTAGATTCGTCTCGCGATTTACAACCCATCCATGCAAAAAGTTTTATAAATAGACTTTATTTAATACTTCAAATTGGTAAGATTTCTTTGAAATTTTTTTTTTCCTTTACGCGTCCGGAACTAAACAGGACCAAAATTTTTAGCGACGACAACGCCATCATCCGACAGCTTAACGGACGATGAAAGCCACGGTAACGAAAACCTCTGGCAGGAGCAGGACCAGGACTGATTGCAACAGGTTATCAGAAGAAAGGCGTCCACGTCGGCACGTCGGCCTGGATCGACTGCGTTTTTCTTCTACAGCCGAGCTGTGCCCCTCTGCCATCAGAGAGGCCAAAGTCCACAGGATCCCGTCGGAAGAAAGGCGAGCCCGAAAGCAAGGCGCCTCTGATTGCCCCAGATAGATTCGAAAATATCACCGGTCGCATCGCTCGCGTCGCCATCGGCGCAGAGTGGACACGATGCGCTTTTCGATTCGTCTGCAGGAGTTTTTTTTTTGTCAAAAAAAAGATTCGCCTGCAGGACTGCGCAGAGTAGCGACGAGATGCAGGAGGGGGGACTGGGGCTGTGACGCCCAACAGGCAACAGCTAGCGTCGTCGAGGCCTGGAAGGATCGGCCCCGATGAGCGAGACGCGGCCCTGCAGCTCGTTCGACTTCGATCAGGGTGGGTGGCGGTGAGCGGAGCCGGCAAGTGGCGCGCTGAAAGGGAAGGGGGCCAAATGGCTCGTTCCGGGACGGATCATGACGAGGGCGCGAGGCTGTCGGTCGCCGCCGCCGCTCGCCGCGGGGGAGATGATAAGGCTGGGGGCGGAGCAGCGCACGCGGCGGCCGCATGCGTGCGCGGACCGGGTGCCACGCAGATGTTTGGTGCGAACTTCTCCTTCGATTTTGTGGTGGTTTTTCTTTTTCTGGATAAGCCTCGGCCCGACTTCCCTTGGGGATTATCGGGTTCGTGGAGAAACACCACCCATTCCTCTTCGTTTATTTCTGGTGCGTTTTAGAAAATGGAATGCGAGTGGTGCAAGCGTTGGAGAGAGAGAGAGAGAGAGACGGAGGGAACGTGCCTCTCACCTCCACACGCTCTCGCTGCCCATCGACGACCAGGGGCCTACATGCCGGCCTGTAATCATGTGTCTGTCCAGGCGGCCTTAACCAATGGGGCCCAAACAGATTGAGGTTTTTTTTCCCCAGGGCCCATGGGGTGGATCCGAGTCAGCAGCATGGGGCCCAGTCCCCCGTGGAGCTCCTATCCACACCACGCTTCTTCCCCAACAATTTTATAATTTGCATGGTTCTAGGAATATAATGGCCATATCCATCCGCAACAGTATCCCTCGCGAGCTAACAATCAGGCGCTCCAGGTAGTATCCACGATGGACCATGTAGTAGTTGACACCATATAATCTAAAATATACTGGCCCGTTCGCGTCTACTGTGCCGTTCTGTTTCCCTAGAAGTAGTTGACACCAGCGACAGAATGAAAACTTGCAAGCGTTGCCAACTGCTGCAATCCAAGTTAAAGAAAAATTAAACGAGCTTCACTGGCTGCGCCTGAGTGATGAGATTGGTGGGTTCTGCGGGCCACGTTTGGAAAACGGCCCGCTTTCGTCATCTTGATTGATAGAAGCCTCGTGTCCGAGATCCAGCAGCCGCCATGACAGTTCGGCAAGAGCACAGCGTCAGGATTGGCTCCAACACACCAACCAATCAAAGCCAGCTAGCTAATTAACAAGCCGGTGTTTTGGTCACGATTAGCGTCAGTTACGTGCATGGCATCGGCTTTCAGATGAGCGTGACGTACGCTTGAGGTTCCGTAGCGTGCTCTCTTGCGAGTCATTATTATACGATGGGTTGCTTTGGTGTGTAGCGTAGAGACTCGCGAGTTTGTCCAAGCATGGGCTGCTTGCTCGAGGAATTCCATCAGCGTGAAATCGTCTAGGGACCCATCAGGTCGAAATGCCATGCATGACCCGGAACGACCCGTCCAACCGAAGAAGGAAGGTAGAACCCTGGTGCAAGTGCAACCATGGTCCAAAATGGTTGGCTGAGGAGATCAGAAGTCAGGCTCCGGCAATATGACCATTGGCTAATCACAGTGCCAATTGCTTTAGAATAATTCATCAGCGCCTAAATCTTCGCGCCGTTACTGATTCAGTCCAAGTTGCAATATTCCAGAGAGAGTGGCTGAATGAGGTGGAGCCAAGAAACTGAAATGAACTGGCCATTATACACAATGAGATGATAAAAAGGACTACAGTGTCACATCAAGTCTGAATGTCCCAGTGACTCTAGTTCAGAAACAGAGATCATATCGATCTTCCTCGAGACATCACTTGTTTGGACGGTGTTACGATCCTTAAGCAATACAGTGCATTAGCTCTAACCGCGGCACTTCAGATGGTCGCTGGAGCTGGCCATCGGATGAATCTGCAATCCTCATTTTACGAGCCAAAAACCTCCTTATTGCAAACAGGGCATACCTGCAGCGTAATGCATGCCACTAAAGGCTTAGCAATGAGCACAATTTCTCAGGATAACAAGTGTAAAACTACAGACATGGTTGCAAATATGGAAGTGCGGAAGCAAAATCATTTTGTCTTAAAACGACACATTTTCTCAGGTTGAATTGAAGCGAAAAATATACCAGATGGTTATTCCATAGCCATAAGGAATGTGTAATATGATTGCTCAACAGTTCTCCCTCTCATTGTTACCTTCGTCTTTTCTAATATTTTGTGAACTTGCAGTTGCTAAATCCATTGAAAAGCGAGAATGATGGAACAAGTTATGTATGCTAAATCCATTAAAAAGCTAAGACTAGGTAGCTCACCTTGTTGATCTGTAACCATTTGGAGACACAAGCTTGATGATACTGATGTCCACAGGGCAATTGAGTCAGCCTGTCTCGGTTCTTGTAAGCCATACAGCAGATCACACACCTGCATAGATACAAACAGAAGTGTGTCAAATTTGTTTGTTACAAACATGCAACCACATACAGCAAAGAAAATGCAGTGTTACTCTAGGAACAACACCTAGTAGCACAATGTCAAAGGTTGCAACTTAAGATTACAGAATATTATACTTCAAAAAAACTAGACTATAATTAATCAGTATTAACAGGGTATTGCATATTAGGATAAAATTTGTGGATGACCCACGCACCACCACAGTTACAAATATACAAATTTGTTGAGCAAGAAGGAAAAGACAATGATCCCTTAATCAGCTCTAAAACATACTCATCATTTTTCTCCTTTCTTGAGAATATCCTAATTTTGTAAGTTGAAGTCGGTAAGAGTGCTATGACACTTTCAGGCAGCCCTTTGCTTTGGGTACCAATGGCTTCCCCTAACTGTTGCAGTTCCTGAAATCATGAAGAATCCAACACACGAAATGCAAGTTAGCAAGCAGCAACCTAGTTTACCAGTGTATATTCCTGAACTGTTGTTAATCACCTATAAGCAAATCATGCACAGCTAGACAATTTCCACGAGCAACCAATATAACTGCTAGCATGGGGGGTAAAAAAAAAAAGTCCATTTCTCCAACACTCGACCATAAATCACTATAATTAATACCATCGCCACAAGGCAACAATAAATAAGAATATGCAACTCCTATAAAAAAGCTAGTGGTTAATAGAACCAGAAGCTAGCTGGCACACGCCACTGATGGAAGACCAAAAGGAAAACAAATGACTTGATAAAACGCACCTCATAGGTCATATTATCAGGATCAATTCCATCCTCCTCCACTACCTGTATATTGGAGCTTGGCATAATAAATCGAAGAGCATATTGATTGACAAATATTCCTGCTGGAAACAAATACCTGAGGAGGTCTGCTTGCAGAATTATTGCCTCTATCCGATGCTGAAGAGGATGTCGGCTTTCTTCCTAAACAGGTAATTTGAGACAACAGGTTAGCACTTAACCTGAGAAACCTATTGACTCTGACACCAAAGAATTAGAGTATGCAACTAACCATTATTGTCATTAAGTGCTGTTTTGGCTAGTTGGCCCTCCATTTCTTGCAACTCTCTAGCTAAAGCTTCATCAACTGCTAGTTGCAACTCATAATCATAGTTTGCAACTCCTGATGGTTTTCGTTCATTTGATGCCCGATTATGACCATAGCTAGAACTGGGAATTGAATGAGTTCTTGATGAGCTGCTACCATTATTTCCTTGAAATAATTGATACAATATTTCCTGAACAGTGTGCACGAACAGGCAAGCTAATATAAGGTTTTGTCATATTTGTCAAACAATACTGAACAGTTTCACTACAAAGGAGAATGGTCATAAGCATCATGCAGCATAAGGTAAGCAATTCACACTGACGCCAATTTCATGAAAATTGTATTCCATACGATTCTAACTTTGAGGTCAGATCTCAACCTTTCAGTTTATAGCCTAGTAAAACAGAAATTTATGAATCACCCATGACAAACCTGTGAATACATATTATCTGCAAAACAATAATAATTGTTTTATATTTTTTCAGCCAGCCCATTACAGATCTAGGATTCAATAGCATAATTAGCAAAGCATTAACTAAACATTTCTGATAAATGTCATCAGCACTGGATTCTTTTTATCCCAGCTAGTTTATAGTGATAAAGTTCAGGAAAGGGCTGTAATGTTTTGACTACGTTTGGTTAGGCTTCCCATAACTAAAGAAGCACACATGGTCAACCAAGTAAAACGGGGTGACAGGAAATGGTACCCAACCTGATCTTGAAGAACTTGTGCAAGATCATCGTCGTCATCAAAGAAGCATCCACCGTGATTCTCTTCAATGGCGTACGGTAGAGGGGCATTCATATAACAGACAGCCGCATCCTTCTTTCCAGTTGTGTTGCGTCGCATGTACATGCTCGCAAGCTCCTAACAAAGAAACTCGAGAATATAGATGGATCAGGCCCCCACACAAGCATACCACATTTGCAATCACACTATCCCGCACTCATATACTAGAAAATGCCCAAACTGCAAAAACGGTTGACCCGCAGTCCCTACTCCCTAGCCAATTTTGGCAACTTAGAAATGGACTTCTCATGTCCTCGTAAGTCATAAGCATTTCTACGACTAGAAGAACGCAATTTCAAACTACTAGTATAAGAAAACAGTTGATTGATCAGCTATAAGAGCACAACTGCAATCCCCTCTGAAGCTACCACTCACTGTAGACCGAGACCCCTGTTTCCGGACCCAAAACAGGACCGACACTAACGCTGATTTTCCTAGTTCATACAACAACTTACGGATTGATCTCTTCCTGTCTAAAAGAACCCAGATTGATCCCTTCCTGTAAAGAACAGACTAATCTCTTCCAGCAATCTACGCCCAATTCCTCTGATGCGGCACCACAAAACGACCCGAGTCGCGACAAGACACAGATCAAGCATCCGAACTCCATCTCACTCTCAGCACACTTCGAGAGCAGACGAATCTGTCAGAACTGCGGGAGCGGAAGAGTAAGCTAACCTTCGCGCGCAGCAGAGTGCCGAGAGATCGCTGCACAGTGCACAGATCAGATTGGATTTGGCGAAGGCGGAGCCGGCCGAGCGAGGAGTGAGGAGGCGCGGTCCACAGCTTTGCCTTGTGGTGGCTAATGGCCGCCTCGCCTCCAGTCCAGTGGCGGCGGCGCGTCATCACGGTCTTGGTGGACCGACACCACCCGGCGCCAGCCCAGAGGGGCGGCTTGCGGGCGCGTGGCCCGCTGCCCGCAGTAATGAGTAGTTTAAGGCCCCACCTGTCGGACCCTTAGGAGTTGTCGCCGGACCCGGACGGCCGCTTGGCGTTGTCCCCACCTCCGCCGCGTCGTCGTGCAGGCCGGCCGTTCACCGTTCAGACGACGTATGCGGCGGACAGCCCAGCCTTCGAATAATGGGCCGCCGCTCTGGCCCATCACCGGGCCACGCATGATTCGTCCGTCTTGACGGAATCCGACCCACGATGCTTCTCTGTTCGCGTCCGAAACAGGCACAGGGAAAAGGCGGCCGTCGAGAGTCGGACACTGCTAGGAAATTTAGGTCGACAAAGATGCCCTGTAGCTTGTTCTTTGCCGGGCCCTGACGCTACTACGTACAAGCTCGTTCCGTCGTGCCGCCGGCAAGAATGGCGGGCGCTTCGCCACCTACGTCGGACAGTGCTAGGAAATTTAGGTCCACAAAGATGCCCCGTAGCTTGTTCTTTGCCGGGTCCTGACGCTACTACGTACAAGCTCGTTCCGTCGTGCCGCCGGCAAGAATGGCGGGTGCTTCGCCACCTACGTCCACTAGGCGCTATGTCATGAACTACTGCTGGGCCTGAGGCCGTGTAATAGTGTAATGGGCCTGTGTGCCGTCTTGGGGTTTACAGCCCGTGTAAGGGTACCTTAAAGACTAATCACAATGGGGTTTCATATCCCTATTTCCAAGAATGGCACATCAGCTTAGGGTATAAATGAAATACTATGTCTCAATGGAGAGTTTCATTTCACTGTTTCCAAAGCTAATCAGTGTAATTAAATGCTAGTTGATCTAGTGGTGTATGGGATCCCCTATGAAACAACGGCGGTCACAGTGGTCGTTTCACGCTATTTCCAACGTCTTGTAAACGAGTTAGCAGAGTGTCGTGGGGATGAAACTGGTTCCTTCTCTTCCCTCATTAAATCAGTGCCACATCATCAAAAATGCTGATGTGTCATGGTAATTAATGCTATAAAACTCGCCATGAAACCCCATTGTGATTACCCTAATTGACTGGACAGAGGAGGGGATCGAACAACTAAAACCTAAACCTTCTTCTTCCTTTCCGACTGCTGGAGATGGCGCCACCGCTCTCGAGCACCGCGCGCGACGCCGGCCACCATTCCTCCTACCAGGTTCGTGACACGCTAGCCGGAATCCTCTGATCTGGCGACACGCTGAAACCTGCTCCATACTCTGATCCCCGGTCCTGTATCACGCTGGGGGCGCAGCGACGCCGGCGGCAGCTGGCGGACGATACGGTCATCGTCGAGCGGCGCTCTGGTCAATCAATGGCCATGGCACTTTGGGCGCTCGGCCGTTGAATTGCCTCGCTCTTGAGGAATTGTTGCACTGAAGGTGTTTATTCATTCATCCATGTTTCGTCGGAAAATGAAAAGACACGAGAAACGAGAAGGCAGGCACGCCGCCAAGCTGCACTGCTCCGAATCAGTGCTCATCAGATTTGTCGCCTCGTAAAAATACGGTTGCTCCCCAGTCGAGCCTGAAGTGGCAACTGGCAGGGGACACGCTGAAATCTTGAAGGTTGAGGGTTTTTTATTAAAAAAAAGGTGAAATAGCCAAATGTATCCCTCAACTTTGTCCCAAGGATCACTTTAGTCATTGGAGTATCAAATGGTCCATCCAAATTCTTGAAGTTTTCTTGTTGGATCAAAATGGTCCTTGTGCTAATGTGGCAAGCCACATGTTCATGCCATGTCCGCTATGGGCATCCTTGGATGAGTTAGCATGTTGGCATTGTCTCATGCACCTCTTGTTTAGTGAAATTAGAAATGATACTTGATGTGAACTCAATAAATTATGAGATGCCTACCATTTTACGAGTCTGCTTGAGAAGGAACGGGTGGGTAAATACAGTGGCATCATAATAATTCATGTTCTGTATTATTGATTTTTTATGATATATCATTATATATTTCTTTCCAATCTGAGATATATTTGATGAACAATAATGTGATGTGTCCGCCTTCATATCTAAGGTCTCAGCAAATGAAGATCAAATTGTCATCAATTTTATATATAGCTACAATAGTTGTATGGAAAATAAGGTGTAGAAAAGACAATTTCTATATGTTAACTGATCCATGAGCACTCAATACTGACGTGGTGCAAACATATGGCATAACATATCAACTTAGGGATCATTTTGACCTAGCAAGAAATCTTAAAGGACTTGGACGACATCGACTCATTTGATACTTTAGGAACATATTTGAACCTTGGAGCAAAGTTTATGGATAAGTTTAACTACTTTACCTTAAAAAAAAAACTCCGAATACGGGAGTGTAATCCCTTTGCCAGCTCTCGTGGGCTCACCCGCCCATGCGGAATAATGCAGCAAGTCGTGTGCCTCAAATCTGTTGGAGGAGCTACTCGTGCTGTGGCGCGAATCATGAGTGCTTTCTCCGATCTAAGATATGTATAGACCGGGCCACTTGTCACGGCGGCCTGAAAGATAAAAGTTTAAATCAGATAGGTGGGCTTATATTTTTCTATCTGATACATCGAGGAGAGTCGCTTTTGCTCCGAAGCAGGTGACACTGGAAAGGTCAATTAAAACAGTCCCGCCGCGGAGCTCTCTCCTCTCAAGTGAAGCACGTGAGCGCGTGCATGCTCAGGCCTCTCTCTCCGGTGGAACGGTGGTTGTGCTTGTGCCCAGAGCAGCCCACCCCAGAGGGGCAGACTACGTACGAGTGATGCCTGGACGTCGGGAGCTCTGTATGTGTTTGTAGCAGTGCAGTGGAGTGTACCATACCTGACTCGATCCGGCTGGTGAGTGTCCCGGGGCAACCTGACCAGCCCATGTGCCCCCGATGAGCGCGCTGATCGTTCAGGAGCAGCCTTTTCTAGTGCTCCTCCTATAGTATAGTCGCGATTTGGTAGTAGCACTCTGTCACGTGGCATCATTTCATAGCACTGTTAGCACTTACTCCCACTAGAATTGTCCGGGCAGTGGGCCAGCGGCTATCAAGCCAAGGCCCCTTCCGCAGGCACAATTACGGAGTTGGTACAGGCAATTCTTTGGAGCAGGACCGCACTGCACGAGCACGGCTCGCATCGTCGCATCCTTATCCTTTCTCGTGGTCCGCCTGTCAGCTGGAGGCATGTCACGCGCCCCGCGATAGAGTGCGGTGACAAGTGTCCCACGGAGCCGCCACGCGTGCGCCCGGTGCTAACGGATGACAATCGCAGAGCTCTCCTCACAATATCACTTGATATTTATATACTTTTAATTTAAAATTTATAATATTAGAGCCTGCTACTTAAATTATTTAGATTAAAATTTAACACTCTTTACCACTCCCGCTTGGGGTAAAACGATGGTCCAGCCTTCAGAGGTTTCTTTCTTCTCTTTTTTTTGGAACTGACAGCCTTCAGAGTGAGTCGGCATTCAGCGCTGGCCGGTTCCTACTTTCGTTGTTTTCACTAATCCTTTGTTTTTGCGAAGAGTTTTCACTAATCTTCTTGTGTGACAGTGGTGATACTTTTGGCAAAGTGGCACACCGAGTCTTTGCCTTCCCCCTCTTTGCAGCCCACCAGGCAGCAATGGGTGCTACTAATGGAAAAATCGCTGCTCCACGGGGAAAAGGCTCGTAGGCTCCATTCCGCGAGGCAACCATCCCACAAGAAATAAAAACCTCGGAGGCAAGAGAACGAAGCCAGCCCATGAGCAAACAGTCTCATGTCGGCCTTACACTTGCTAGAAACAGAATATAAAATTCCACCGCCCTAGCTCAGTTTTTAAATCCATTTTGGTCCATCATCACTTTTTTGGCTTTTTCCTCGGATGAATCATATCCGACATGACCAAATAGGCAAATGCCACTGCCTGGCCACTGCTGCCTCTCTAGTTAACCCACGCGCACGATGCTGGCAGTGGCATGTGCCCCGCGCTGGATCTTCGTCTAACTATATTGTTTCCCGAAGCATGTAAAAGAATAGGGTAAGGCCAAAAGGTTATGACACAAGGAACGCCTACAAAATAAATGGCAAACCATTGGGCCATTTTATAATGTACATTTTGCGGTGCATAGGAAACCATATGGAATTGAAAGTCATATATTTTAATATGAATGGAGTTACTCTATATATCTAATTAGGGTGGTAAAGATCTTAAAATTTGGTCAAGGACCGGGCTCTCATGTTCCGACCCCTGGATCTGATATATACGGCTCACCTAAAAGCCAAAAAAAATGTAAAATTGTTGTCAATATCGACAAAAAAGGATCATCTTTCTCTTTTGGAACTCCTCTTTTCTTATTAGTGGGTGAATCCTGATAGGATCTGAAGCCACTAGCACCATAAAATCTTTTCACATCCCCTTGATTAGCCCAACATTTACACGGCTAGGCGTGGTTCATGCCCAGTCATTTCGATCCAGCAAAGCCGAAGCATTGCCATTTCCTACGTGACGCCAAACGAGCTACCACTGTAACTCCAGCGAGTCCATCAATGCTTTACCAAAAACCAACACAGCCACGGCACAACTGTCACGCTCCTCCGCGTCGACACCCCGTGGCGTGTCAAGCCGGAGCCCAGCCACGCTCCCGTTTTTGCCCGGAGAGCACCGGACCAGGGCAGTTGTTCCCAAGGCGCGACCGTTTGCATGCCAGAAATCAAACAGTCTCTCTCGGGCCTTGGGCCTCTCCCGTGGTAATCAAACCGACCGCACATGCGCTTCCCTTTCACGGCCTCCCCCCGTCTCCACCTCCACCTCCACCTAATCCCCCGCGCCCGCCCGGCGCTTTAAGCGAGCGCACCACACGGACGGGCGCGGCGCGCACGCAGGGACAGGGGCGCTAGTGCGGGAAGCAGGCAGCCAGAGCCAGCGGAGAGCGGCCGCGGCAGCAGGGTCCGCCATGGCGGTGGGCGCGGCAGCCGCGAAGCTGCACCTCTCGTCGGCCGCCGCGGCCGCGCGCCGCCCCTCGCTGCTCCACCTCGCGGCCGTCGCGGTCCTCTGCTCCCTGTCCTACCTCCTCGGCATCTGGCACCACGGCGGCTTCTCCGCGGCCCCCGCCGCCGGCGCCGGCGCCGCCGTCTCCATCGCCACCGCAGTCTCCTGCGCCTCCCCGACCCCGACCGTCTCCGCGGGCTCCTCCTCTTCCCCCTCCTCCTCCGCGGGGCCGCTCGACTTCGCCGCGCACCACACCGCGGAGGGGATGGAGGCGGAGGCCGCGCCGCGCCAGCGCGCCTACGAGGCCTGCCCCGCCAAGTACTCCGAGTACACGCCCTGCGAGGACGTGGAGCGCTCCCTGCGCTTCTCGCGCGACCGCCTCGTCTATCGGGAGCGTCACTGCCCGGCCTCCGACGCCGAGCGCCTCCGCTGCCTCGTGCCGGCGCCCAGGGGCTACCGCAACCCGTTCCCGTGGCCCGCCAGCCGCGACGTAGCCTGGTTTGCCAACGTCCCGCACAAGGAGCTCACCGTCGAGAAGGCGGTGCAGAACTGGATCCGCGTCGACGGCGACAAGTTCCGCTTCCCAGGGGGAGGCACCATGTTCCCGCGCGGCGCCGGCGCCTACATCGACGACATCGGGAGGATCATCCCGCTCCACGACGGATCCATCCGCACCGCCCTCGACACCGGCTGCGGGGTAAGCCCACTTCGATCGCAATCGCACACGAACACTACCCATTTGCTTGGAATTATCGCATGCGCGCAAAAAAATCACTTCATGCCTCGTCAAGGCATGGACGAATTCGAGGTCAATTTCAGTCAGAAGATTTGAGAATAGCAAACGGAGATCTCGGGAATGGCGTTTGCTGGCTTTCCGGGTGTCGGAAGTTTCCAATCCCTTCCGCGATTTCGGGTAAGAGGGGATGTCACTGCAAACGGGTCTGACCCGAGTAAAGCTGATACTCCTACCCGATAAGAGGGGCACTGGACTGCCCTTCACATTTGGTAACGGAATCTGGCTGCAGTGAACAGCACACCATTTCTTTAGCAGACTTGAGCCGGATCGCCGCTGAAGCGTAGGAGTAGGTAGATCTGCAATCTTTGCAATAATGCCGATGTTAATTATTTGACATCTACGTTCCTGCCCTTTTCTGCAAAGCAGCATCCCACGCACAGCAAACATGTCTTTTTTCGAGAACTACAGCAATATTATCTGGACATTTCCAGCCATGTATTTGCAACTGGGTTCTCATCAAATTCTTGATAGGACGTGTGGCAGGCGTATCTGTTGTATACGCCAGGGACGTTGTGGAAATGGGGCTCCTTTTTATGTAGTGCCATTGCGCAGGATAGCACCCTAAACAGTTGTGCTTGTTGCCACTTTGACCTTGGCATTTTGGTCTGATCGTTCGAGGAATTGCACCTGGAGGAATTGTGAATTTTACTATTCTTGCCTCTTGCGCCCCTGGTTTTGGGCAACTACCTATGCGGCAAAACTGGATTTCTGATTTAACGATTGAGGCTCATTTTGCTGCTCTGTTCAGGTGGCGAGCTGGGGAGCCTACTTGCTGTCGCGCAACATCCTGGCCATGTCCTTCGCCCCGCGAGATTCACACGAGGCACAGGTGCAGTTTGCACTGGAGCGTGGTGTGCCAGCGATGATTGGGGTGCTCGCCTCCAATCGGCTCACCTATCCGGCCCGTTCCTTTGACATGGCGCATTGCTCCCGCTGCCTCATCCCATGGCAACTCTATGGTATGCTGCATTATTGTCCCCCCAATGCTGCAAGTGTTCAGAATTCAGTTGGTTGCCATATACTTATTCTTCCCATATACATGCAGATGGACTGTACTTGATAGAGATCGATCGCGTTCTGCGGCCTGGAGGGTATTGGATCTTGTCCGGACCACCGATCAACTGGAGGAAACACTGGAAGGGGTGGGCCAGGACTAGAGAGGACCTGAATGCAGAGCAGCAAGCTATTGAGAAAGTTGCCAGAAGCCTCTGCTGGAAGAAGGTCAAGGAGGAAAATGACATTGCTATCTGGCAGAAGCCTACTAACCACATTCACTGCAAAACCATTCGCAAGGTTATCAAGTCCCCACCCTTTTGCTCTAGCCAAAATCCAGATGCTGCCTGGTAAGTACAGCACCATGCTAACCATTTTCAGTTCAATTCAATGTACTTTCTAGTAAATCACTAATCATATTCACGTGAATGATTTTAGGTATGACAAGATGGAGGCTTGTATAACTCCACTCCCAGAGGTCAGTGACTTAAAGGAGGTTGCCGGTGGCGAGTTGAAGAAATGGCCGGAGAGGCTCACTGCAGTACCGCCCAGGATTGCCAGTGGCAGCATCGAGGGGGTAACGGAAGAGATGTATGTGGAAGATACTGAGTTATGGAAGAGGAGAGTTGGACACTACAAGTCCGTGATCTCTCAATTCGGGCAGAAGGGCCGGTACCGCAATTTGCTCGATATGAATGCGAAGTTTGGCGGCTTCGCTGCAGCATTGGTGGATGACCCCGTGTGGGTCATGAACATGGTCCCTACTGTTGGCAACTCAACAACCCTGGGGGTAATATACGAGCGTGGCCTCATCGGGAGCTACCAGGACTGGTACGTATTTGTACTGCAAACATGGCTGCCCCGTGGTAGATGGTCAGGACTCTGGTATTCGTCCTTGCCTGGTCTGACATCTCCTCCTGAATTCACTGCAGGTGTGAGGGCATGTCTACTTATCCCCGGACCTACGACCTCATTCATGCTGATTCAGTGTTCACACTATACAATGGCAGGTAAATATAAATGCAGTAGAATTCAGTCTGGCACTGCAGCTTTTGTCCTATTTAGATGTTTCTGCACAGTAAATTTCAAGATAACTTATTAACTTATTAAGGGTTATGGCTGCATTATCTAAATCAGTCCTCCGTGAACTCTTAATCTAGGAACTATCGATTGTAATTGCTGCAAGTAAATTTCAAGATAACGTTTCACCTAAGTAAGACTGACAATTCCTCCCCTGCTTTGCAAGGTGTGACATGGAGAACATTCTGCTGGAAATGGACAGGATCCTGAGGCCGGAGGGCACGGTCATCGTAAGAGATGATGTGGACCTGTTAGTGAAGATAAAGAGCATCGCGGACGGGATGAGATGGAATAGCCAGATCGTGGATCACGAAGATGGTCCACTCGTCCGCGAGAAGCTCCTCCTTGTTGTGAAGACATACTGGACATTGGGGGACAACAAGCAATAGGAATAACGTGGAATAAAAGAGTTAGAGCGATTGACATGCTTGGCAAATCTGTGACTGGCTTTGCCATGTGAATCTGGAGTTTGTTTTCTTTTTTTTTTCTTTTTGGGTATTCTTTTGGGGAAAATAGTCCACAAAAAGGAGATGCTCTCCTTGTTAAGCTATGAGAGAGGGAACCCAGCACAGATTTTGACATGAAAAAACAGAACATATTGTGTCAAGTGGGTAAATAGAAAGTATAATGTTGGGGTCAATTTTTTCTCCGGGTGCACATTGTTTAGTTCTAGTTGTTAGATGTTTATTATGTGATCCCTTTTGTTCAAATGTCACCGGATCAAAAACCTGAACTCTGGCTAATCATCATCACCTTGTGACTCTGATCAGTATTCAGAAAGTGGTCTTGTTTCCCCCGAATAGGTAAAGTAGGAATCATGCTGACCTATCGTCTAACTGCTCTGAACTTATGCCCTGATCATGAAATGCTCGCCGGCCGTGCAGAATGCATCGACGGCATTTCTTCCCTCAGCAAAGCAAGCAACTGTATGCCAACTAGACATAGTTATGATTTGATCGCAAATTTGGTTGCAAGTTGGGTGCCTCACACCGAACGCATCATGGGTTACGAGTTTACGACTGGTTTTCGTAGCGCCTGCGACACTGTTATTTTCTGCCGGCGTAGGTGGCGGCGCCGAAACTACAAGAGGAACACAGGCCAAGCAAAATACTGTGATCGGTGTCAGATAAGCTGAGAAAAGGAGAGCCGAAACAGTCCGAATCACTCGATTTCAGTGAGCATCCTAAAGCGAATTTTGCGCAAATATAGCACAAATTTGTCACCGTCACGCCGCATGTTTTGTCTAGTGGCCTTAATAGCAAGCACCAAACGACTAATGGCTTCTGGCAGAACATACTTAGTAGAGCTGGCACCATGCTTTGAGTGCAGTCGGTGCCCTAAATTGTGGTCTCAGTCAGAAGCATGAACAGTTCGGGGGCATCCATTTGCCCAATTGCCTGGCTCAACTCCACGATCATGGAGTGGGGATAGGAATAGGATACGTATCTTTCAACAACGGCGACGAGCTATCGTCTTCACTGGCACGCACACACTGTGACACACAGGAACCAGGCAGCAAGTGCAACCGCCCAAGAGCGGATTGGTCCCGGACAGGAGGAGCAAGCGAACAAACACTGGTGGTCGAAAGTGGCACGTACCGGATCGAAACCGACAAAGACACGTAACAGAACAACGTGAACAGGAGGCCCGGTTATCTGGTCATGTAAGATTTGTTTTTCTTCCCCATTTCTTTTTTACAACAAGAGTGCACAGAGATGTGCCCCGGTTTGTAGCTAGCTAGGTAGCTGTGGTGTTGCTAAACTCACCTAACACTGTATTATAGAGCTCGGGTTGGAGTGATGGCCTCTCTAGATCTGCATGTAATTGGCTGCCCGTTAGTGGCTGGACAATCTCTATTACCTAGTACCCGGGGTGCTAGTAGTGGTTAGGAATCTCTGTCAGGGACAGCTGTCAAAGTATCTATGAGAGGATGTCATTAGCGATGCACATGAGGAATAGTAGCAATGCCAATGGGCAGCTGGGCAGTTGGCTAATCCTGCTATGCTAGTGGGTAGTGGCAGTGCCATTTGATGATTTGAAACCATGGTAAATTCATGTTTCACCATGATACTGCAGTGTCTGGTGCTCCAGCTTCTGCAGATACCGTGACTGGCTCTGGCTGACTGGCTGTGGCTGATACTGAAACGTACGCTGAGAGCCTGAGACGAGGTAGGGGACTGCAGGAGAAAGTTCAGTTGGTTGTCCTATGCGCAAGCCACAGCGTCCATGTGGGATGGGAGCAAGTGCAACTTTTGCAGCAACGCTTGGTACCACAGTACCACGGATAGCTTTCTGCCATGCCATGCCGCCGGGGGGGGGGGGGGGGGGGGTGGTCCGGCGGTGCGTTGCTGTCCCAACGGCCCCTAGCTGAAAGTCTGCCGATAGGACCAGGACCAGGACGCGTGCAGAGCTAGCCGCGCGGTGTGATTGCAGGCAGGGCGGGAGAATCCTCTAGCTCTGCAACTGCAAGGGAACCTGACATTCGGATCAGCCAAGCCGGTGGATGTTCATCGTTCACGTGCTGCGCAGTAGCACAACTGAACTGACAGTACAAGGGCAGGAAAGGGGGCAAAAGAAATTCCCTGCTTCGACGGTTGTTCCCCGGCAGCGGGGAGAAAAGAAAAAGGGTTCGGGCACCGGCAGGAAAGCGAGGCAACGCGACACCACCTTTCCGGTGCCGACCCACCGTGCCGGTGCGTCTCTCAGGCGTGAAGTGCCTGCTGTATGTGGCGGCGGCGGTTATCTTTGTTTTCGCCCCTGCCTTTGGCGCCAGCGCTGCCCGTTGTGGAGTGGGAGGCGCTTGCCGTACGGCGATGTCGCTCGGGTGGAGGCGCCCTCGCGGGGCGTCGGCGCGGACCCTCCTCGCGAAGGACCGGCCGCGTCCGGCCGTGTGCCGCCGGCACGGGGGCGCACGCGAGGTTTGCCTCCCGCGTGGGGCGGCCCGTCCTGCATCGTGCGTTGAATGGGAGGGATGTGGCTGGAATGCAGAGCAGAAGTTGCTGGAGCCAGGTGCAAGTCATGGGCCTCACCGTCTGTCGTCCAGTGGATCGAACGTTTTTGGTCCAGCAAGCCCAAGCTGGTCCGGCAACGTTTGCCTGCAGCCACTTTTGTTTGGTCCAGCAGCCCAACATGTTGGCATTTCTTAAGACTGCGGGAGTAAATAAATCCTTCTAAAAAAGCGAACCGAGCCAATTTTACTGAAGCAAAAAAAAAGAGTGAAGACCAAACATAGAACGTTCGAATCCAACACCAACTGCAGCAGATCCTGCAACCACTAGTCTTCACAGCCTTTGCATTGCCTTATTCACCAAACCGTGGTCAATGTCCACGCTTTGCTCCGAGCCGTGCTCTTTACAACACCGGCTGAGCTTGCTACCCCAGGTACCCCGTGTTCTTAAATTTCCGGTGCGGTGTCCATGTGGAAGCTTTAGAACGCGCGAGCGTAGCACGCAGAGCCGCCGGCAGCGCGTGAGTTCACCCCCACGTCGCCGGCGATGTGCGCGTACGTGCGGCTCCCTGGCGGGGCGGCCTTCGCCGCGCTCGTGCTCCTCATGCTGTTGCTTCTCTACGCGGTGCACCGGTGGAGGAACCCTCGCTGCCGCGGCCGCCTCCCGCCGGGCTCCATGGGCCTGCCGCTCGTCGGCGAGACGCTGCAGTTCTTCTCCCCCGACGCCTCCTTCGACGTCCCTCGCTTCGTCCGCCACCGGCTGGCGAGGTACCCGTACACCTCATTTTGGGCCGAGGCGGCCCGATTAATTGGTAAATGGGCCAAACTTGTGTAGCATTTCCTATCTGAAATGTGCCCCCGTTGCTTTTCGAGTGCAAGCTTAGGTACGGCCCGATCTTCAAGACGAGCCTGGTGGGCCACCCGGTCGTCGTCTCGGCGGACGAGGAGCTGAACCACATGGTGTTCCAGCAGGAGGGGCAGCTGTTCCAGAGCTGGTACCCGGACTCCTTCGTGGAGATCCTGGGCAGGGACAACGTCGGCGAGCAGCAGGGTGCCATGTTCAGGTACCTCAAGAACATGGTGCTCCGCTACTTCGGCCCGGAGAGCCTCCGGGAGTCCGTGCTCCGCGACGTCGAGTGCGCCGTCAGCAGCTCCCTCTGCACCTGGTCGACCCTGCCGGACGTCGAGCTCAAGGAAGCCGTCTCCACGGTACGTAAGAGGCACACCATTGTGCGCAGCAAACACTGTTTCCAATTCGTCCTGCTGTTGATGATACGTGTCCGTCATCTCTCCGCGCGCAGATGGTGTTTGATCTTTCGGCGAACAAGCTGCTCAGCCTGGAGCCGTCGAGGTCCAAGGTACTGAGGAGGAGCTTCTTCGACTTCGTTCAAGGGCTCATCTCGTTCCCGCTGTATTTGCCGGGAACAGCATACTACTCATGCATGAAGGTACATGCTGCATTCAGCTGTGCCCGCGTATCAAGAATTAGATCCGCACAAGCTTGTATCATTTTCAGGGGCGGCAGAGTGCAATGGAGGTGCTGCAGGAAGCGCTGGAGGAGAGGAAGAGATCGGTGGAGGCGCCTGGAGGAGCAGGAGGCGACGAAAGGGCACGGCGCCGTGGCGACTTCTTGGACTGCGTCGTCCAGGAGATCACGAGGGAGAAGCCGCTCGTGACGGACAAGATGGCGCTGGACCTCATGTTCGTGCTCCTCTTCGCCAGCTTCCACACGACGTCGCTGGCGCTCACCCTGGCCGTCAAGCTGCTGGCCGATCACCCTCACGTCCTGGAGGAGCTCACGGTCAGGAGAACAAACTGTCTTTGATAGCCACTGATGCGATTGCGATTTGATTTTTGGATTGGATGCAGGTGGAACATGAAGCGATTCTGAATGACCGTAAGCCGGGCCGTGATTCTGATGGGATCACATGGATGGAGTACAAGTCTATGACATTCACATCCCAGGTTGTCGACTAGGATAAAATTTGGTTGAAAATTTACTGATCATTCTCATTCAGTTATGGTTAACTTTTATGAAGATACGTATACAGCTGCAACAATTGGCTTCAGATATTCAGTTATATACTGCCGTGGTGAACTGGGAACTTTCCGAGCATGCATGCATTTTACTCATCACAAACATTTCACGATGGTACAAAAGATGTACTAATGTTTAAGCTACTGCAATGACACGAAGATTCACACTATCTTATAGGTCATTAACGAGACTGTCCGGTTGGCCAACATTGCGCCAGGAATCTTCCGAAAAGCACTGAAAGAAATACAGTTCAAAGGTGATGCTGTCCTTGCACCCGGAGAGTCCTATCTGTTCCAGCAAAAATTTTGGACATGACTAATCATCTGGCAAATGATGCATCCTGACGTACGTTCAGACCATGATGAACAAAACCTGAATGCCATTTCTACTCTTGACAAACACTGGTGACAGGGTACACAATTCCAGCGGGATGGGGAGTGATGGTCTGCCCTCCAGCAGTTCATCTGAACCCAGACATCTACCCAGATCCCCTTACTTTTAACCCTTCGAGGTTCAAGGTTTGTAGATGGAGCCCATGTGATGAGCAGAACTGCATGAATACTCATATATCTGGTGAAATTGTTTTTGATCGTGCTCATGCTCAGGATAAACCGGAGATAAACCGTGGATCAAGACACTTCATGGCGTTCGGAGGAGGCCTCCGGTTCTGCGTTGGAGCAGACTTCAGCAAGCTGCAAATGTCCATTTTCCTCCATTTCCTTGTCACCCGATACAGGTACCATTTTCATAAACGCAGTTCGTCTGGGAGTGTGAACACAACAAAAAAAAGAAAATCAAATTCATTTTCCACAAGTGAACATGTTAGCACCTCTGTTTTTTCACATGACAGGTGGAAAAATCTTGGGGGAGGCAAGATAGTCCGAAGTCCGGGGCTAGAATTTCCTGATGGCTACCATGTTCAAATAAGACAGTGCGATTAGCCAAGGGCCCAAGACCTTACGTTCTGCTTGTAGTACGAAGTCGTAGAATGACTTGTTATTTACAGCAGACTAGCAGAGGCTTTTTTTTATGACATGAGGATGTCCCTTTTACAGTCTAATGACTCTAGTTCACTCTCTTTGTGCATACTAGCCATGAAGTATACAGAAGGAACAATTAGTGGTGGCGTAAAAGTACAATATAATTTTATAATCTGAAGCTTGAAAACTACAATAACTGCTCCCGAGGGCCTGATATGGACCATGAATCTACCGGAGATGCATATCAAAATTCTCAAGTGTGAATCTGGCACCTTCGTCCTTGCATGCATGCTTCTTGGTGCCAGAATGTGCCATATATATGTGCTCTATTTAAGTTTGTGAACGTGCATGTCGCTTGTTGCAAAATTAATAAAATTACCAAAGTTATGTGCAAATATTGTGCGTGCGCGTGTGTAAAATAGAAATACATGAAATTTGAAATAAGAGCTATACTAATAATAAGCATTATGTATACCTTAGTGGCTAAATTATGCTGTCATCGAGGAAAAAAACAAAGGCCTCGGTTGGGTTCGGACAAGCCGAAACCAAGTAGATTTTGAGAAAAGTAACTCAAGCCAACCTAAGTGATAAAGTGAGAGGGATAAAGCCAAGTGAGCAAATGGGCAAAAGTTCTCTCCTCCTAGTTCTAGAGCTCAATTTATAGGGAGGAGGAGGAGACGGTTGTTTATATTTATTTCATTGATGGGATAAAATATTACAAGTTGATACTCGGACGAAATTTTTAAAGGAGTCCCTGTCACTCACAAACTGATCTTTGGACGCTGCAACTAAATCCGTAGATCTTACAAACATATTTTTTTAGACCCTCTAACCTAACCTCTTTTACATAAAGTGGATCCTTAGCCTTAGATGATACCTAAGGCGCAGCCCCTAGCCTCCGGCGTGTGACCAAATGTGGGGATGTGCCGGTTCCATGACAGGTGATTTAAATATATTTCTGATACTCATAGATTCACTTGTGGAGCAGTGGTTATCACGTAAGTCTTACACACTGAAGGTCTCCAGTTCGATCCTGCGCAGCAACATTATTTTTTGTTCCCTCCCGTAACCCACAATGTGTGAACATTCGGACCCTCGGCGGGCTCACGGTGTGTTAGGAATATGGGCCTCCCGCATCGACGGAAAACACGACCCGGCCCAATGCATCCCTTGGACCACGATTCACGCGGCCGCAGCAGACCGGCCCGAACTTGCCTGACGCTTGGGTCTTGGGCTTGCCAGGCTGTGCAGGGCTGCAGCCCACTTGACCACGATCAGCACGACGGGGTGACACGACACTGACACTGTAGTCTACAGCCTCGCATTCCACCTCAAAATGCAGGTTTGGACAGGGTACTCCCAGCAGCTCGTAATCATGTTCAATTGTTCATCAACATGCGTACAACCTGCAGGCCATACTCGTTCATCTCAGTCGATCGAGCACACCGATTGCGCTGCTCAAAACCGCGGCCTGCATTGCTCGCGACGCCTGCCATGCCACATGGGCAACCCACCAGGCGCCGCCCACAGATCCATAGCATGATAGCAATCCCTAGTTCCGCGGGAGGACTCGACGCTTCCGAGGTTCGGTTCCATCTCGCATCTGACGACGAACCGAACCGAATCTGTACCTCCCCCCAGGGTCAGAGGGATCCGCGGATGCATGTGTGCTGCGTAACATGCGTGCGTGTGGGAGCTTGCACTCACGCGCTAGCTAGCTAGCTCGCTCCGTCAGAGATCACCATCGATCTAAGCTGCTAGCTCGTGCTGCACGCACGGCCTCAGATCGAGCTAGATGGCTCGGATCAGCTTCGTCGTCAGTGTCCTAGCTAGCCAGCTGCTTATTGGCGCGGACCACTTGTGCAACTTGTATGTGCCTGTTGCTGTGGATGAGCTAGCTGGCTGTCTAGCTTGTTCCGGAGGCTGAGCTTAGCTTCCAGCGCTTGGACATGTCGCAGCCACTTCACGGTGTCTGCACAGAGATCCATCCATCCACCCATCGATGTCTTGCGAAGTGTCAACCCATGCCTCAGCGTCTCCAGGCTAGGCCCATCAGCGCGCGACATGCAACTTGCGTGCGCCTAGCTCGTCTTCCACTCCGAGGTTTCCTTTCGACGGCCTTTTAACATCTCCAAGCTTCAACAAAGTGAGAAAGGCTGTCTGTGCTCATTAAAAAAAAAGACAAAAACAAAGGCCTTCTGCATTCAAATCTTTCAACTACTATCTCAAGTTCACAATTCACCAGCTGTTCTTCAAAAAAAAAAATCCACAAGCTACATTCCTCGGTTCTGACAACACGCATGTCTTCTGACACTGCAAATAGCCAGAGGCATCGCCACACCTGCACATTTATTATCTCAAATCTGAAATCTCGCTATAACGCGTATATATATAGGACAAGCAAATGGAGACGGAAACTGTAGGATAGCAGGCCACGAGTGGTGCAATTTGCCGCACATTGGCGAGCAGCCTAGCCTGGCAGTCTTGTCACATTTGGCCATCTCTGACAGCCGCCAACCCTTAGGATCGGATCGGATGGCCATGCCGTGGTGTACTGGTGTGGGGGAATACGGCGGTGAGGCAGTCGTGTGATCCTCGAGCCTCTCTGCTCCTGTGACCTACATATACGTCGTCTCAGATGTTGCAACCCTGTCCCCTGCTGACATCAGACATCTCTTCTGCGCCGAGCTCCAAACACTTCGATGCAGGAGAGAACCGCGTGTGTCGCCCTTGTACCCGCAAGCTCCAAGCCTCGCCAACGTAGCATGTCAGGCGCTGCCGGCCGCGCGAGCCATGGTTCTTCGCGTTGTCGCGGGTCGCCTTTACTCAGCGCAGCCTGGCTTACTAGCGACAGGCATGGGCCGGGGCCTTCAGACTTTAGCAGCTCGCCATGCCGATGCGTGCTGCACGCAGAACTGGGGACTAGTAGATACTACTAGATAGCAGCAGCTCTGCTTGTGCTAGCTGGCACGTATCTGGCTGGTAGCCTGAAACGGCGACATTCGCGAGCCCTATGCTAGCGCGCAAATCGAATGAGAGATCAAGGGATCGAGCGCCATGCTCGAGTGCTTCTCCGTGGCTGTGTGTACTCGACCTTGGTTGATCTTCAGGTCTTGGGTAGCCGATTTCTGAACCTGCAGCCAATAATGGAGCTGCGTATACGCATAGCTAGTACTGTTTAAATGTATAGTCAAAGACAAAGAGGCATGCATTCCGGTAATCCTGTGTAGTGTGTACTCTTGTCAAGCATTGCATGTGAGTACCAGGCGTAGGAGAAGCTAAGCTAGCAGCAGGCTACCTGGTAGCTCATCTGAACTTTTCAGTCAAAACTTTATGTCCACTCGAACAAATTAACCAGTCAAAAGATCTCCATGATTGTTGATGTTTTCATGTGTACCGATGACTGGAAGCAACTTTGAGGTTACGAAACTGGACCGAGCTTTTAAGTTTTAAGTAAGGTGATTTGTGTCTATTACTTCTGCAAAAAAGGATCTTGGTAGCCATTCAACACATATGTAGTTTGATCTTTGAAGAAATATAATCTACTTTTATTTTTTCCGTCAAGGGGGAATAAAAAAGGCGCATAAATTCAATCCTGAGGTTTTTTAAAACATTTTTCTATGTAATTGATGTTCAAACATTTTTCATTTTGCTCTTTCACAAAATAGAATCGGCAAAGTTACATGTGCCAGCAACTCATCAATGTACCGTGCTAGATCGACGGTCTGCAACGTGCCATATAAAAAGGTAGTACTCCCTTTGATCAAATTTTAACCCGTTAGAGGATTCCAGCCAGATATCAATAATACAAAAATTTATACATTATACATATTCAAAATATTGTATGCATGATCCGTTGTGAAAAATGCTTGATAATAAATCTTTTTATTTGGAATGCCATAATTTTCATTGAAAACATGTTATTCAAAGTCATCTTTTTTTTTAGAATTTAGACTATATCAATACATTAGATCGACCACTTGTCGCAACAGGAGAAAATTCCAATTTTCCAAGTTTCCAAGCTTCAGACTGTTGAATGGCATACAGCTCTCTGCTCTCAGCTCCAAGTCAAGTTTAGAGTTTATAAATTAAAATAAAGCGATTCAAATATATGTTTTAGTTTAAATTTTACTTGGAGCTGGAGTTGTGCACCATGCCTCCTGCTTTCTCCTTGCAGTTGCTTTGGCTGCGCTACTGCACGTGAGCCTGTACGTTCTTGGACTCAAGCGCACATGAACATGGCTGGTCGTGACGCAATGTGTATGGTGCACTGCGCGTATACATGGAGAGATACGTTAGAGTGCTTTGACTGGCCGGTCACATAGTAGCATACGTGCCCATTGCACGCAGACTGACAAGTTCAGTTTGACTGAAACCCTCTTGCGTTGCATGCATGGTTGCCTTGGATCTGCATGAAGGGAGAAAACTTGGGTACGAGGCAAAGGCGATAAGTAGTAGTCTAAACTAAACATGGCATCAGAGCAAGCGATCTTCTGTTCAGGAAAGCTTAAATTAACTTGTGCGCAGTCAGACATGCATGTAACCTCTTCCTTGCAGGCCTCTGCTCTCTGTGATTATTGTGTGCTAGCTGTACATGGCATCCAGGAGAAGTGCCCTCTATTAACTGCACGAGTGTTCGTTGATGCTCCCCGTGCTTCGCTCAACGGCACATGCTTTTCAACAATACCTAGATGCTCCACAAGTAGTTCAGACCTTCCTTGAGTTCACAGCCACGCACTGCCCGCCTTAGTTTTCCAGGAAGTTTGGGGCTTGGAGTTTCTATCTCCTCTAGCTAGTGCTAGCTAGCTAGCTAAGCTAGCTAGCTAGGTGTACCTGGAGCACGACGCCTGCGTGGAACCTGCAGCTGTGTTTCGTCCAGATACAATGCACATCAGAACGAAGTGATCTCGCACGAGCCCTGTCCTGACCTGACCTGCGTGACTATACAATGCACCGAGATGTCACTGAAAACGAGTGAGCAGGTGTGCAACGCGGCGAGACTAGCTATGATCGAAGACGCGCAGTCTTGTTGAGCCATCCTAATCACACTGCTGTGCTACAGGTTGGAGCCTGGATGTATCGGCATGATTTAATTTGGGTCCGAACCAAAACGATTCCCCTTAGTAAACTATCTCTAACTGGCTTCACCATATCCAGAAGCTAAGAGAGATCATGCGTATCCCTGTGCTACCGATCGAGTACCGACCAAAGCAACCGCGGCGAGAGAGAGGGGAGGGGGGGTGCGGGCACTGACCATTTCTTGGCCTGATCTCATAACCTTTTCATTCCCTCATGGAATCGCCGCAAAGATCGCGGCCGGGGCAAAGTACTAGGCTACTAGCTACGTGCTCATCACCTAGCTAGCTGCTGGCCGGTTTGTGTGTCAGATTGAACTTGTCAAGTCTCACTAGTTTAACAATGCTTTTAGTCCGTCGTACCTACTCGTAAGAGAGAGGCGATGGCTAGGCCGCGTATTGCAGCTGTTGCCCTCTGTTAGAAAAGGACAGGAGTGTGCATCTTTTTCAAGGTTTGCGATAATTCTCATCTTCATTCTTTATAGAAATTTTAGTGGCAGAGGTTTGCAGTCGTAACACCGCAGACTCTTAGTTTTACACTGTCAATTTACATCGGGTTCAACTAATAAAACTAGTACATCAATATGTGCTTGATACATATTGATAGAAGCTCGTGGATAAGGTATGACACATGGCTAATAAAAAAAATTGTCTTTGAGCACGCGCGCGCTCTCTCTCTCATGTTTTTCATATGATATAGTTTTTATGAAAAAAGTCCATATTACTCCCCTCAAATATCGTTAAAGTCTGGATAATCTCCTAAGCTGTTTCTTGATTCAATTTACCCCCTAAACTGTGTTATTTGGTCCACTTTACCCCTTAATAAGATTAATCTCTTTTATTTGTTCATGAACAAGCGAAGTCTTGAGTTAAAATTTTGCAAGATGATAGTATTCATTATAACAAATTTTAGAAAAATATGTCAAGAATTTTTCATCATTATTTTGATACGGTATGATACTTAATAATAAAGTAACCTTTATAATAGAAAATTATAGAAAAATAATGAAGAAAAATTTATAATATATTTTTTGACATGCACTGTGATGCCCACTACAATCCTGCAAAATTTTAAATTAATATTCCACTTGTATATGGAGAAATAAAAAATACAAATTGTATTAGGAGGTAAATTTAACCAAATAACATAGTTTAGGGGCCAAATCGAACCAAAAGATAGTTAAGGGGGTTATCCGGACTTTGACCGTATTGAGGGAGTAATTTGAATTTTTTTCCTTTTTTTATTTATTCAGTTATGTTAAATTTCATATATTTCTTTATAATGGCAGAGCTAGAGGGTTTAGATCCAGGTTTATGTGGTTACTTTAGGTAACTTTTTAACTATTGAAAATTGAGTAATTTTAAAATAAATTTGAGGGTTTACTTTAGCATGTTATTTTTTATAATGACATAGATGTGTGATTTAGGAACTTTAGACTATTTACGTAATGATCCCATGCATATTATTGTCAATGTTGATTAGAACAGCGAAAGGCCTTGTAGTCTAGTGGTTACAAGAGCTTTAGTAGCATCTCAGGTTTTTAGGTTCGACTCCTCGTGGGAACGAATTTTCTAGAATTTAACGGCGTTATACTTTTAATGGTAGGTGATGTTCCTGTCGACAGCGAGACGCCTGCGGTGACTTCATCAATCTTGACAATTTGCTGGCTCAGTCTTCAAAGATGCTCATAGAGGTAGAGTTTACGTATATGCGTCCATAGAGGTGAATGTGCGTGCGTTGTGAGTGTCTAAATTGTACTGTGTAATTAAAATAATATTGATTAGAATACGCTGAGTTGATGGCTCCGGATATTTCACGCGATCCGCCTAGCTAATAAGGAAACTCAAGAAGAATAGAGGTACCCAAAACCCAAAAATCGCCAAAGTCTGTGGTGGCCGGAGGGACCCGGCCGGAGACCTTTTGGCAATGAAAGGCACAGCGGATGCAGGTTCAGCAGACGTGTTATGTGGACGCGCTGCTGACGCAGAAGCCGTGTGTTCCCCTGTCGGTGGGAGCTCCAGCAGCGTGCTTCTTCCCACCCCGATACGTCTGAACGAAAAGGAAATAATGCCACGTTCCCCCGGCTGACTGGCAGTTGGAACCATTTCATCATCGTGCCTCGGACAGTTGCGGGCGTTTACTTACTCGATCCGCAACTGGACGGGCTAGCTACATATACGCAGATCTTCCGCCTCGAGAATCCATGCATACACTGCATACAGTACATAGACTTGGTTCGACTTCGATTTGACAACTACTAGTACCCATCGAAGCTATAATTCCCAAAAGTCGTTCTTGGGAACAACCAATCAGAGGCACGCCGTACACGCAAACTGCACAAACCTCCGCAGATCTCTGCTGCTTGCTTGCACCATCCGATGATCTGACAGTTGCTCGATAAAATTCAGCAAGAAAGTACCAGCAGCCAAGCAATACATGCAAGTGGTTCACTTGCAAACCCTGCGTGCAGCCGTTCGTTCGTCCACGATCCAGCCGCAAATTCTCTTTGCCCCTCTTGGCACATCTGCATCCGTGGCGCTGATCTGCTCCAGAAACATACTCCATTCTCCCGCTAGATCGTTTCCTTCGCCCGCAAGAACACACGCATGTTCTCTGCATCCATCCAATGCATCTGTCCGGCCGGAGCCTTTTCATCCCTCGCAATGATTCGGAGGTTGGGATCGCGGAGCAGATCGGGTCGTCGCTCCCCGCTGCCATCGTCAACAAGACATCAAGTGGACTCTCGTTCGCGCGCATGGAGGAGGAGAAGAAGAAGAATCTACGCTCGATTTTTCAACCCTGTCCGCGGCCGCGGTTAACAAACCAGCCACGCGAACAACGATCCGCTTAAAGAAATTGAAGCTAGGGTTTCGCGTCCCATGCGACGGCGGCCGCTAATCAATGGGCCACGCCCTGCTCGTGCTGCCGTGGACGTACGCTTGGCCAATCAGTGCTGCTAGCATCGCGCTCGGAGCCTCTAGAAGCCCCATGGCCATGGGGGTGGATCCTGGAACGAGAAAGTCCACTGGGAGCTCTGCGGCGCGAGCAATTTGCACGCGTTCACCTGGTGGACTGGAAGGGCTCATCGATCAGCGCTGTCCCGGTGCTGTCCGCCTGCCACTGGTCGTCGATGATCGAGCGAGAGATGAACTGGAAATATTCGCGGCGACTGGAATAATGATTATTGGAGAGCTGCTGCGAGTGAGTAGGCAGAGACCATGGAGCCTGCGCGACACGCATTGGCTCGACCCCGGCCGATCGATCTGGCTATCGTTTTCTTTGTATGTTGGTGAAAAGCGCGATCGATCGGGCTGAATTGTTTTTTTTTTTGTTTCCATCGCGATCCCGGGGAGAGCACGTTGCTAGCTAAGCTGCCCCTAATAGCGCCTGCATGTTCTAGACTTGAGGCTGCACGTCACGTTCACACCTGCCGTTCAAGTTAATCGTTTTAGGTATGCGTACGTGATCGCTGCATAATTAGGTGCACAGATCGGATCAAAGGTTAGTCATCATAAACTATTTGTTAAGGTTTTCGATATTTTGCTGCTACTATTTCTATATAGGGAAAAGTCCGATTTACACTCTCAAACTATCACAAAAGTTCGATTTCCAATCTTCAACTACAAAAGTGGATAAGGAGGGCTATCGAACCATCAAAACTGGACAAGTTTGGCCCTTTGGTGTTTTCGAATGTGGTTTTGTCTTCTTTTTTTAAAAAAAATTCTAACTAAATCTAAAAATCAAAACTAATTCATTTTAAATCAGAAAAATATGAAAATAGTACCAATATTTTTCTAAAAAAATATAACCTATCTATTATTGCCCTATTTGAATCTTATTTATTAAAAAATAATAGGCATAATTACGAGCAACCAAATATTATGAATATAAAAAAATTGGATCTGAATAACTAACAAGTAGAGTGCCAATAGATAGGTTACATTTTTGAAAAAAATTAATACTCATTTTGCGTTTTTTAATTTAAAATAAATTACTTATGAATTTTTTAATTTAAATTTGAATATTTTTAATTTTTATAAAATGAAAAAACACCTTCAAAACCAACCAAAGGGCCAAATTATCCTGTTTTAGCATTTGGATGGTCTTTACTATCCGGTTTTATAATTGAAGGTCGAAAATCGAACTTTTATGATAGATTAAGGGTGTAAACTGGACTTTTCCCTTGTATATATTATTACGGTACATAACATAGCTAAAGGGAAGAGACGAAGTCGTTTAGGAAGATCTTGAAAGAAGTTCATCTTCCGCAATATTGGCCGTCGATCACCTTATTTCTTATACCTAGCGGGATAGGGCTATTAAGATCCTAGTTCGTTTTGGTTCTAAAATTAAACTCCCCGCCTTAGCATTACCCGATTGATGGTTCTCCACGTCTTCTGTGATCGGCGGTGTCCCTGCCACATCACCTCCGCAACATATTGTTTGGCAGTCACCTTCCTTACTTTTTTTTAAAGGATGCACCTTCCTTACTTTGGCAAGCAATGATGAAACACATCGTCTCCCTCCCAAACCGAATCAGCTAGCCTCCGGTACCCAAGATGGGAAATCTCTGCATTTTTCAGGCGATTGAAAACCCAGTAGTCTGTGTTTCTATATCCTCAAAAATCCACTTGGGAAGGCGCAATGGACGTGCAGGAGAGTGCCCATTCATTCAGCATGCAGAGCAGCAACATTGCCCCAATAAGACTAGCTCTCCGCTTCTCCACACCACAACAGGATCCCAGTTTCTGAGCCTCCCTCCATGATTCGGACCCCTATTCTTCAGGCCCAATATTCTAATCCCATAGGCGAAGCCAAGCCCTGTTTCGCTGTTGCTCATGTTACTCTCCGCAGGGGGGGCCACTTGCTTGTATGCGGCACGCGTGCGGCCTCGCTGTTTCGTACGTCCCCATACGGAACCCGAACACGGTGATGATCTGTTCTGTACTGTGCTGCCCAGATGCGTCCAGGAGCACGTACGCGTGTTCCCAGGTTCATGCATTTTTTTCCTGCTCTGTTTTCTTGCGCTCGGAAACCGCAAGGAGAGCGGGCTCGGGAGAACCGGTGCCGGTGCCGGTGCCGGTGCCGCGGGCTCCAGTGCACCGGCAAGGCTCGGGAAAAGGCATCCGAGACCAACTAGAACGAGCGTTCTGCGATGCCTTTTTCCAGCAAGAATCCCAGCAGCCACACGGAGAAAGTGCCTGAATCCTGGCTGTTCTCCTTCCTGAACTTGGTCATGTGCTGCAGAAAGGTGGGACAGTGCTACTGTGCTAGTAGTAGTACCAAATGGTGCGTTCAGCTGTTCTCTGTGTCCTTTTCTTTGCCCCGTCCTAAAGTGCCATTTCTCTAGTTCTGCTATGCTACGCGCAGAGCACTTTGTGTTAGAGAACAAGGGTCTATTAGACGGCAAAAAATGGACTCCTGAACGGAAATGGCAACCACAGAGCATCACCAGCTTTCGTCTGAAAAAAAAAGAGCATCACCAGCCGTGTCGAATCTACTTGACACATCTGACGGATTTATGCGCCAAGTACAGCGCCCATGACCTCTTCAGCTGGTCGTTGCTCGCTTCCAAGAAGATTCAGAAACTGGATTGATCTGCTTTTTTTTCTTGTCAGAGCTGGATTCAGGCTAGCTCCGGATAGGATTGTTTAGAGCCGAGGAACGTAATCTATATACTGCCTAGATAGCTGGCGAAATAGTATACAGGCACTGATGAAACCATGAGTATAGACCTTAGATTGTGACACGTAGTGTTACAGCCGAGAAAAGAAGCAGGAAAAGGATCGATCAAAGAGATTGCGAAAAAAGTTCAGCTGTGGACTCACTTCTAAGCCCACACGGAGATCAGATGGGATTGGCGCGTGCCGGTGAATATACAATCGGGTTGTTTTGTGATAAGCACGTAGGCCACGGATCAGAAAAATTGTGAGTTCAGTTTCTTATGCTTAAAGCTCACAAATATTGACTGATGACTACATGACTGCGAGAGCTCTGAAGCAAGTGCAGTGTCTGCAAGGAGTGTACTGCACTTTTCATGTTTGCTAGCAGTACGTTTGGCTCTAGATGATGTAGGTAATAATAACAGAGCCTTGCCAGAACATTAAAAAAAATTACAAATCTGAAGCTGAGAAGTGATCACATCACCAGCTGCAGCGAATGGCTGCAGTACGGCACTGCTGTTCCATCCTACCGCACACCAAGCAAAATGGGCAGCATGCTGTACAGCGCCCTTCCTGAAGCCGAGGCTGGAATCTCGTGCTCCGATGGAACGAAACCATGGAGCACTTGCCCACGCGCTCTGCATAAACAAAGGCATCGCCTGGCACCGAGAGCGATGGCAGAATAATCCATGGTCCGGAGACACGCCCGGCAATACTTTGCTGTTCTTTTCTGTACTAGTATATCCCTAGCCAATTCCAGCCAGCTCTCAACAGCCAATACGGGCGCCAGGGGAATCGATCGCAGCGAACACTAGCTCCTCCGCCGCAACCGCGGTCTACCACAAATGAAATAAAGGGAAGTAATCATAGGTGCCTTGAATGGATTGGAAATTACATTCCTGTCCCTGTGTGCTTCCCAAGTAATCATAGGTGCCTTGAGTGTAGGCTGCTAAACCTCAGGGTAGATCAACTACTGGTTTGAGCTTCTTCTACGGAAAAGGGTGTCTAGGGAACATTGATGATCGTACTTTTTCCATAAGGGTATTTAGTACGATAAATCAAGTACAACTAAAACAGTGTATATCAATGAAAAACATATTTACTCGATGTCAATTGATTGATATTTTGTATATTTGTCTATTGAATTCGTGAATGCTCCTCTAAGGCCAAAAAAAAATTACTAGAGTAAAAAAAATTCTTCTCAAGATATTTTTTTTCCGCTTAAGTAAAATAAATGTCCTGCCAAATTGAATTTGTGAATGTTCTGCCAATTGAATTTGTGAATTTCCTTCCTAAGAAAAAAGTTCTAGGTTCATGAAAAATGCTCCAAATTTAATACAAATGTCTTAAAGTTGGTCTAGACAATACCATGTAGATTAGATAGTCCAAAATATATCCAAGGGCTAGTTATCTTTTTTTATATATTTTCTTTTACCCAAGCCACCCGTATCTTCAATATAACAAGCAATTCTCTTGGTGGTTTCAAAACTTTATCTATTTGTACAAGACAATTTTTTTGCAGATAATTAGTGAACTTTCATAAACTAAATTACCATAAAACTTACCAGTCCTAAGCTATAACAGTACTGTTAGAAAATCCAAGGTATGTCACTGCTACATGAGAAGGGCATATGCGTAAATAACAAATGAAAAGGAGTACGCATATTCTTTTTCTTTCCCTCACTTTTTTTTAGGGGCAAGCCTTTGCCGCGAGGTGGTTTATAAAAGGCAATCCCCCCAAGCCCATACTCCCACAAACCCACACATAACCCCTCTCCTCCCTGCCTCGCTAGCTGCCAGTCTCCTCCTCCTTCCCCTTGGCACATGCAACCATATCTTCAGCTAGCTTCTCTCCGCCTCGCCACCACCATCCCTCTCTCGCGGAAATTATATACCGCGAACCTTCTTGTCACCTCGGAGGCCATGGATTCCATGGCCTATATAGCGCTCTGCGCCGCGGCATTGGCGGTCCTCGCCGCCCTCCTCCGTTGGGCGTACCGGTGGAGCCACCCCAAGTCCAAGGGCAGGCTCCCGCCGGGCTCCATGGGCATCCCTCTCCTCGGCGAGACGATGCAGTTCTTCGCGCCCAACCAGACCTGCGACGTCTCCCCCTTCGTGAAGGAGAGGGTGAAGCGGTACGGGAGCATCTTCAAGACCAGCATCGTGGGGCGTCAGGTGGTGGTGTCGGCGGACCCGGACATGAACTACTTCGTGTTCCAGCAGGAGGGGAAGCTGTTCGAGAGCTGGTACCCGGACACCTTCACCGAGATCTTCGGCCGTGAAAACGTCGGCTCCCTGCACGGCTTCATGTACAAGTACCTCAAGACCCTCGTGCTCCGCCTCTACGGCCAGGAGAACCTCAAGGCGGCGCTCGTCGCCGAGACGGACGCCGCGTGCCGCGGCAGCCTCGCCGCGTGGGCGGCGCAGCCCAGCGTCGAGCTCAAGGAAGGCCTGTCCACGGTAAGCATGCATTGCAGCTAGCCTGCTGATGCCATTGCCAGCTCGCTCGTTGTTTGTGCCCACATTGACGCGGATTGCTGCTTGATTTTCAGATGATATTTGATCTCACCGCCAAGAAGCTGATCGGCTACGAGCCGTCCAAGTCGTCGGAGAGCCTGAGGAAGAACTTCGTGGCGTTCATTCGCGGGCTCATTTCTTTCCCTGTGAACATCCCGGGCACGGCCTACCATGAATGCATGGAGGTAAAAAAATGCGGTGACTGCGAATTCATCTCATCAGCATAAACTGAAGAAGAACAGCCCTCAAATTGCACCATCTGCAAACAGTCTGCACATGCCAAACCCATAAACTAGCGAGCACGCGCGCGCACGCACGGTTGTACCAAGCCTTATAGCTGCGCACGTACATTATTCCTTTCATAAATTCTCAAGGAATAATATTTATCTTCACCAAGTTGAATTCTAGGTTGGACAGAACAACATTTGCAATCGAGTTTTCTAATCAGTTTGCGCCGTTGGATGTACAAACAACAGGGTCGGAAGAACGCGATGAAGGTGCTGAGGAGCATGATGAAGGAGCGGATGGCGGATCCGGAGCGGCGGTGCGAGGACTTCTTCGATCACGTGATCCAGGAACTCCGGAGGGAGAAGCCGCTCCTGACGGAGACCATCGCGCTGGACCTCATGTTCGTGCTCCTCTTCGCCAGCTTCGAGACCACGGCGCTGGCGCTCACCCTCGGCGTCAAGCTCCTCACCGAGAACCCCAAGATCGTCGACGCGTTGCGGGTAAGCAACAAAAAAGCCACCAACGGCAGCCAGGAGAAATTGAGCGGCAATTCTGACGGAGCAAGCTAACTTTGCCATGCGTGGTCGAGCAGGAGGAGCACGACGCGATCGCCAGGAACAGGAAGGACCCGGATGCCCCGGTCACGTGGGCCGAGTACAGATCGATGACCTTCACGAACCAGGTGAGCCTAGCCCCTGACCGCTGCGCCCCTAGCTTGCTTACCCTAGTCCTTTCGTACGAGCACCTGCACAAGTTGCATCCTGAACTTGCCAACACAGTATAAACCAGTGGCCAATCGAGAGTTAGCAGAACAACTGTGCAAGAATCTTGGGAGCCCAACGCTAGCTGCAGCCAGCAACTGCAAGTCTGCAAGCCATAGTTCGTGTTCCCCAAACAGGGCCGGCTCAAGCTTCGAGGTTGATAGATAATCTTACTTAATTAGTGTACAAGAACCACAAAAGCTCATTGTTAATTCACCGCCGAAGATTAATAAAGAATAGAAGGGAATCAAAAACTTGAGGCCGTGATTTCGCCACAGTACAGAGTTCTGAAGTAATCTGAACTCAAGTGCACTTCTCTGAATCCGGCAAGTGCTGAAAAACTGACCCCCACCGTTCTCTGTGTCTCTGAAGGTCATCATGGAGATGGTGAGGCTCGCAAACATCGTGCCGGGGATTTTCCGGAAGGCCCTGCAAGACGTTGAGATCAAAGGTACACATCAGGAATACCATCCTGCACATGCAGCGGCGTCTCCTGTTCTCGTATAAGAAAATGCTATCTCCAGCAAATTGCCCTAGAGCTCAGTTTTGTGCTGTGTTTTTGCGGCGTTGGCACAGGCTATACGATTCCGGCGGGATGGGGAATCATGGTGTGCCCACCGGCTGTGCACTTGAACCCTGACATATACGAAGACCCGTTGGCGTTCAACCCATGGAGGTGGCAGGTTCGTCTTCTTCAATATCTCAGCAACCGCTAGCGTACTCTGCATCTTTCATGTCAGCTTTAGGGTTCTGGGTCACAGGTCGTTCAGCTTGTTTAGGTCGTCAGAGATTGTGTTGTTTAGTTCTATCTAGGGAGTAGGAAATGCTATGATCTGATCTGCTCACCGAACCTGCATATATTCTCCTCGCCATTAAAACGGAAATCACAAAGGGGAATAATTTAACCAACTGCAAAAGTCTCCAATAATTGGCAGAGTGATTAATTAGTATGAGATCTCAAGGCTCTGATCCCAAGTACCAACTTGGCCACGGAGATCAAGAAGGAATTCGGTTGGTGTCCGTGGAGTTCCTGAACCATCGCCGAAGCTTCCTTCCCGAGTAGTTTAACAACAAGGTCAAAATGGCAACAGATGAACATGGTCTGGCTCAGTAACAAGAGACAACCGTGCAAACGTGCCAAGTATATAGGCACACAGAGAGCCTCTGATTGTCTCACTGTCTGACAATTGTTTAATTGAGTGATCGGGGTTTGCAGCTCTAATCAGACTGTTTCTCAATTAGGTAGCTGAACCATGTGCTATTCACCGATCCCGACAAAAGATAAGAATGAAAATAGTAGGAGAAAGCATTGCATTTTCTGTATAGAGAGGAATGCTCGGACATATTTAGGTCCTAAATTTCTCCTTCTCTGAACAGAACAAGCCTGAAATCACCGGCGGAACGAAGCATTTCATGGCATTCGGAGGTGGCCTTCGGTTCTGCGTTGGGACCGATTTCAGCAGGGTCCTGATGGCGACATTCATCCACAGTTTGGTTACAAAATACAGGTAATATTTCTCACATCTGCTATATCAATATGAGTCTGTATCTTGTGTCATCAAATTATGATGAAATCTGAAAGATTTTTTTTTTCCTTTTATGCCAGTTGGAGAACGGTAAAAGGCGGGAACATAGTCCGGACCCCTGGCCTCGGCTTCCCAGATGGATTTCACATCCAGCTTGTCCCTAGGAATTGACCCTATTTTTGATCTCTGACATGTTTGGTTCATCGAACTGAACGCAAGATTGCCTGTGTAAAGATATCGACTTTTAGGTCTCTTAGGGACAACAGCAGCAAAGGATGGAGAATCGTATACATAGTCTAGTGTTAGGATACACAACCCTAGTTAGAAGTGCAGTCATATTACCAAGTCCTGCCTCTGATCCTTGCAAAGGGGTTTTTGTACTTTGGTTGTCTGTTTTCCATGTGGTTAGTAAGCTACCCATGTGTTGTATGTATATCTGATCATACATGTCTAATGAAACAAAGAGTACTGAAAGATGTTTGTGGGGTCGAGCGAAGAAGCTCCATTTGTTCCCAGTTTGTTCAGATATTGTAGAGGTTAATAACTGAAAACAGCCTAGTCTTCAAGACAGCACCAGAAGTAACTAGCTATTGAAACGCTGTAACATCTTGGGGCAGGATGACAGCTACCTTAACACAGGATAATCCTCTGCAGTAAAAATTTTGCATGGTGCGGACAACAGGAATCCGTTTGGACTGCATAAGATAGCAATCTTAGCAACGATTTGATACAGCAGTCTCAGATCGCCACAATTTGTGTGTTTTCCATGTAATCAGCCAAATACCACAGGTCAAGCTTGATCTCTGAACAAGATCTTCTCCAACTGAAAATATTCCAGACATTGGTTTGCTATGCACTTTTTCTGACCTGTTTACCGTTGGTCATCTTTGCTTGCTTCACTGCACAACCCAAGGAGCAGCTAACACAAGCCGCAGTGTTATTCAACTCTGATGATGTTCAGACTTGATAAAGAAGGCTGGACAAGTGGAGTTTTGTTATGTGCTCAAGATGGATTTTCTGCAGACATGCCAGCGACAGGATGTCCCCCGCGGGAACATAATCGGGGGATAGAGATCTCGTTATCCAGCGGCTCATCTCAAGCGTTTGATTTACTCATCTCGTCTGACATGATGACTGTATGTAGCGTCGATGTGCATCTCGAGGCTTTCTCTGAATTTGCTGCGTAAATAGATGCCCCCCCTACCTTCCTTCCAGAAGGCCCTCGTGTTGATCATGCGGTACTTGCGGTTAATTTGAAGCCAGTTTGACTGGTGTAAAGGCCGTTGTAGCAGATGCAAACTTGGCTTCCTTATTGATTCCGAGATCTTTGTTCGCTCGCTATTCTTATTATTCTTTTAAGTGGTGGTAAGTGATGTGTCCGTCGATAAGTAGTCGTTTGAGGTGACTTCGTCAATCTCGAGGATCAGCTGACTCAGTCTTTCAGAGATGCTTATAGGGTAGAGTTGCCTATGTGTATTTTTTAGGATAAGTGTGAGTATGTATTTGTGAGCGCCAGCATCTGTGCTATATTTTAAAAATTTCGATTTGTTCGTAGTTCAGACCAAACTGAGATAGTGGCAAGATGTGTAGCATGGTTTCACTGTCAGCATGCCACCTCCTGTGGAACTTCTGTGAATAAGTGAGGCGCCCAGATTTTATCAGTTTGGTTTGGTCGTGTGCTGACTCCAGTTAGTATAACCGAGATGCTCAATCTCTACTTACCTTTTTTAGCGGTTCAAGCTCAACTTACCTGGCGGTTGTTTCCAGCAGATTCTCCTTGTGGAAGAAAGGCCATGCTACGCTGTTTGACAAAGGCCTAGCCCATAAGCCCTTCCATCGCGAAACATGGACCGAAATAGAACTAGGCCGCAAAACGGCCCTCTTATCCTGACAACCCGCAGCCAAATCAGCGTACCGTTACCGTCAGAACAGGCTCAGCTCGCGGCCGTGGTTGGTTGGGTAGGCACAAGCGCACAGCACGGAGCGAGCGGAGCTAGCGGGACGGGCGGCTCTGGGCGGTCGGTGCGCGACGGGGTAGGTGTCGTCGCGACCTAGCGGGGTAGGGGCAAAGCACCAAGAGTCTTCAGAGGTGGGTGGGAGTTTGGGGGGATACGGGTGACGCGACCACCGTCCGCCGGCTCAAGTTTTGTCGCCGGAACCGGCAGAGGCAGCAGCAGGCTCGGTGACGGCAATCACGCGCTGTTTGCGTGAGCTCCGTGGGCTGGGGCACCGCACGTCCACACGTCCCCTTGCCGTTTTGTTCTTTTGGCGTCGGCACAACCCGGTCAGGTCAGGGTGAGGCCCCCTGTTCGGCCGCAAAATCCCAAGAACGACAGATTTTGCGTCCTCAGGGTCGTCAGCCTTTCTGGAGCCACCGCACTTGGGAGTCAGCCAGGGGGGTAGCTCTTGCCGCCCGTGTTCCTTATCCACGCTCAGGGTAGAAAGGGCATCAAAATACATAAGCACTGCAGACTCTCTGCTGCAGAGTAGTTCTGAAGATTAGGCTTAGCCATTTTTTCAAAAAAAAAAAGGCTTAGCCTGGCTTGCTCGAAGTCAAAGACATGTATTGTATATCCAAGCTGAATTGGATTGATAGACAAACTAGTTGATTAACACTGCACTTATCTTACTGTGGTTGTGGTACCACTACCACTCGAATTCTGCACTCTGCACGACTGCACGCATGGATCAGGCAAAGGCCATGGACCAAAACGAGGTGGTGCTCATGGAGTCATGGTCTGCGCAGCAGAATACCCGCAGTGCCGCCGCTAGTACTCATTAGAGCTCGAGTTGGCTTCGATTTGGCTGTCGCTTGCGCCAGCGGCAACAGCTTTTGGAAATACCGAGGCCGAAACGGGGATCGCTCAAACTGTCAAACAGGCCATCAGAAATGATGGCCCCCGTCTTTCGTGACGGAAACTATCCAATCGTAGCAGCATTGCTTTTCAAAAGAAGAAAAGGAAAACAAACTATCCATCGTAAGCAGCAAACCAACTTTTAATCGATACCCCTCTCGGCTCTCACGATCATAGCGCGACGTACAGTGCTACAAGTTTGGTGGCAACAAGTGACAGCAGGAACAATAGTTCAGCCCGCTGCCGACTACAAGAGTTTGCTATGTCATCTAAAGTTAATATTGTAGTCAACAAATATAATAGATTGGCTATTATGTTGGCTAAAAGAGTGTTGTGTAATTAATATTAGACCCACTTGCATACTCTCATTCTCTCACCTCAGTCTAGGAATTTGTGCTATAGCCAGTTATGAGCTGGCTACTATCCTACAGCCAGCTCCTTCTCTCTCTTCTCACTTCTCTCCTCCACCTCAGCATAAATATAATAAAATAAAGCTTATAGCCAGCTGACTAGTACTTATTGTACCTGCTCTGAGGGACCCGCCGCAAGGCCGCGGTCGAAGTTAGATTGCAGTCAACTATGTTCCCTTTCACCCTAATCGACGACTTTATTTCAAAAAAAAATTGTCTAAAGTGCATCCTCTTTCCTTTGGAAAAGTAACCGCATTTTGGGCCTGAAGGCTGCAGCCCATCTTGAGGATGGACCGGGCCTCCGCTGGCAGAGCCCGACGTAAGGTGGCGCCATCGCCGCCAGCAACGGGAGAATCCGACCTGGCAGACCCTGCCGGCCCCACATGCCAGGTAACGAAACGCACGCATCGAATCCGGCAGTCCGTCCACGTGACCGTCCCCTCTCCCGCCTCGCCCTGCTCTGCTCCTCGTCTAGCCTTTGGCTTGCTCACGCCACCACCCTCCTCCCATGTCAGGCTACGACGAATCGATGGATAGGCTCCCCGCCCTGCGCGGGTAGGCTCGTGCTGTTTCCGGGGCCAAAAGGCTGGCCGCCTGGCACAGCCCCCGTCACGTCCCGGCGCCCTAGCGGGTACGAGCGCCCTAGCCCCTCCACCCTCACGTCGTCAGCTTCCCTTGCCGGCCCAGAATGCCAGCAGAGGACGAGAGCGAGAGCCCCAACGGGAGGCCGGCGCCCGGCTGGATGCCTGGGTGCGGGGGACGCGTGGCGGGCGGTGGCGGGACGGCCGCGGGGGATCCGACGGGCGTGCGCTGTTCGCGCCACGGGAGGGATAGACGACGCGCCCAGAGGAGGAGGAGGGCGTCACGGAGGCGGCGAGTTTTACTGTTGCTGCTGTGGTCTTTCCGCTGTCATCACAGTGGGCCGTCGAGGAAATGTCTGACCCCGGGGATCCGAGTTGTTCGAGGGGAGGAACAGTAGAGCAGGGACGGGGATCTTCTGAGGCGCGGGACTCTCGAGCACGTGTTTCTTCTTGGCTGAACAATGCTATGCCACTTGCCACGGTTCGGGTGATCTTGGCTATGAATGTGGTTCACCAGAAACAGACTTAGGGTGTGTTCGTTTCCTGAGGTCCAAAGTTTAGAGGAGTCACATCAAAAAAAATCTTGTCATTTAGAAGTATTAAATAAAGTCTAATTATAAAACTAATTGCAGAACCCCAGTGCTAATTCGCGAGACGAATCTAATGAGGTATATTAGTCCATAATTAGCGGATGATTGCTGTAGCGTCACTGTAGCAAATTATGGATTAATTAGGCTCATTAAATTTGTCTCGCGAATTAGCATCCAGCTGTGCAAAAAAATTTATAAACAGATTTTATTTAATACTTTTAAATAGTAAGATTCTTTTTGATGTGATAGGTCTAAAGTTTAGAGAGTAGAAAACGAACAGACCCTTAATCCATGGCTGAACCATGCTTGTGGTGTGACAGACATGTTATTAGTAGCCACATCATAAGCAATGCTAACAAAGAAGTGCATTAATTCTGATCATCATTCTTGAAGTAAATTCTCTATTGGCTCATGGCATCATAGGGCTACACAAAATGCTCAATTATTTAAAGAAAGGTTAAGCAGATAATTTGCCAGCGCCTACTTGGATTTTCAAGCAACGGACCAATTCAATTTGCATTTATACATAAGAAAATTAAACCCTAGCAGCTTATTCACACCATATCGGTCTATGGCTCGCAGTGGTGGAGTGATAAACAATACCGCATCTTTACCATTACTTTCCCTCCGCCTCTTATTATTTGACCACAATTTTTCACATCATGAATCGCGGATGCTCGCTCCATTCTTTGCAACCTTCCATTACGGCACTTCCTTAGGACGGATTCCCCATTATGGCAACGCACTGTGGCTGCAACACTTACCAGTCTATAACCAACCTACTTCAACATGATGCTGATCCTAAACCGTGCGCCACCAAATATGAAATACATCGGCGCCTCGCTGCGCAAATTGAGATGAAGGCTTCACATAATGGGTGAAACTCTTCCTCACCTTGGGCCATTTTACTCTACTACACTTTGGAATACACCTCATAAGTTAGTCAAACGACGATCATTGTAGCCATTGAAGCTGTAGCTCAACAAAGATGTAATGGTGAGGTAGACGAGCATCCACTATATGTGACATAGGACTGCAACATGCGAGAAAGTGTCGAATATATTAATTTATGGAGAAAGCAGGTGTGGTTGCATAGCCGGGAGGGAGACACATGGTATTAGGATTTTGCAATAAGCCACAAAAAATGAATAGTTAGAAATAAGTGATTTTATTAGCTATCTTTTATGTGTGTGTGTATTAACTGATGCACCTAGTTTGATTTTGTATCCAGTTCATAGTTATGAACTTAAAGAGAGCCTTTGTCCGTATATCTATTTTTTTAAATATAGTAGTTGTAACATTTGCAGCACTAGCAGATCCTAGCCACTATAATCATAACACCGCGTCACCACGTGTGTCCAAAATCCCTCAGCACTACCACCATAGTAACATTAAACCTAGACATTATCGTCACCACGGAGGAAACGATTGCTAGAAAAAATAGCCTTAGCCTTATCAAGTGTGGAAATTCAATATATTTATCATATAGTAGAAAAGTTCCTTAAAGATCAAGATTTCTTAGAATTATGATCTAAATTTTCGCATGTGAAATTAGTGTGTCTTTCATTTCCAGCCTTCTATCAAACCCCCTAATTTGGCAGTTAATTATATCTCTTGTACCGGAAAAGCACAATTTCTAGCAGCGTTTGACCAAGGAGAAAACAGTCAGCCCATCAAACACCCTGCCGGCCGGCCATGCCACCGGCGGTCGGCGGAGCAGAGGATCACCACCCCTATTGTTTCCACATGGCCCCCTCCAAATAAGTGTAATTCCACAGTTTTACCGCCCCGCATTAAAAACGCTTCAACAGTTTAGCACTATCGCCCCCGAATAGTATAAACAATTCGCCCAGAGGGCCCCCACCGTCTGAGCTTCCTCTATAAGACTAGCCCCGCTAATCCTCCACTAGACTCTTCCTTTCTCCCTGCTGCCCCTTTTGCTCTTCTCGGTGTAAGCGTGTGCGCGTTTCACTGCTTTGGTTTCATCTCCCGCTCTTTCTTTCCCCCCACTGCTCCGGCCTAGTGCTGGAACGAGGAAACCTCATGCAGCCGCCGGCCGGGGAGCGGTAGAGCGTCGGAGATGGGCTGGGCGCCCAGATGGCTGCGCGGGCTGCTCGGCGGCGGCAAGAAGGCCGCTGAGACGAAGTCCGTGAAGGAAAAGAGGCGCTGGGGGTTCGGGAAGTCCTTCAGGGAGAAGGCGCCGGCGCCGGTGGCGGCGCGGCCTCCGACGCCTCCTGTGCAGCCCACGGCGACGCCTCGCCGCGGGTACGCGCCGGCGCCGGATGAGGCGGACGACGAGCAGAGCAAGCGCGCCATCGCGGTGGCCGCGGCCACAGCGGCGGTGGCAGAGGCCGCCGTCGCCGCGGCGCAGGCGGCCGCCGCCGTGGTGCGGTTGACGAGCAGCGGGCGGTGCGCGCCGGCCGCCGCTAAGCGGGAGGAGTGGGCGGCTGTTCGGATCCAGGCCGCTTTCCGTGGATACCTGGTTAGCTTCTCCCGGACTCTTTCACTCTTCAGTTACTACATGTTCTGTGGAAATCCCAAAAAAAAACAGCTCACCTCTTTTAGCTTCATATCTAGAATACAAACTGTAAAGCGGAAGGAGGAACGTTTCTTTTCTTCCAAAAATCACTTGTTTTGCTTGGTGGAGTAGAAATTTCTGTGTTCCTGTTCCTGTATAACGTACAAGTTGCTGTGGCAACCCCATCCTCTCCAGCTAGGAGAAGCCACGTTGAGTCTCTGCTCTGTAGTCTGCCATCGTCTTTACTGCCTCTAGCCTCTAGGCTTCGTTTCTGGAAGCAAGCTTGGCATGGCCATGGCCGCTTTAAGCATTTAACTCCATTTCCTTAACAAGAAATTGGGAGGCCTTTTTTGCCGTTTCCACCTAGTTTACTGCGTTACTGTTCTTGGATGGTGCTAGCGCCGTTGGCGTAGTAATGGCGGTGGTAGTTGGCATGACAGCCAGCCAAGTTGCCCACCCCTGGTTTACACTGCAGTTGTGAGATGCCCATGGCCACGGGACCATTACTGATTAATCCCTCTGCTCCTGCTTGTCGTTCCGCGCGAAGGCGAGGCGGGCACTGAAGGCGCTGCGGGGGCTGGTGAAGCTGCAAGCGCTGGTCCGGGGCAACATCGTGCGGCGGCAGGCGGCGGAGACGCTGCGGTGCATGCACGCGCTCGTCCGCGTCCAGGCTCGCGCCCGTGCCTGCCGCGCGATTCGCTCGCAGCAGGTCGCGGCTCACCCGGTGAGTGAAGATTTTGCTTGCTGGCTCGCAGCACTTGCCTGGTGTGTTCCGGGCGCGTTCTAATTCTTCCTCGATGTGCATTGCAGGATCCGCCGACGCCGGAGAAGTACGATCAGGCGGGTGCCCCCAGGCACGGCCGTTCCGGCTCTCTAAAGGTCAGCGTTTGAGTGTTTCCTTTGATCCTCGGTTTCTTGGGGCATTGTGATCAGGCCGTGACAAATTGTGTGGTGATTTGTGCAGGGGAGCTCGTCGAAGACACCGGGTAGCGAGAGGCTGGGCAGGGAGAGGTCGGAATCTTGCGGGAGGAACTGGCTGGACCGGTGGGTGGAGGAGAGGTACATGGACGACGAGAAGAACGCCAAGATTCTTGAGGTGGACAACGGCAAGCCAGGGCGGTATGCTTCCAAGAGGCGCGGCGGCGGCGGCAACCACCACCAGTCGCCGTGCTCCACGATGACGTCCGACCAGAACAGCCGGAGCTACGCGACCATGCCGGAGTCGCCGTCCAAGGACTCCACGACCGCGCAGCAGTCCGTGCCGAGCCCGCCGTCGGTGGGCATGGGCGAGGCCCTGAGCCCGCTCCGCCTGCCCGTGGACATCGCCGAGCTCTGCGACAGCCCGCAGTTCTTCTCGGCGACGTCGCGGCCGGGGAGCTCCCGGAGGGGGCCCTTCACCCCGAGCAAGAGCGAGTGCTCCCGCAGCCTCTTCGGGGGCTACTCCGACTACCCCAACTACATGGCGAACACGGAGTCGTTCCGCGCCAAGGCGCGCTCCCAGAGCGCGCCCAAGCAGAGGCCGCAGTACGACAAGTCCAGCTCCCTCCGCAAGGCGTCGGCGGCGCAGGCCTGCTTGGCGGGGCCGTGCGCGCCGACGGCGGCCACGGCGCAGCAGAGGCCAGCGGCCTCGCTGCACGCCAAGTTCACCAACAAGGCGTACCCGGGCTCTGGCAGACTGGATCGACTCGGCATGCCCGTCAAGTACTGATCCTATTATCCTACCAAAGCTGCTTTCAGGATAAAGTGGTGTTGCTTCTTGAGCGATCAGTGTCTCAACTCTGTTGATGAAGTAAAATCTACTAGTGGTTGTTAGGTTTCGTGCCTTCCTGGTGCTGTTACCGTCAACAGTTTTCTGTTTCTTGCTTTTTAGTAGCGAAGTGTAAGTTGGTTGTAGCTGCCCTGTAATACTTACTATCTGTGCTTTAACAGTTTAACTGCTAACAACTTCCGTCTGCATTTCCTTGCTATACATATATATATAGTGTGTGCTGTTAATCTGGTGATGGGATTTGTTGTTTTGCTGCAGTGCTGTGCTGGCACAATGCTGATCACAAATGCTTTTCATGATGAGATCTTTAGCTCCATCCTGTTCTCCATACGTCCTATCCATCCCCAATCAGTAGAGTAGTCCTTATCAAAAAAAAAAAATTGCTTACAGCATCGTGTAGCTAACCAGCATGATAAGATTCTTTTGCCACTTTCAGTAGTACTACATTTCACTAGAAAAAAAAGCTTATTGAGCAAAAAAGCGTCTCTAATTGCTTTGTCCATTGGTCGGACCCGTTCGCTTGTTTGTCCCGGCCGGTCTATCTCGGGCGGGCCTATCTGGTGAGCTGTGACTTGTTTTAATGCCACTAGCTGTCTCGTCCGGTAGCCATTGGCGCCATTGCCGAGCTCGCTCGCTCGCTCGGCAATCAGTTGCCCTCTTCGGCGGCTCGTACTCCTAACCACCGTCGTGAAACAATGGCGGCAGGCACCGAGAAGACACCAGCACGGGTTAAGCTCACGTTGGTGTACTTCTTTTTCCACTGCCATGGAAAGAGGAACTTAACTGAGCTAGGCAAGCTCCCCCCTCATCGTTAACCGCGACTCAGCGTGCGGATGACGCAACGACACCGGCAGGCTCAGGAGAACGAACGCCGGCGCGGAAGTGGCACGAGAGCGTCGCTCCCTCCTGCCGTCTCGACGCTCGAAACCTTTGCGCGTGTTTCGGGAGGCGAGCGGGGGAGGGTTTTGTGCTTGGTGTGGGAGGGAGCGCGCCGGCCGGGAGGTGTCGGTGTGTGCAGGTTCGCGCGCGCGGCAGCTGCTGCCTGCTAGTGCCGGTGAGGCGACGCCAGCGCTGGGTGCAGCTGCACTGAGCTTTCCGAGGCCACCACCACCATCACCATCGGCTTGTTTTTTGGCACCCGCCCGCCGTTCCACCGGGGAACGGCCGGCACCGCGGAATTTCCCGTCCGTGTGCTTCCAGCTCCCACCGCCTTCTTTCGCCCGTAAACTAGTCTTGTCCAGGGCCCTCGCCTTCCGGCTTTCGGCTCGTGTGATTATTGGTTGAATCATTTATTTTTTTTAAAAAAAAGATATTGGTTGGATCACAAATGGAGGCCGGATACAGCCGGGTGTATTTCTATTCTAATCCCGTGTCTGAAGATTCGGCCATTTGATGGTAGTATCTTCTGCTAGTATATTCTCTTAGCTGGCTGTTTTGTTTTTAACCGGCTACTACTTCTTTTCAATCCAAAAAATAAATAAAAAAAAGCTCTCCAAGTTTTAGATCAGTGGTGTATTGGTAGCAACACTAAAGTGAGCAGTACATGTCTTTATCAGCCCCATTGTCTAGCGGTAATGAGAGATTGGGATCGCAGGGAATTCAAAGCTGCCTCCGAATGTTGCCAATGCACATTCCGTACCATCTTTGATGTTGATCCAGGGAGCTGTCGATTAATGGCGACTTCACATGAAACCTCAGAGGAGGCTTGACCGGCAGAAGAATGATCCGAAGCAGGTAGATTTGTCGCTAGTTCCGGTGAACTTGCCTCTACCTTCTCCGAAAAGTTAGCACCCTACTAACATTTAAAGTTTGTTGGATTGGAGGAGGTACTGCGACACCAAACAAACAAAAAGCAGAGCCTTGAAGAGGCTCTTGGGCGCCATGGGTGCCCCCTGCCTGTTCATGGCCAGGCATTCTCGTCCTGGAGGGGTTGGTGGGTGGTCACACGAGCTGCAACATTTTCGTTGCCACCTTGTGCATCTTACCACATGATGCCTTGCTGGAAGATGACACCGGCATTGGCGATTGCCACGCTCCGTGGATATGTTAGTCCGGGGTTTTCTGGTGGCCTCGCGCAGTCGGGAGCCCTGCGCGGCTGTGCCGGATTTAAGCTGGATTTGGTGCCTGTTGGCTGTACCAATGATCGTGTAACCCGAAGCGCCCGTGCACAGTCCTCTGTGCCCACTGCCTTTGGTGGAGAATGGAAGAGCACAGAGAGGGCTGGCCGTTAGCACCCGATGGCTGATGGGGGACCGAGGACGCATGGAGGAAGGATGCGAGTACGCCATGCTCTCTGCTCGTCGTACTGCTGCGTGATGAAGCCCCGGCGAAAGCTACGCGGCTCCAACCATCGCCCTCCATTGACGGTTTAGGCCCTGCGACGACGGTAAGGACTATTCAGTGGGTGATGGATGACCCGTTTCCGGCCGGTCCAATTATTTTGTGTGTTTCTCTTTCCGAAAGACAATTATTTTGTGGTTTTGACCCCCCAAGAATCCCGATACTCTACCAAACCGCAATGATGGCGTGTTCCGTCGGCTCTGGTGCTTCGTGGTATTGGTCTCATCCGCTGATCTGTTTCTGTGGTGTCGCATTTTGCAGCCGAATTTATATGGATAAAAAAACGTCCCATTTCAGTCTCTAAAAGGGGCTGTTTTTAGCTAGTATACAATGCATATATTTTTTTTTGAAAAAAGTAGAAGGGAATGTTCGATGATTTACTTCTTTTCAAAAAAAAAAGAAACGAATGAACTTTTTTTTTTGGGGGGGGGGGGTAAAGGTAGACCAATTTACAATCCGTTCGTTATGCTCAGGGCCAGCATCGAGGACACAAGGCAAACTGCATGTCCCGGAAGCACCGTCAGAACCCGATCGGCAGCGCAGCAGGGAACTGCTACTGCATCGCCTAACGTCACGCGCGCGCCACATTTATGAAGCCAGAAGCCACCGCCGGTGGGCTCGCCGTCGCGGCGGGCGGCACTGTGGAACATGTAGACCGGGGAACAGCGGCCTCGCGTCAGACACGAGCACGGGCGCGCAGCGACGGAGCCGGCGTGCCGTTGCACGCGGGCATGCGACCAAGGTCGCGGCCCCCGCGAGCACATGGCCTGCGCCCCGGGCCCGGGACCTGCTGCCGCCACGCGCTGAAACCGACCGGCGCATACGGCAACTCGGACACTCGGTGTGGACGCGCCGATTCGCAGGTGCGCGCCGCAGCGCCGGAGGGCGCCGATCGGGGATCTCGTCCGGCCGGCGAATCTTTTTAGCCCGACCGGCCGGACCAGCAGCAGCCAGGCAGCGTCGCGCGGCGCGCTGCGACGGGATCACGGAAGCGTCCGGCGCCGGCTACGCGACGAGCCGGCCCGCGCGGCCACGCGGCCCCCGCCGCCGTCGTCTCCACGCGCGCGCAGGCAGCGACCAACCGGTTTGCTTGGACGCGCCTCGCGCCGTGCCGTCGCGTGCAGGGCCAGGGCAGGGCAACATGTGGTTGCAGAGGGTGGGACGGAAGGCGTGGAAAAAGCCCCGAAATGCTCTGTTTGGCAAACTGGGGCTGCTTGTCGCAGGCCAGAGGCCAAGGGCGACCGGCTGCCGCCTCTGAGACATAGGCACCCTCTTTCCATCCCTGAGCTGCTGAGCGCCATGCACCTCGTTGCATGTGCTCGTACGCGCATGGCAGGGTGGGGTGGGTCCGTTCCTTCTTTTTTTTTCTTTGGGTTTGTGAATTTGAGTGCCGATCTTGAGAACGGGCGGCGCTAAGAACCTTTGGACTGTGGCTGTGAGGTTGTCCGCGCTCTTCATTCCAGTTCGTTTTACTCATTAATTTGTTCATTTTTTGGGGGAAATAAGGCTGTTTGGTTGTCCGTTCTCTTTTGTCTCGTTGCTGCGGCGGCTGCCGGTACTGTGTCACTGTGATACAAGTACGTCCAGATACTACCTGGCGCCCTCCGTAAAAACAAGACAAGCCCGTGGGCCATTGACGAGGGCACGAGGCAACCTTACCTTTGATCCGACGAGAGCGGTTCACCCGGGCGCAAGTACGAGTGTTCACCAACCGACGCAGCACGGGAGTCGGAGCCCGTGACGCCGCTGGCCCGCAGAGCCCCGCCCTGGATCGCAGGCGGGGGGGAACGTACGAGCCCTCCAGGGCGAGGCGTCGGCAGGTGCTGCTGCTTGCATCGGTGGTGCGCGGCTGCGCGCAACGCGCAACGCACCCGGCCGCGGGAGGCCGCTTTCCTGCCCCGCGAACGCGCGGCGCGTAGGAAGGAAGCTGCGCCTGCGCGCCCGTGCCCCTCCGCTGCTACATGTAACATGTGAGATGTGGGCAGGAGTCAGGACCGTGAGGCATTTGACTGGAGCGCGTAGGACGCGACGGTACCCTTAAAAGGCTATCCATCTACCGCCCACCCCCCAATGCCTCAAATCCTTTATCTTAAGCACCGGCGCAGACACAGTACTTGCCCTGTACGGCGTCGTGTGCAAGTCCCAGGTTACGTTGTCCTGTGCGGGGAATCTTGATGGGACGGAACGACAGGTCTAGAGCGAGAGAGGCCTCGATGCCTCGATGGGACAATGGCCCGCCCCCGCCCGGCGTGGGTGATACTTTAGGGGTGAGATCTGCTGTGCCAACGGAGGGAGTGGATACTGGAGATACATAGCAACGCTGTAGCCACATGTTGTGGTTAAAGAATCCAAGGTCGCCATGACTCTTTAATCAGATCACCATCCTCCCAAGGTTTTTCACTTTTTTTTTCTCAATCGAAGACCCATGGTCGTCCAGTTCCTGGGCTCTGCCTCGCCTCATCCAGAGAGATAACTGTTGGTTTGATCTCCTACAACCCCTCGGATCCCAACGGATCCGAGAGGGCCTTCCCTCTCACGCGCCCTGATCGGGGGCGTACCAGCACGATCTAGCTGGTGGGCCCCCCGTCGCGCCGCGCAATATAAAAGGGGGGTGGGGGCCAGCGGCTCGTATCACGAGGTTCGACGCGCCGCCGCCGCCCCACCCACAGTTGACCTAACCGATCTAAGTCAAGCGCGGTAAGCGGCGGGAAGCGCCTCCGGCATCACCGTCGACGCCCCTGCGCCAACGCCTCCGGCCATCGCCCGCGGCACTGCAAGCACGTACGCCTACGGCCGGTCCACCCCGAGCCCCGCACTACACCACCATGGCGGCCACCTCTGCGTCAGCTCCCGGCTTAGGCCACGAAGGTATACTCCGTGATATTCCCTCCTCTCTCTGTCCCTCTAATCATCTCTATCTCTTGATTAAGCCATTAAACAGAGCATATCCTAATCTAATTAACGCATTAGCCGATCCAAATTCTTAACAATGGTATCAGTCGCCTCTAGCTATTTTGCGTTGATTAGAATTGGAAAGTGAATAGAAAAGAACCCTAGAAAAGATCCCCGGAAACATCCCAGTGCAACCCGTGAAACCCTAACCCTAGATGCAAAAGAAAAAGAAGAAAAGAGGCCAACCGGGGCGAAGATACTTACCCTCAGTTGGCTCACCGCCGGTGAGCCCGCCTCCCCGGCCAGATCCGGCGCCGTCACGCCGGAACCGAGCCCGACCCGAGCTTCGGCCCGGGCTAGGGCACCACAGAGAGACACCTCGACGGCGGCCCGTTCACCTTTCGGTGAACGCGCGCGCCGGCGAGGCGCCTCACGGTGGCGCCGCCACCGCGGCAGCCGCCGCCCGCCGGTCGCCGCCGGTCACCGACGGCCGCTCACTCGCGCGCTCGCGTGGAGGAGAAGAAGGCGTCGGGGAAAGAACAGAATGAGGCTAGGGTTTGGGGAGCGAGCGGCGAAGGGGGTTTTTGATCGGCCGAGAACCGCGCGCAGCCGTCGATCTTCATCGTGCGGTCGCGATCGAGCAGCGCTCGGTTGGGCTGCTTTTGGCCCATGCGGGCGAGCGAAATGGCGGCCCGGGCCCAGGTTGGCTCGGCCCCGAGCCGCGCGCGCACGCGGAGCCGTGCGCGGGGGGGTGCGCGAGGGGACTGGGCCGGGCCTTAGCAGGCCGCGCGCGTATGCGCGCGCGCGCGATGAGCCCGGTTCTCCAGCTGGGCCGCGCGCGAGCGTTTTGGGCTGGCTGTGCTGTTTGCAAAAGGAAAAACAGTGCGTATTTTCTTTTTCCAGAATCATTTTTTCCAATAGAGTTTGATTGAATTTGATACATTTCAAATTCAAACTTGAATGAACTTTGATGCACTGTTTATAAAAGATATATTTCGATACATTTTGATAGAATTACAGTTTTCCGCTGCAAAGATTTAATATTTTATATGTTTTTTGTTTAATTGCCTTGAAATTTAAATTTGAACCAACGGAATAATTTAAATTCTTCGAGGCAAATAGATATTTTTCTGAATTGTAATATTATTATCTTTTGACCAACGTTAACGAGTGATAATATTGCAATTATTATTGAATTACTTTTCATAGATATTTTCATGTATTATTTCTATTTATGCCCAACGGTATTCTAGACTTAATACAAAAAGATATTATGCCTTAATTTTAATAGATAATTTTTCTGTATTAATTCTAATTCTGCCCAACGGTGTTTTAGTTTTAATACACAAGGTTATTGCATATTTCATTTTATGACCAACGTCGTATTTTACATATGCAATAAATTTTATTTGATTTTAATTTAATGTTTTCACCACTCATGGATATTTTTCAGGAGGAGTATCAATGATGTTTTCCATCAACGATATTCCGATATTAAAGGGAGATAATTACAATGAATGGTACAGAAAGCTGGAACTCTATTTCATCATGGGTGAATTAGATTGGGTCCTAGCTACACCGACTCCTACAGAGCCTGTGCTTCCTGAAAGGGAGGACACAGACACAGATGCTTCTTGGAAGCAAACAGAGCTTGCTTTTAAGAAAGTAAGAGCAGAATATGAGAGGCTGTATGCAAAATGGTTCCCTGCCAACAAGAAATGTTTGGCAGTGGTAAAGAACACGATTGAGCCCGCAATCATGGGCTCAATCCCAGATTGTGCCACCGTCGTAGAGTATCTTGAAAAATTAAAGAACCAGTACACTGGTTCTTCAAAGACTTATGCAACCCAGTTGATCAAACAACTGGTTTCAGAGAGATACACTGGCGGTGGCATTAGAGAACACATTCATCGCATGGTCAACCTGAATAACAAGCTAAAGTCGTTGGACCTTGCCTTCAAGGAGGATCACATTGTCCATCTGGTCTTTGCTTCGTTACCAAAAGAGTTTGACACTTTTGTTGTCAATTACAACACCCAACCACAAACTTGGGACATAGAAAAGACCATTGCGATGTGCGTTCAGGAGGAGGAAAGGATCAGGTCCACCACTGGAGGATCCTTAAACTATGTGAACAAGAAGAAGCATGCCAACTTTAAAGGCAATTTTTCATCTTCTTCTTCAAACTCCTCTAAAGGTAAAAACTCTCAACAACACAGACCGCAGCAGGGACAGGCGCTCGTAGATAAAGATCAGTGTCTCTACTGCAAAGAAAGGGGTCACTACAAGAAGAACTGTCACAAATACTTAAAGATGATCATGGAGAAAAGAGGTGAGAACGTTATTTCATTCGTAAATGAATCCTTGTATATAGAATATTCAAAATCTACTTGGTGGATTGACTCAGGAGCAACTGTTCATGTTGCAAATTCTTTACAGGGATTCCGTTCGACGAGAACCACTCAAAGAAGCGAAAAGCAAGTTAGAGTGGCGAATGGAGGTCAGGCAGACGTAGAAGCAGTAGGAGACGTTCATTTGGAACTCGACACTGGCTTCATTATCGTACTTAGAGATGTTTTATTTGTTCCTTCTTTACACAGAAACTTGATTAGTGTGTCTCGCCTGGATACAGATGGTTATTCTTGTCTATTTGGAGATGGGAAATGTTTGATCGAATGTAATGATACAGTAATTTCCACTGCATTTAGAAAGAATGATCTTTATTTGATATCGTTACGCGAAAGCGTTAATTCCGTATGCGATAACAGTGCGAATGTATCCTCGCCTACACTCGCGAATAGAAAACGTAAGAGAACTCACGATACGTCGTCGAAATTATGGCACTGTCGTTTAGGCCATATTTCGAGGGGGAGAATAGAAAGATTAATTAAAAACGAAATTCTTCCTCCATTAGAGTTCTCTGACTTAGAACAATGCATTGAATGCATAAAAGGCAAATTCGTTAAGAAAATAAAGAAAAATGCTAAGAGGAGCACAGGTGTATTAGAAATAATTCACACAGACATCTGTGGTCCGTTTAATGTAAAGAGTGTGGATGGTTATGACTGGTTCATAACATTCACAGACGATTATTCCCGTTATGGATACATTTATCCAATTAAAGAAAGATCGGAGGCTTTGGATAAATTTAAAATATTCAAGGCCGAAGTAGAAAATCAACACGATTTAAAGATTAAAATTGTAAGATCCGATCGTGGAGGGGAATATTACGGTCGACATACCCAATATGGCCAAGTTCCAGGACCTTTTGCGAAGTTCCTGATGGAGCAAGGCATAGTAGCCCAGTACTCGATGCCGGGCGAGCCTCAGCAGAACGGAGTGGCTGAAAGACGCAATCGCACCCTAATGGATATGGTGCGAAGCATGATCAGTTACTCTACGTTGCCAGTGAGTTTATGGATGGAGGCACTAAAAACCGCCATTCACATTCTCAACAGAGTTCCAAGTAAATCGGTGCCGAAAACGCCGTATGAAATGTGGACAGGAAGAGTACCCTCACTAAATCACCTGAGGGTGTGGGGGAGTCCTGCTGAGGCAAAAGTGTTTAACCCGACTATTGCAAAACTAGATTCAAGAACGGTATCTTGCCATTTTATTGGCTATCCAGAAAGGTCAAAGGGTTTTCGTTTCTACTGCCCAGACAGATCGACGAAATTCGTAGAAACGAGGCATGCAGTTTTTCTTGAGGATCAAATGATCCGGGGGAGCGGCACAGCAAGAAAAATTGATCTTGAGGAGAAGAGGGCGTATACACCCAATCCCGTGATTCAGGAATCTTTTTTCTCGCTGCCCGTTGTATCTGCACCGCCAGTGCAAGTCACTGCGATGCCGATACCTGTAATGACTCCTCCTGTGGTGACGATGAATGAGGAAGAGGAACCCATTCCTCAGGCTCCTGTCGAGCCAGTTGCCGCACAAGAAGAGGAGCCCCAGCAGCCCCAAATAGATGAGGCACCGCAGGCTCAGGCTCACGGGAGACCTCAAAGAATAAGGAAGCGCGCTATTTCCAATGACTATGAAGTCTATAATAGCGAAGAGACCCAAATGGAGGATGATCCCACTTCATTTGAAGAAGCCATGAAAAGTGAACATTCGTCGAAATGGCTTGACGCTATGGAAGACGAAATAAAATCGATGAGTACCAACAAAGTGTGGGACCTAGAGGAAATTCCTAAAGGAGCCAAAACAGTAGGCTGCAAATGGGTCTACAAAACCAAATATGACTCCCAAGGGAATATAGATAAATTTAAAGCACGACTCGTGGCAAAAGGATACACACAAAGAGAAGGAATTGATTACAACGAGACTTTTTCCCCAGTCTCTTGTAAAGATTCCTTCAGAATCGTAATGGCTCTCGTAGCTCATTACGATCTAGAATTACATCAGATGGATGTGAAGACAGCATTCCTTAACGGGGACCTAGATGAAACCGTCTACATGGCACAGCCGAAAGGTTTTGTCGTGGAAGGCAAAGAAAAATTGGGATGCCGTCTAAGAAAATCGATTTATGGGCTAAAGCAAGCTTCAAGACAGTGGTACTTGAAGTTTGATAAGACAATAAAAGAATTCGGGTTTAAAGAAAATGTCGAGGATAATTGCGTTTACGCAAAGTTCAAGAATGGAAAGTACATCTTTCTAATCTTGTACGTGGATGATATTCTACTGGCAAGTAGCGATGTCAATCTGCTACTAGAGACGAAAAAGTTTTTATCCTCGCATTTCGAGATGAAAGACCTCGGTGAAGCAAGATTTGTTCTAGGAATCGAGATTCATCGAGACAGATTAAAAGGGGTATTAGGACTGTCTCAAAAGACATATATAGAAAAGGTCCTGAAGAAATTTAATATGCACAAATGCAGTGCCTCACCTGCACCTATAGTCAAGGGCGACAGATATGGGGAATTTCAATGCCCCAAGACTCAATATGAGATTGAGCAAATGAAAATGGTACCATATGCTTCCGCTGTGGGAAGCTTACAGTATGCACAAGTGTGCACACGCCCTGACATAGCTTATGTTACCGGGTTGCTTGGCAGATTCCAAAGTAATCCAGGACCAGAACACTGGAAATTGGTAAAGAAAGTTCTGCGCTATTTGCAAGGAACAAAAGGCCTCATGTTAACGTACAGGAGAACAGAATCTCTGCGTATCGTAGGATACTCAGATTCCGATTACGCAGGAGATGACAGAAAATCCACGTCAGGATATGTATTCACCCTAGCCGGGGGAGCAATATCGTGGAAAAGTTGCAAACAAACCGTCACTACATCGTCCACAATGTATGCCGAGTTTGTTGCGTGTTATGAGGCTACAGGACAGGTGAACTGGCTAAAGAAATTCGTACCCGGTCTGAGAATGGTTGATAATATATCTAAACCATTACAGTTGTACTGCGATAACGAGCCCGCAGTAATGTACGCTCACAACAACAAGACAAGTGGTGCTGCCAAACACATAGACATAAAGTACTATGTTGTGAAAGATAAAGTCCGAGATCAGATAATAAATCTTGAACACATAAGCACAGTGAAAATGCTTGCGGATCCGCTAACGAAAGGCTTACCACCCAACGTGTTCAAGGAACACGTAGCTGGCATGGGGCTAAGGGATAGCCTGTGATCTTCGGACTACAAGGGCCCAAAAAGGTTAAAGAATCGTTTTCTGAATAGAGGAGTATATTGTAGCTGTTGAATCTATCGGCGATTGACCGTGACGATAAAGCATGCTCTATGTACAAATCCATGAAGAAGCGAGAAAAGTAAAGGAAAGAAAAACACAGAGTGAGATCAAGGGGGAGACTGTTGGTTTGATCTCCTACAACCCCTCGGATCCCAACGGATCCGAGAGGGCCTTCCCTCTCACGCGCCCTGATCGGGGGCGTACCAGCACGATCTAGCTGGTGGGCCCCCCGTCGCGCCGCGCAATATAAAAGGGGGGTGGGGGCCAGCGGCTCGTATCACGAGGTTCGACGCGCCGCCGCCGCCCCACCCACAGTTGACCTAACCGATCTAAGTCAAGCGCGGTAAGCGGCGGGAAGCGCCTCCGGCATCACCGTCGACGCCCCTGCGCCAACGCCTCCGGCCATCGCCCGCGGCACTGCAAGCACGTACGCCTACGGCCGGTCCACCCCGAGCCCCGCACTACACCACCATGGCGGCCACCTCTGCGTCAGCTCCCGGCTTAGGCCACGAAGGTATACTCCGTGATATTCCCTCCTCTCTCTGTCCCTCTAATCATCTCTATCTCTTGATTAAGCCATTAAACAGAGCATATCCTAATCTAATTAACGCATTAGCCGATCCAAATTCTTAACAATAACCTCTACGTGCTGGCGGCCGTTGGCATCCAACCTGGAGAGTTCATCCTTGGTTGGCCTACCGAGCCGCCGTGCGTTGTTGCAACGAGCCAACGACGATCCAAGACGCACGGATTCAGAGAAGCCATCACCATCGGCAGAACGACAGCTGCATCGTGCGCCCGCTAGCCCTCGTGCTCCGTCGATCCAGTGGTAAGGTACCAGAACAGCTTCACTTGTTTGATCTAATCTGTCTTGAAAACTCATCACCTTGAATGTCTGTTATTTCTCAATGTATGTTTCGTTCCTCGGCAAATCCATTTAGTCCCACGTTGATCCCTATCATTTTATTGCTTCGTTTGGATGCATTCAGCACCCTCGTGGGTTTACTAAATTTGCAGTTTTTCTGATTTAGATTACTCGCTGAGGAGTAAACAATGATCAAGATTTGGATGTGCAAGGACGACACTGGCTAGCGGCCGGAGACCAGCAGACAACAACAGATTGATAACTGTTCTACCTTTTCTTAGATTGAATATGTAGTGCGATCTCCACTTACGTAAATTTTAATTACTCTTTTTTAATCAATGTATCGGTCTACCTGTGAAATATAAAGAAGTGTTATGATCAGCATCTTCTGTTTGTTCCTCTTTTTTTTTTGTCACGCGGGATATTTGTGCATTGCAGGAAAGTGGTCAAAATTGAATTCAAATTAAATAATAACTGAAAGGAATAAGAACAGTTTAGATCTAAAAATGTACAAATGGAAAACTAAAAAGTATATTTAGAAAAATTAAAATGGCCGCCAGGAGTCACGCCGGTCGGTAATTGTATGGCTGTCCATTTGTTTTGTACGCTATAATCAAGAGCAGACCGAGAGTGAACCGTCAGGCATTCACCCTTGGTAATCGTATGGCTGACGGACCATCGGAGATTGGTCAAATGCCCGACCAAGAATGCTCGAGAGGCACTGGCCGACGGTTTACTGTTGGGTATTGTTATTTCCGAATGTGCTAGGCAATGGCCAACAGTTTAAGAAGGCTCGCCTAATGTTACGATTCTGGTAACGATTCATCTTACTATCGCAGTAGGTCTCAACCCAGTCAAATGTCAATGCGATTGGTCTCCGGTCGCGCCTGCGCGTCCGCCGCGTTAACAGTGAACCTTGATGATCATGAAGACTTTTGCAACAGCGTGCACGCTGTACGAGCGTTGTGCTCGTCAGTCTCGTTGTCGTATCATTCTGCCGCCGCCGGTGCCTGCCCTACAGCACACCACACCCAAGCTTTGTTCTCGTCTCCCTGCACCAAGAACAGTAGAGATTTGGCAATGTGACGCACGAAATGACTTTTCCCCAGGCGACACTACTGCTGCAACTGGGCAGCGGGGTAGGTGATCCTCGCTCCTCGTAGCGAACACAGGCCCGGCCGGCCGCGGCTTCAACGATTTCACATCACTTCACGTGGCGGCCGTAACCGAACTGGCCAGCAGAGGACTAGTGGATTAAGGTCCACGGATTCACACCTTGCTCCTGGATCCTGCGGCCACCCGGGAGCCGGCCATGGCGGGGGAGCAGGCTGCCGTGCATTCCCTGCTTTTTATTACGACAACGTTAGATTAGATTAGTGCGGGGGCCTCACGTTTCTCGGAGCCACGGCGTTATCCAGGACGGGGGCAGTTGGTACTCCGTGCATGTCTTCACGGTCTCACGGAGTCATCGCCTGATCACGGATGTAGATGTTTTTTCCGTGGTGCTGATGAAGTCGCGGTATTTTTTCCTCGCACGGCGCCTTCACGTACGTCAGACAACGTGGCTCGTGCAGTCAGCGAACTGACACACAGGTGTTGATGAAGTGCTACTGGTAGTTGCAGTAGTTTGTCAGATGTCGGGTGCACACTAGTCAACTGAAGTCACGAGATTCTCTAGCCGGCATGTCCGGGCGTAGTTGACCTACTGGTCAACACGGTGTGATTTCGCTTTAGAACTTTATCAGCTTTATTCTGTTCTCTCTGCAAGAAACTTGTTTATTTATCCTTTTCTTAGTAAAACATCTGTATGTATTTATCTCAACTCGATACTGTACAGACTACAGATTCAAAATACCATCACCTCCGGACGCTGCTCCGACGTCGGAGGCAGGAGGGGATGTGGTCATGTGGACAACCTGAACAAAATTCAGAAACCCTTTGAGACGAGTGAATGGGGAACAACTTTAGTCAGGGTGTATTCGTTTCCGGGTACCTAAAATTTAGAGGGGTCACATCAAAGAGAATCTTATCATTTAGAAGTATTAAATAAAGTCTAATTACAAAACTAATTGCAGAACCCTAATGCTAATTCGCGAGACGAATCTAATGAGGTATATTAGTCCATGATTAGCGAATAATTACTGTAGCATCACTGTGGCAAATTATGGATTAATTAGGCTCATTAAATTTGTCTCGCGAATTAGCACCTAGCTGTGCAAAAAGTTTTATAAACAGATTTTATTTAATACTTCTAAATAGCAAGATTCTCTTTGATGTGATGGGTCTAAAGTTTAGATAGCAGGAGGGTAGAGGATGCGACCCCACAACCGCCTGGATCTATGCCGGCAGTGCTTCTCTAGACGTTAGCTGTGCTAATGGGCCGGATCGAAATGGCAGCATGAATGGGCCCGATCTGGTTTGGCGGCATGAACCTCAAGGAATGAAGGGTGAAATTGGCTGAGATCAGCCTGCTAAAGAAACAATATATGTGATCTGTGATCTGTGCCTCGCTCTTGTAACAAAGTTGCTCATTCCCTAGCTGTTTTGGGACGTATGTGTCCTCCGGAGGTCGACATTGCATGTAACGGCTCTCCTAGTTGTGTTGAGGACTTGGTGGCTAGCGACATCGCTGAGCCGATGAGTTTAATGGAAAGCTCTCTTCCACGAAAAAAAAAGAAGAGGAGACGGAAGATGAAGTGCATCTAAAATGGTTCGCAACCTTTTGTATTTTTGCTGCTAAAACTTAGCAGAGCGCTCGGAAAAATACTTCTACATCTGTTGTAAAATACAAATTATTTTAGTTTCATTCTAAGTTAAATGTCTTTATTTTGACAAAGTTTACGAAAAATACAGTAATATCTACAAACATCATCATTTCTTAATATCGTGTTTACTTTAATACTGTAGATGTTAGGAGCTCTTTCTGTAAATTTGGTTAAAGTTAGATGAGTTCGAATTAGAACAAAGTTAAGATAACCCACATTTTCAAACAAAGGGAATTCAAGTCTGGCAGCCTAGGAAATGGCAGAGATATGATCCTGCAACTCTGCAAGGGCAGCAGAGCGAAAGAAGTTTGTTGAAGGAGATGAAGAAAGAAAATGGCGATGGCTTATTGGAACACGGGGAGTAGGAGGAGGAAGTAATTATAATGTGCAACAAAATTGTTTACTCCTAAGTGTGAGGCACCGAGGCTCACTCAAACAGTGGCGGAGCTGGCGAATCCGCATGCCTAGGGCCAACATCCATGCTTAATTGCACAACAAATTTGATGAAAATATGAGCCGCGAACAAAGGAAACGTCTAATTAACAACAATTTGGTTAATCCCGCCTCTTGCATCTTCGTCAACAGTAGCCTGTACATCGGCCATTAATTTTGCAAATATGTAACTAAGAAGCACTCTCCATATCAGCCCAAATGCCTGTATAACTTGTAACTTGGTGCTGACTGCTGAGGGGTACGAGACGGAGACGCCATTTCTCGATGCGCAAAGGCGAGGGTGCTAAGCAGGCTGGTGAGTGAGGCTCGGCTATGCGAGCTACAGGCCTTTGCTGCTGGTGGAAATTTAGTGGGGATATAAAGGGGGGTTTTGGGCCACGACTGGACCACGACCCCAGTGCTCTAGTGCCCTAGGTCCAAATCCGCCCATGCACTCAAATACTCTCTTCCTCCGTAAAAGAATGCAACTCTTGTCATCACAGCTATGCATCACATATGCTGCAAATTCATAATCTGATGGATGGCGGGTTCGTTGGTGGGCTAGATGATTAACTTATTTGACCTAATTGTTCGGCTCGGTGTGGCCTATTTTGGCCAAATAAATTTATAGCAGCCCATCACACATAAAAGATGGCAATAGGTACCCAAAATCTAAAATCTGATAGGTTTTACTTTAGTAGAGTACGGGGTTGGATCAACTTTTAGACCTATAGATTCGTTAGTTAAGAAATTCTGCCTGTTGGGTTTATGAGTATGGATTTATTCCTATAGGACCTAAACCCGTAAATTCGTGGATTTTTAAAATCCGATGCAATCTAGTACATACTACCATTTATTGTGAACTTCTAACAAATTTGATGTTAATACCATCATTTTATTATTATGAACTTGTAACAAACTTGATTTCAATACCACTATTTTATTCTAAACTTAAAACAAACTTGTTAATACCGTTCCACTTGAAATAGTAAACTTGTTACATGTAATTTTATTCCCTCTAGTATCTTCATACAATAAATTATAAACTTATTACTCATTCTATATTTATGCAAACTATAACTTGTTGCTTAGATAAATATATTATCTTTTTTAGTGGTTTAAATTGAAGCATAGTTGATAATTAGAAGAATATGCACGTATTGATCATTGACAAGCTTTTATCACGCAAGTGTGTAACCAATGCATAAAGAAATATCCTCGTCACGGCTGACCCATGGGCGACCCGTAGGTACCCGTTAACCCGATGGGTTTGGGTTTGGGCAAAATTTTATACCCTTTATAGGTATGAACTTTTAATGGGTTCAGATAATTTTCGCAGGCACGGATTTAGTATAGCAAAATCCAATAAATTTGTACCAGTTGCCATCCTTAATCGGGCACGTGCTACGAAATGACAGCATGGTGTATTCGGAAGTCACATGCTAGTCGCAGCCTGCGTGCATACAAAGCTAGTGCATCTTTTTTCTTTTTTCCTTTTCTATTTTCTTACTCTTTTCTTTCCTTTTTTTCTCTTTCTGTTTTTTTACTCTTCTTTCTATTTTATTTTCTTTGTTTCTTTTTCTTTCCTTTCCTAGTCTCAGCGTGAGTACTGCATGCATGCAAAGCTAGTACATTATTTTCTCTTTCTGTTTTCTTTACTCTTTTCTTTCCTTTTTCTCTTTCTGTTTTCTTACTCTTTTTCTATTTTCTTTTCGTCGTTTGTTTTTCTTTCCTTTCCTTTTTTATAGATTCCTTAACATAAAATCATATATTTTTTCACCATTGCCCCCTTACAGACTTAGATACCTACAACATGAAAATAAATGCTACATATGAAACCATGAAATATGAAAACTATGGTCACAATTTTCCTTGTGAATCTTTACTTATTTCTTTAACTATGGTCACAAATTATTTATGTGTTCTGCCTTCTTGAAAGGACCTCAAGATGCCTAGAGGGGGGGTGAATAGGCTAATCTGCAACTTAAAAACACTTCGAACACGATTAGCAACACAAGTGTCCGGATACTTTGGATATATGTCCGGATACTCCGGATGATGTGTCCGGAGTTTCCGGAGATAATGTCCGGACTATCTGGATATGAAACAAACTGCTACAAAACAAAGATAGAAATGCTGTAAATTGGATTCAGTAAATTTAGAGGAACTAGTGGTATCTCTGCAGTGTTTCTCACCAGTTATCTTACTCCTGAAACTTGTATAATAGTGGATCGCCCTCAAACCCTAAAAGGTTAGTCTCACAAGCAAACAACCACAAATGCAAGATAGAATTGAGAGAGTGACACAGAATTTGTTTTCCGAAGTTCACTCCCAAAGGAGCTACGTCTCCGTTGAGGAAGAATTCAAGAGACGGTGCTCAAGAACTCCTATGCTCTTCTCCCAAGGGTGAGACCAACGCTCAAACCCTAGGGTCACTTACTATGAATTCCTCGGAGAGAAAAGAAGATTACAAACCAGCTGTGATGCTCACAAATCAATCACGCAATCACAAGCGACGCCTAGCCGTCTAGGAGCTTGGAGCTCCGAGAGTAATAAACTAGAATCCACGGGCTAGACTTGGATGATGTGCTCAAGAGATGAAATCAAGGCTTACTTGCACAATCTTAGCTCTTGCAACAATCTCACTTCAATCCCCTAAGAAAATCACTCAAGAATGGGGCAAATGGGGAGTGAGAGAGCTCTCTTTTGCTTTTAGGCTATTCTGGTCGAAAATGAGCAAGAGAGAGAATGAGAGGGGGTATGGAGGTATTTATACCCCCTCATCCAGAAACTAGCCGTTGGGAGAGCGATACCCGGAAACTCCGGGTATATGTCCGGATTCTCCGGGCATAGAAGTCCGGAGTGGTTTTTGCGGACAGGTAACAGTAACCCGGAGACTCCGGGTATATGTCCGGATACTCCGGACACTCTGTCCGGACATTCCGGATTGAGACCCGGACACTCCGGGTTAGACACAGAATTTCACAGGAAGTCTCTTTTTGAGTGATGGGATGGTTTCTTACGATTTTTGTGGGTTTTCTTGAGCACAACTACCTTGTCTACACTTGTAGATCAAAGTTCCCCTTGATAGTGCGGCGTTCCTATACTCAATTTCAAAAATAAAATCTAGTCTTTTAGTACACTTGAGAACGCCGCTTTTCATATCTTTTTTATGGTTCACGCTTCGCTATATGCTTTGCTCAGTCACCCTTAGCACCTGCACACATGCTTAATAACACGATTAAATATACATATACTTTGTCATTTATCACCAAAACTCACTTAGGGGCCTAGATATCTTTCACTTCTTCAGGTTTGTGGAGCAGCATATACTGAAACAACTTGCATGGACAATTTTATTTACTCTATTTGTTTCTTTCATGATTAATTTATACTGTAATTTATGCTCTTTATATTTCATATCAACCATGATTGTCTTTTATATAATTGAACGTTAACAGATCTATACTTACATATTACAATAGTATAATACTAATTTTTCATATTTAAGAATGAGTCTTGCTCAATATATATTGATTTATTTGTATTGTATACTCATTAGTTAATGTTTGAAGTAATTTATTTACTTTATACAGTAATAGTTCATGTATGCTTATAAGAATAATTTTTTTGCAATGTGGAAGTATTTGTTCTTCTTGTAAAATTATATGTCTTCATGTAACTAATTTATTCGCAATGCCAAATTATTTATTCCTTTTGTGGATTAAATTGTTCATGATATTAACTTATTTATTCGTGATATTTATTTTTACTATTTATCCTATACAATCAAATATTCGCGATGTTTAATATTTTGTTAGTAGTACATTATTATTTGTTCGCCGTATTTAAGTTTTTGTTCGTAGAAAATTTTTATTTGTTCGTGTTATTAAAATATTTTGTTAGTAGCCGAAACTAATTATTTAGTATTATTTTTTAAGAAAAATAGTGCAAACATAGGCAAGTGTGATCTTTATTTAAAGATCTTGTAAGAATAAAGATAATGGTGTAGTAAGAATTTAATTTGATTACATATTTTAAGATTTATAGATTTTTTAGGTTTGAAACCCTTTGCACGCGGTTGATGTCATCAATTTTTATCTGCATGTATGCATCTCTTATTCTTTTTTCTCTTGTGTGAGTACTGCTCGTGATGCTAGTTTTTCCTGTAAAGTTTATGGGCCTGCTGAATCTAATTATGCGTGACAAAAATAGTAACCGCACCCCGCGGCAATAAATCTCATCCCGTTCAGTGATGGCATCTGAAGCGTTGGGTAACCGCGCCCAACTCTCGTTTTGCCCGACGAGTGAAATAATTTTAAATTTAATTAATTTTATAAAAATTACTAATATTTATATATCCAAATATATATATAGTATAAAAAATATTACATGATTAATCTAATGATATTTATTTGTAGTATAAATATTAATATTATTTTATATAAATTTGATTAAATTTAAAATTATTTAATTTCTCGGGAAGCGAGAAACGCATTCGTAGTGAGGAAAAATAGCATTTATTCGACTTACGGAGTACACCTACTTGTTTTTTTCAAATTGCTGCCTGTTTTAAGACAAATCAAACTCCGCTGTTCTTATGTCGTCAGATTTCCTTTTTTATGCCGAGCCATGTTTCATGGCAGTTAGATTTCTTAGTCACCTGACAAACATTCCCGATCCACGCGCTGTCATCCCGCGAAAGCACCGCAATCTAACGCCCACAGCGCACACACACAAAAAACGCGGAAATCAAAACCCTGATGGCCTGATCCGATCGAGCTCGCACACTCGCCGCCGACTCCGCCCCCAAATGGGGCTCCTCAGCTCGCTGCCGCCGCACCGCCGGGGCGGCGTCCTCTCCGGCGGCTGGCAGTGGTCGTTCCTCGACGTCGTCTGGGCGGTCTTCCTCCTCGCCGTGGTCGTCTTCCTCGCGCTCGTCTTCACGCCGCGCCGCGGGGGCGGGGACCCGCTCTCCGTCGCCCGCTCCGGTGGCGCCGCGGCGGTGCCGCCGTGCGCCGCCTCGGAGGTCGACCTCCTCCCCTGCGAGGACCCGCGCCGAAGCTCCCGCCTCAGCCGCGAGATGAACTACTACCGCGAGCGCCACTGCCCCGCGCGTGGCGAGGCGCCCGCCTGCCTCGTCCCGCCGCCCAGCGGCTACCGCGTCCCCGTGCCCTGGCCCGAGAGCCTCCACAAGGTGCCTGCCGTTGGCAATGGCCTTTCGATTCTCAGAAGTCAGAACTTATCGCTTGTTAATTACAGCACTTTTTGAGCATTGGTCGGAGTGTGCGAGTTCTAGTGCTGGTGTGAAACTTGGTTTAATCTGATATATGTGCATACATTGTAGCGCCTGATTCGCTTTGTGAAGCTCAGATTGCCTTAGTTTCGTACTTAGCTTTGTGCTATTGTATAGCTTTGTGCTATTGTATGGCTTGCTTCTGCATCTAGGTGTCAGCGACTAAATCCTCATGGTCTACTGATTTAAATCACTTGTCAAATGGGTTTCCTAGTTTGCACTTATAAAACTGTGAGTTCTAGATACTGTCAAGAGTGATAGATTGTCTAAGGATTCGCTTACTGGTAGTTGTGTCTGTCTACTTGCCTAGAGATTATTTTTGGGGTTAGGACTTGGGAGATGTTAGATGTGCGCTCAATTAGTTTACAGTTTCTGTAGGAAGTAGTATAAGCTTACGCAAGTGATCAGACATTCTGTGCTAGTGTAGTGTGCATGATAGCCTTAAGCTAGCAAAACAGAAGAGTTCAAAACTTAGACGTGTTGCATTAGTAATTGGTATATGAACTTAAAGAAGGGCCACAAAATTGATTTTAAATTTTAAGTTTCAATTTTAATCGAGTTTTTTTTTCATTTAATGTTTTATCGTTGGAATATAGGAATGTAGATTAGTTTTTCATTTATTTTATTGATATTTATTGTTGATAGTCACTTTTCTCCTTTCAGATCTGGCATGACAACATGCCTTATGGTAAGATTGCTGAAAGAAAAGGTCATCAAGGGTGGATGAAGCATGAAGGTGCATACTTTATTTTTCCTGGTGGTGGGACTATGTTCCCTGATGGAGCTGAACAGTACATCGAAAAGCTTAGCCAGTATGTTCCACTGAAAACTGGTGTCCTCAGGACAGGTCTTGATATGGGATGTGGGGTAATATTTTAATCCAAACTTGGAAGGTTCTAGGTTTTATTTTTAGGAAAAAATGGATACCATGATCTTTTCCTCTCTGAAGGTTGCCAGCTTTGGAGGGTTTTTGCTTAAGGAGAATATCATGACACTTTCATTTGCACCAAAAGATTCTCATAAATCCCAAATACAATTTTCTTTGGAGAGAGGAATCCCAGCATTTCTTTTGATGTTGGGCACACGTCGTCTTCCATTTCCAGCACAGTCCTTTGATTTTGTCCATTGCTCCCGGTGTTTGATACCTTTTACTGCCTATAGTAAGTAATTTCCTCCTTCTGCATCCCATAAGGTGCATGGATATGTGCACACACTTTTGGACCAGCCTCTGACTTGTACACTCTGGCAGATGGATCTTATTTGATTGAAGTTGACCGTTTACTTAGACCAGGGGGGTATCTAATCATATCGGGTCCCCCTGTGAGATGGAAGAAGCAGGAGAAGGAATGGGATGAACTTCAAGTAATGGCAGGAGCTTTGTGCTACAAATTGATGACTGTAGATGGTAATACTGCCATTTGGAAGAAACCCGCTGAGGCTTCATGTCTTCCTAACCAAAATGAATTTGGCCTAGATCTGTGTAGCACCAATGATGATCCAGATGAAGCATGGTACTTCTTTTTCCTGTGCCTACAAACTATATTTATAGCTTGAGATTGAGGGTGCCAGAAAGCCTGTTGTATTTTTTCATATATACAAGTTCTGTTGCAGGTACTTCAAGTTGAAGAAATGTGTCGGTAAAGTTTCTATGGTGGAAGAAATAGCTATTGGTTCCATTCCAAGGTGGCCAGATAGGCTATCTAAACCTTCTGCTAGGGCATCGCTTATCAACAATGGAGCAAACTTGTTTGAAGTAGATACTCAGAAGTGGGTGAGGAGAGTATCATATTATAAAAAATCACTTGGTGTCAAGCTTGGGACCACACACATACGCAATGTCATGGATATGAATGCGTTCCTCGGAGGTTTCGCAGCCGCTATAGTGTCTGATCCTGTATGGGTTATGAATGTTGTTCCTGCTCGAAAACCATTGACACTTGGAGTTATTTATGATAGGGGCCTTATTGGGGTTTATCACGACTGGTATGAGCGTAACTTACTACTAATGTCAATGCCTCATTTAACTATAAGTTCTCACTTTTCTGCATTTTGTTGAACTTCATCTTATTGGTAATTTAACATACAACATTGTTACTCCACAACTCTTTGCTATAGCTCTTCCGCTAACTTTAGCTTGAATTTACTGGTGTATCTGAATCTGACATAGCATTTATCAACCAATCAACTTAACATTATAATCCTTGGGAACTCTCGGCCTGTTGCTGCACTAAACAGAACTGTAATTTTAGTAGTATTTGGATATTTGCCTCTTTCAATAGATCTGAGTGACACCATATAGCTTTTAGGCCTGTACTTTCTACAAGTTCTGGTCACTTCACAATTAGTTAGATATATATATGGTCAACTTATTTGGTCAACTATCAAATGCTCCTTCATAAATGTTGCACCTGTTATTTTAAGTTCATTTGTTGATGAAATATTCATTTAATAAACCGATCATCATGATCCTGAATTTTGCCTGATTTTATGTATTTGGTCTCAGGTGTGAACCATTCTCAACATATCCTCGAACTTATGATCTCATTCATGCTGATGCAATCGACTCCTTGATAAACAATCCAATTTCAGGCACTAGCAGGTACACCAGCCATATACCTGGAGTTATAGTGCCAATTTTCTAGGATCCTTATTTTGTGCTTGTTTCCTTTATTTTTTCCCGTCTACTACAGTAGTCTATTCTCCATATACTTTGGCATGATTTTTCCTGTATTAATGTGGTATAGAAATTTTTTTATCTCATATTCCATCTCTTGCACTGATAAATATGTTAAGAAAAAGGGCCACTGGCATGTGAATCTCGCAAATGTAAATTAGTAACAATCTGTAGTTCATTTACAAACCTCTTTAGACTTGCTTTCTGTTTAGTTTTTGAAGTCCTAGTCCTTATCTTTTATTTGTTTGCAATGGCTTGTGCAGCATGTGCTCCAGGTGCTAAATTTTAGGTCCGGTCAGTTCACTCATTTATTTGTTTCAATGGCTAGTAGTGCAATGTGTGTTGCATTTTCGGAATATACAGAAACCATGGGCTTCAGCAGCATGTGCTCCAGTTGCTAAATTTTAGGTCCGGTCAGTCCACTCATTTATTTGTTTCAATAGTCAGTAGAGCAATGTGTGTTCCATCTTCAGAACCTACAGAAGCTTGAGTTTGAGTAAGCATCCTATACCGTGATCGAACTTGAATTATTTTTTATAAAAATCTAGTTATGGTTGACTTGACTACTTGAGTGAACAATTAAAGCACAGAGAACTGAAGTACTTTGGGAGTTGTTCCTGTACTATTGTATTGGCCTTTAGCAGCTCATAGTACAATTAACCACAGTCTTGCTAGATTCAAGCAGATATATTATGCACGAATATTACCATAGCCGTACCTTTATGTGATTAATCTTACGAACGGCTCCATGCGACTCTATTTCTTTTTTCAGATGTGATCTGTTTGATGTCATGTTGGAGATGGACCGCATACTGCGGCCAGAAGGAACTGCTGTTATCCGGGGCTCCCCAGATGTGATAGATAAGGCAGCACAGGTTGCTCAGTCAGTTCGGTGGAATGCCCAGGTGCATGACAGTGAACCAGAATCAGGTAGTACCGAGAAAATACTTGTGGCTACGAAAACATTTTGGAAGCTACCGCTAACATCACAATAGTGTAACTGTATGCTATGCATGTGTGAACCCTTTGCACTTACACTCAACTCTGTTTTTTTTTTGGGGGGCATATGAGGCTAATGGGATTGACGAAATAGTTTAATCGAGGTGGTCATTCTTTTCTTCATTCTTTTGTTTGTTCCATAGTAAAGGTTAGGTGTGGCTCCATCCCCTTTTCCATTTGACAGCTAAATACCGCTAACATTGATTAATTGATTTGGCTTACTCCATCGGTGGTTACGGCACTCAATGATCAGAAGACCAACCGATCTTGCTATAGCTGTATAAGAGATTGCTTCAATCCTGACACGATTTGCGCCAACTGTATGTGTTTCATGCTCATACAAAAAGCTGACCCATTCAGCAAACGTGAAAGAAGTGGTTCAGCTATCAAATGCGATCATATTATTAGTCTCGACATTGCAAACGGGACAGAACACATGATGAACCAACGAATAAACGCATCAATCAGAACACAGGCAGAGTGATTTACATATTTCTTGAAATATACAAGAAAGATTACTGATGAACTCGTCATGTGCAAAGAATGCGAAAGGGACAAGCTTGAAATTCTATACAAGGCTGCGTTTAAAAAACCAAACTTGAAAGCAATATGTTGACAATGTCACGGAAGGTGAGGGGCATGTATCTAATCTTGACATTGTCTCCAATGGTGGGGACGCATGTTCTCACTTCTTCTGTAAGACGGACGCAAGCGTGCTAACGCGTCACTAATCTCTGTTCAGTTCAATTGTCACACTTCCAGCTTGACGTCGGCACGCAGGTGAGGTAGTGGCACCAGCTGCAGTGATCGTTGCCGTTCTCTCCCCTGAACACCATGACCAATCCAACAGCAAACCTGAGGCAACGCATAACCAAATGTTAGAAGTTAGAACTGAGACGTTCCGATCGCATTATGAGCTTTTCCTTGGGAGCTTTCAGTCTGTAGGACAACGAATTATGCGTACCCTGCAGCCAACAAGACCAGCGCAAGCAGCAGGAGGATGATCTGATACGCCTTGTACTTGGACTTGGACTTGGCCCCGAAGGGCTGCTCCAGCCACCCGAACTGGGGCTGGATCAGCAGCACGAACCCGAGGAGGAAGCCGGTGGCGAACCCGCCGATGTGCGCGAAGTTGTCGACGTGGGGGAGGATGCCCAGCGCCAGGTTGATGGCGGCGATGATGATCAGGTTCACCATGGCTGCAAACTGATGTGAATTCAACGATTCAAGGTCAGATGCCAGCACGACGACGAGATGGTTCTCAATTGCTCAGAGCTCAATCGAATGGCCCAAATGGGGGGAGACGCGTACTCTGTTGGTGTAGATGGTCCAGTTGGTGATGAGCTCCGACAGCATCGCTCCGAGGAGGCCGAAGAGCGCGCCGGAGGCGCCGACGGAGACGCCCTTCCTGATGAAGAGCACCGAGAGCACGCTCCCGCCGAAGCCCGAGACGAGGTACACCAGCCCGACCTTCCCTGCGGGAGGACGACGGCGACAAACGCCGGTCAGGTCAGAAACGGCGTTCATCCGCCTGGCGGAGGAAGAAGGAACCTGACAGGCAGAGCCGTCAGGTGTTTGGGGGACTTACAGAATCCGAACTGCTGCTCGAGGCGGACGCCGATGAAGATGAGGCTGATCATGTTGGCGAGCAGGTGGATGAGGCCGGCGTGCAGCCAGGTGCACGACTCCAGCCGCCACGCCTGGCTCCCGTGCACGACCTTGTACCAGTCGAGGGCGCCGTACTTCTGCAGCCTGCGGCGAGACGAGTTGGGCCATCAGAAAACCAGATGGGAAGGGAGGTTCGTCTTTCTTCCTCCGCAGCATAGAGATTGATCTCGCTTCTTACGTGGCGGCGGAGGGGCCGAGGAGGGGGTTCTCCTTGAGCGGCTGGAAGGAGAAGCGGCGGAGGAAGCCCCGGCCGACGCAGTCCCCGCCGCCGCGCGGGCAGTTGTTGGCGAACATGACCACGACGAACATGGCCACGTTGGCGATCACCACCAGCGGCACGAGCCACGACCAGTGGTGCCGCTCGTGCGCCGCCGCGTTGTCGTAGTAGAACGGCGACGGCGGCACGTACGACGCGTTGCCGCTGCCGTTGCCGTTGCCGTTGCTGGCCATGTTGTACCGCCCCGGCGGCGGCTTGATCCCCGTCGTCGCCGGCGCCGCCCGCGCCGGGCCGCCCGCCTCCACGTCGGGGTTCGACATCGCCGGACCACTAGAACAACGGACGCGCTTCTGGTTCTGCGGCTCTGGGCTGGTCTCCCCTCTCGGCGTCTGGCGTCAGCTGAATGGTCTGTTCGGCTCCCGGGGTGGAGAAGAAGAATGCGGGGTGGACGCGGAGATGACGACCGTCGACCGGAGACTCGGCGTGGGAGGAGGTTTTAACCTGTGGGCTTTAACGTGTCTTCCGTTTGGCCTTTTCTCTTGAAACTAACACAATCTCCTCTTGTTCAAATTAAGGGGGCAACGAACCAACCAACGACCGAGGTGACTTTTTAGGCGCCTGAAGATTTTACAGCCAATGAATCTGCAACCAACGTGCAGGATTTAGCTTAGTGCAACTGAGAAAGTGTCTCAACGTTTTACTTTTAATATTTAATATTTCCTTCAATATTGTTGGGAGGTTTAATTTTGTGAGACTGCTTAATTTAGTATTTCGCAATCAAGGTTGTTGGAAAGACTAGGAGTTGGGGCGACATTTTCGGGGGAGCTTTGTGGGTTCGAGGAGTTGAGTTGATGACGCAATTACAAGTTGACCCGCCGGCTCCGTTTGATGGTACTACAGTAGAGCCGTACTTTTTTAACCTGACTCAACAGACTGTAGCTTAAACAAAACATACAGGTCAGCTCTAACCTGAAGCTTGCCAGCTGCAGTTCCTTCCTTCCTAGTATCACAGATCTCCAGATCATGCATGCTGCTCCAACCTTCAATAGTATTCCATGCATGTACCTTGATCTTTTCCATAGCTTAGATAAGCTAGCTAGGATGGTTAACCCTTGGCAGTTTAGCTGGTTCTGTGGAGCGAACGGTAGTTTTCGTCGACCTCATGTTCGTGCCTTTTTTTTTATTTTGGCTAGAATGCTTCCCTGGCACATCGTTACGGCTGAAAGCTCTTGCTGATGGCGAGTGCGACATGAGGGGCGCGTCGGCTCAACATTGCCATTGCAACGAACCTCCCCCACGCGTTCCTGCAAAAGCACTCCATTTTCTAACCATATTTCGCCCTCCTTCCCCTTGGTTTTGGGTGCGGCCAAGCTTTCAGAAGCACAGCTACCCGATGTTGCTGCCTAATGCACGCCCCCTCCCCAGCTCAATCTGGCCCATCACTTGCATTCTTTTTTAAAAAATTCGATTTACACCCTCAAAATTATTGCAAAAGTTCGATTTTCAATCTTCAACATAGGCCATCTAACTGTCGAAACTGGACAAATTTAACTCTTAGAGTGGTTTCGAAAGTGATTTTATATTTTTTAAAAAATAAAAAAATCCAATAGATCTTTAAAATCAAAAGTAATTAATTTAAAATTGTAAAAATATGAGTACTAAATTTTTTTTTAAAATGTAACCTATCTATTATAGCTCTATTTGAATCTTATTTATTCAAAGATAATAAGCATAACTACAAGCAACTAAATACTATGAATATGAAAAAATTGGATTCAAATAACTGACAAATATAGTGCTAATAGATAGGTTAGATTTTTAAAAGGTTTTGATACCCATTTCGTATTTTTTAATTTAAAATGAATTACTTATGAATTATTTAGTTTAAATTTGAATCTTTTTTATTTTCACAAAATGGAAAACACCTTTGAAACTACTATCAAAGGGTCAAAGTCATCCGGTTTGATAGCTGAATGGCCTATGTTATCAGATTTTATAGTTGAAGAATGAAAATCGGAGAAAATCGGACTTCTATAGTAGTACGAGGATGTAAACCGATTTTTTTTCTACTTCTTTCTTCCTTCTTTAACGTGGCTCGAGAAAGAAACAGCCTGGTGCCTCGTCCTTTTCCGAGAGGCAGCAGCGACCATCTTCATCTCAAAGGCTCCTGTTTCTCCTCTTTTGCTTGTGCCGTGCTGGAGTTTCTTTTGCCGTTTCTGCGAGATGCTCTCTGGTTGCAATATATTTTTTTTAAAAAAAGGAGGTTGCAATATTTTTTTAAAAAAAAGGAGGTTGCAATATTGCATCATGCTATTGCTGTAGCTGGACAGTGCATATATTTCTTTTTTTTTTTGAAAGACCTGGACAGTGCATGGTGCTCCCACAGTTGGCTGCATAGGGATCCCTGCTTTGCGTGATGGCTAGTGGGATCCCACTCATCGTTCGTAGATAAACAAGGACAAATGCCACGCCATCTGCGGTTAAGATGTAAACTGGGGTCATCAGGAAACGCAAGCTGAGGGCGCGAACTGAACTGGAGGTGTTCCGTTTGGTTTCTCTCCATTTCCATGGAAAACAAAACGCGGACTTGGACACGACCACGAAGATCCCTCGTGGACCCAGCAATTCCTCTGCGCTCGTGTCGCCAAATGGGTACTGCGGCTTCGCTCGTTGGTTGGCTTCGGCAGCGTCGGAACACGCCGCCGGTGGTTCGCAGCGCGCGGCGGCGACACTGACGGTTTCTTCTCTGCTCCTTCAGGCCGGCTCGAGTGCCGAGGCGCACGGCGACGGTACCGATGCCGTGGTGAGACATGGTCACACACAACACAGCATTTCCAGGCCGTGCCGGTTTAGCACGGCTGATTAGCGGTTACGGAACGGGCGGGTGCCCGTGCCGGTGCAGTTCCGTCGCGTCGCTGCTACGCCTGCTAGCGAATCGGCCGTCGCAGTCAGATCAGCCCCCTTCTCCGTGCACACCCGGCTCGTCGCCCTCGTCTCTCTGCTGTGCTGCTGATAGGTTGTTGGCGATGCCGGTAACCGATTAAATCAGGGCCGGCGTCACGCACGCGAGAGTCCAAGTGCAGGTGCTTAGCATCTGACGGGGCTCTGATACGGCCAATAATCACCAGGTCGAACCGACCAATCATGCTAACTGAAGAGAGAATGTGCAGGTGCACTTCCAAAGCCGTCAGCTCTGCAGGCCGGGTCAAGTACATCCACCAGTAGTTCCCAAGCTGATCCTCCTGGCAACCACCTCTGCTAGCGAGGTGAATTGTCGCCGTCGGCCAACGGACCTGCAGCCAGAATGCCCCCTGCATGCGGACGTAAGAGAATTGGTGGGTGGGGCTTCATCTGATCTGAAATTCTGAAACCCCGGTCCTCCGAAAAGACAAGAATTCCACTAAAAAAAAAGAAAAGACAAGATTTTCTAGTCGATTCAGGTTAGGTGCAGGTGCAGCAGCTGCTAGCCTGCTACGCACCTCGAATCGGTGGCGCCGGCCGGGAGGGATGCACGGGCGGTTGCGTGCGTGCTCCCGGCTCCATTTGGCCAGCCCTGTCGCGCCTGCGTCGAGAGGACCCGAGCACGGAGGGGGTGCGAGGCCGCTCTGTTGCTAATGGTGGGGAAAGACGGCCAGGAGTCGGCGGTGGGAACGGTCGGTTAGCACCGGATCAGCGGCTGTTCCTTGCCGAGAGTGCCGTGTCGCTCGGAAGACGCGCAAGTGGTTGGCACGACACGGGGTTGGCTCGCGCGAGTCCGGGACGACGACCTGCTCGCACGTCGGGGCCACACGAACACGAGCGCTTGTTGGGCTTGCCTGGGGACGCGTCTGCAAGTCTGCACGCGTTTCGACTCGCTGCGCTTTGAAAGGGAGATTGTTCGTGGTCCGTCTGAACGAATCTGCCTGGCACGACCGGAACTCGTACATAGTAAACACTCTCTCATGTGTACGGTACGGGCAAAGGCATCACTGGGAAACAAATCAAGGCCAGGCCAACCATTTCGGCCGCATTACATGGAGCTACTGCAGCTTGGAGGCCACGGGCCCATGATCTCTCGCGACTGATAGGATCCCGCCCGCCAATGATAAAAGAAATTGTTGGTAGCCTCCGGGCCGTTTTGTACAAAGGAGCACGTTGGGCCCATTCAAGCCTTGCTGGCCCAGCACATTGCTTTTCCTCCTCCTCCTCCTCCTGCTGCTTCTTCTCCTTCTTCTTCTTTCTTTTTGCGCCCGCGACGTTTCTCTCTCCGATTTTTCCTCGCCGCCATCGACCAGTCTCCGAACTCCGATCCACCGAAACCGGCCGGCAAGGCGCAACCACGTGCAATCCGTTCCGCCTCCTCCGATCCCCTCGACCGAGACTGCAGCAGCAGCAGCAAGTCTCAGTTCCGATTCGAACTGCGCTCCCTAAACCTCTCAAGCGAGCGCGCAAGCAGCGATCGATCGCGCAGCGGAGAGATCCAGGCCGGCATGAGCCAATCTTCCGCACGCCCCTCCCTCTGCCCGCCTCGGCACGGACACCCACCCGACGGCGGCGGCGCTCCCCCGCCGAGCTGGGTCCTCCTCGACCTGCACGCCTACGTCGCCGACCGCGAGAACGTCACCTCCGCCTACGGCACGATGAGCAACGGCGAGGCCATCCGTGTCACCTTCTGCACCGCGCCGCCGCCGCTCGTCTCCTACATCTGCGTCTGGTGCCCTAACCTGCCGCCGACCAAGCTGGTCATGGAGCCCACCATCGAGGCTGCGGAGGTGGACCTCGTCCACTTCCGCGTCTCTCTCAGAGCCTACAGCTCTCTGTGTGACTACTTCGTCGACAAGCTAGGCCCCCAGCTGCGGCAAGGGGCCCTCGTTGTCGCGGCTCGAGAAGCCTGACCGCTACCTGCCATATGGCAACTGCATTGCCCTCCTCGCCCAACGCGAGGTCGGCGACATTCGCCCACATGTGGAGGATGAAGGCCACTACTACTTGGCAGCACTCAATCACTACATGAGCCGGCCTGGGAATTTCAACCTGTTGCTGCACAATTCCATGGACAAGAAATGGTCAAGCAGCCCCGTTTCTCTAGATAGGTTGCGCATCCACTTGACAGCCAAGACGATCACACTTGGAGAAGGTGGATTGCTGGGCTTTGCTGACGCCTGGAGGGGCATCCTCGTCTGCGACATACTTGGCCGCAAACCTGAGCACTACCTGCCTCTTCCCGAACATCTCATCAGACTCGACAAGCTCCACGACGAGCCATTGCTTCTGCGAGACGTCGCTTTCGTCAAGGGCCGCCTCACTCTCGTCGAGATGCGCCGCAGCGCACCCGACCCGGACAGCAGCTCCAGCTGCCAGAGCTGGGACGTTTCCACATGGAACATCTCCAGTCCTTGGGAGGGACAAGATGGTTGGCGAATGGACTACATGATCAGTACCCGCAACATCACAGTTGATGAAAACACTGCCAATGTCGACCTGCTGCCGAAGTTGCAGGACAATGGAGGCACGCCGAAGCCATCCTTGGGTAGGCTCGGAATTGCTCATCCCACGCTGAGCTTGAGCGACAGTCACGTCGTTTACCTCATGGGCAAGGCCGGCGACTGGGACAAGAAGACACTGGTGCTGTATGTCGACATGAGGAACGAAAGGCTGCAGGGAGTTGCCGTGTTTGATTTACGTATACACAGTCCAGGGTCTCCAAATCGTTCAGCATGGTTCCAGGTGATTCCCTCTCGTTTCCCAGATAAATATGATAGTTAGCTGATATATGTTTACATTTTCTGAAACCCTGATATTATCTAGACATGTGTGCTGCTTAGTAGAGATTTTACAAGGGTTTAATCCAAGCACAGATATACGCACATTCAGTTAGTTGTTTCTGCACCAGCTTTTTTTTGCATAGCATAGGTACTGTTTTGCTGAAACCACGACCATGATCCTCAGCTGTTTCTGCACGAACTCTTTTGCACTGACACAGGAGCTGTTCTGCTGGGCGCAGGTGTCAAGCGCAACCTGAAACGGCCAGGGAAGTTCCAGATGCTGTACCCCCGCAAACTGCAGACTGGGGTCGGTGGGATGGACGATATGGTGTATGAGGCAGTGCAACTCTTTGCTCAAGAGCAACATGATGCTGGACCTGAAGATGGGGACAATGATATGGCCTTGGATTAGTCTTGCATTGAGGACGGCCTGAATGTTATGCAGTTTTCGTCGATCACCCGTTCAAACTGACCGATCATGCTGGCCGAAGAGATAATAATGCGCTGCATGATGTGCAAGCTGGTAATCCTGGCAACTTCTGTCAAGGTCCGCCAGCGAGCCTGCAGCCGGAACATCCCCTTCGTACGGACGGCCTTCTAAAAGCAAGTATTTTCTTGAAGCGTCTGAAAAACGTCACGGTTTTGTGGATTATACTAGTAGTAATCAGGTTTAAGTGCAGTCGCCGTGCAGCTGTTGATTCCGGCTTCTGTCTGGTGCAGTCGCCTGCGTTCACAAGCGTCCGATCTGTCTGGGCATGGCTGCCTACGGCTGTGAATTGGTGACGGAGACAAGATGGCTGCGATTAGCACAGGATCAGCTATTTCCTTGTCTCGCAACCGTGTGAGACGGGACTACGAGCAAGTTGTTGCCACGAGCACGTCACGGGGTTCGCTTGGAAATTGTCGAGCGGGACCTTGACCTGCTCGCACGTAACAGGGTTCGATCATGGTCGTCTGAATCAGATCTGCTACAGGAAGCTGTTTCTGTTTGTCCGTCGACCGAGAAGATGGTGCCACACAGAATAGACACCATGAACTCTCAGAAGTGCCCAAAATCTACTCCCAATAACTTAGCTTTGGGTGTGATTAATAAATATAGACTCCAATTGTTTCTAAAATCAACTCCCAATTTATTCGCACACCCGAAGCACGCAGGCCCGGGAGAATTTTGGCCAGGTCCCCGCGCTCCCAGGCAGACTCCAAAATCGACCGCACGCGACATCTTTCGCCGCTTCCGTCGTCCCTGCGTGCCATTTGCCTCTGCACCGTGGCCACTGTTGCATTGCCTTCCTCCACAAATGTCGTGCTGGTCAAATCTTACTCGTCCTAGTTCCCGTCGCCGCCTCACATACTGTCGTCTTCTCCGCTCCCGTTGGCACCCAGCATGCTCTGCAATCGCCGTCCGGCTTTCAACGTGCTCAGGATTCGATCTTCTGGTGGCACGGCGTCCGGAGCGCCCTGGCTTTTTCTTCTGGAGGCGTGGAGTCCTCGGTCGAGGACGTTGTTGCTGGAGGAAAAAATATCAAACAGCTGGGCCACATATGGACGATACAGCAGGAATTCAATTTTTTAGGAGTTAATTATTAGGAACTGTTGGTGATAAGGGTCTTTTTTGCTCCTAGTAATTTTTGACAAGGTCCCAAAACTAGATTTTAGGTACTAAATTTTTTAAACACTCTTGGAGATGCTCTCAGCCATTTGGCACCGTCCTAAAAGGCACCATGAATTGTTAGCCATTTGACGTCGTGGCCCGTTATATTGTTGAGGAACTCAACACCGACAGTTTCTTTGAGATGTTCAAGAATCAGAAGAAATAATCATCTTTGTGTTGCAGCAGATTAAGGAATTTGGGCCCGGCCTACCCTAATAAATTTCCACTAATTGGGCCCATTCTGCTCTGAGGACAAAGTTGGGCTCAGAGGCCTCAACCCATTGCTGCCTTCAGTCGCGTCGCGCAACATCGTTGCGCTGGGCCGCCTTTTTTATTGATACCTACATTCCTACTGACTACTGTGTTGTCCCACAGCGTATAGCGGCCTCTTTCCTCGACTGCAAACCACAGCCATATGCCAGTATTGCCACCGTGGTGTCGGCTCCGGGTTCTCTCGGAACCAACCGCCCGGCCGTCGTGCGCGCCCGACACGGCGCCGTCCCGTGCTGCGAGCATCCCGTCGAGCCCCCAGAACGCATGCCGGCTACACAGTCTCGACGATCGGCAGAGCGACCAGGCGCACGTCGAACCATTCTCGCCGTCTACCGGCGCCACGCACTCGCCTTTCCCATGGGCAGCAAGCATCCTCGAGCGCCCACCGCGGCCTACCGACTGGCGCCGCCAGCCGGGGCCTTCCAGCGAGCTAGCCCGCTCTGCCTGCAGACTCCAGTTCGCCGCCGCCGCCAATCGTCCGGCCGTAGTACGTCGGTTTCACCGCATGCCACGCCCTCTTGGGCTCTTTGGCATCCCCGGGCGAACGGCCTCCAGCCGGCGGCCGGTTCCCTCGATCACGCGCAGAGTTTCTCTTTCTCGTCTGCGTCCCAAGTGAGATCCCGCGCGCATGGCCTGCCACCTGCGTGCCGTCCGAAATGAGCTCAAGTTGTCTAGGACAGTCCAGGTGCTTCCTTCCGATCGGTCACGCTCTCAGCAACCGGTGCAGACTTTGTGCACAAACAACACCGGAGACCTTTATCCGGGCTTTTTGGGGTGGCATCCCACTCCAACCAAACGCTGACCATGCGTTTCTTGCACTGGGTCGGGTTACCTTTTCTTCCTCCACCAGTAGAATTTTTAGACCTAAGCTTTCCCACGGTTCGTCAATGCTAAGCTCGCCAATGTTCTTGGAAGCTTGCACGTAGTAGAAACCCCTTGCTCGACGCAGAGGCACCGGTCCCTATCGCGTCGAACTGGCCACGTCGGCACGTCGCGTCCTTGGACTCGAGGAGCACATGCACACCCCGGTGCGTGTACACACTGGATCGACTAGTGGGGTCATTGGGCGGTCGCAGGCAGATTTTCTTGGAGCTTGGAAAACGGAGGCAACGCACAGCCGGAGAAGAGGTCATCTAGACCGCGCTCCAGTCCAGACTGAGCAGTGCCGAACGAGATCTGCGTCCGCCACAGGTGTGTGGCGGCCGGCCCGGTCTCATGTTGACAAGAGGGGGCGCAGGGTCGTCGTCGGCGAGCTGCTGATGTGAGCGCAGAGGGCCGGCGAGGAAAGAGACCCCGCGCGCGTCGCAGCTTGCGAGCATCCGGGAGCGGATCAGTGCTGTGCTGGCTCTTCGTAGGTGGACTCACCTGCATGACCGGACAATGACATGGTACGGTCACAGGCACAGCTCGTTGCAGGTTCAATTCGAACTGAGAAAATAAGCGGCAAGACAAACGAGAAAACCATCTGTTTACCCATCTGCACTGGTGTGGGTCTAGTTCGTGCACATTGCCCTTTTGGTGCTCCTTTCCTAGTTACCTTGAGGGAAATTCAGTATAGGGGCTAGGTCGAAAATGACACTGATTGAAGCATGGATTTGCATTTCTGCTAAGAGTCCCTTTGGAAGTAAATTGGAACAAAGTATAAGGAGGATTTACGTATGATTATAAATTCTATAGGGAAAGAAAATTCTATGCGATCATTTTGGAAGGGCAGAAACATCCAATGCGCGCGATTCGCATGGGCGTGCAAGAATTTTCTGAACCGAGGTCTAGTTTACCGTTTGCGAGTCTAACCCCGGAAGTAGTGGCTTGTCGACATTACCCCAATGTTTGGAAAATTTTCTAAAAAAGAATTCCCAAGTAAGGGCCCCGAAAACCCGTCAGAGGCGTAGACAAAGATGCAGTCCAATGAGCACTTGGTGGACCGGACTCCACATTTGTCCGTGTCACTGTGTGATGTGACTGGACGACTGATGGGTACGTGTGGCTAGGACACTGGGTGTGGGTGAGGTGAGGCCGTGAAGCAGTACGAGTACGGAGCAGGAGGGTGGGATCCATCAGCAGGCCTCTGCACACAGGAATGTGTGATGATGGCAGAAAATCTATCTATATCGTCGATGACACGGCGAAAGGAAAGCCTAGCAAAGGGCGGTCGTCGGGCGCAATCCAGCTTACTGGCTTACGGCTACCGTCTGTTGTCGACGACACGGCGAAAAATGAAATACTCAAAGTGTAGCATATGCAGAATGGCAAATGGTGTAGAGATCCTTTTTTTTTAAGAAAAGGAAATGTGTAGAGGGGAGCAATTTGGCGAGGAAGGGCAGGAGGCACCTCTGCTTGGTTTACCAAGAGCAAGGAGGCAACAGTAGCAGCCAAGCCAGAGGCAACCGTAAGCAGCAGTGCAGGGCAGCACCCCGTCCCCGTCGGCCATGCCGGCCTGTTCCGCACGCGTCACGACGGGATGTCACCAGCCCAGTCCCGTCGCTCAGCTAGTCAGCTCGCCGCCCACCCTCCCACCGCCACCCCGCGCCGCACGCCTCGGCTATCACCCCATGCCTGCCTCGCATTTATGACCGAACCCCTCCCCCGGACCCGCCGTCTACGCGTACCGCTGCCACAGCGTCACCTCTCAGCTGACAGGCGGGACCGGCTGACACGAGGGACCACCATCCAGCCTGACAACCAGGTCACCTCAGCGTGTCCAGCGGCCAGCGGTTTTGTTCCCTATCCAAGAGCCCAAGGCACAGAAGAATTCCCACCCCTCCCCCGCAAACCTACTCCCATCCGTCGGATCTCATCACACGGCCCACACCGCTCTTGTTTCCCCGTTGGCACGTGACCCCACGCCCGGGGTGGTCACGCCGCCCGCTCTCGCTCGCACTGTCACGCGGCCGGCCGGCCGCACAGTGCCGCCGCATCACGGTCCAGCAAGGCAGCTAGTACGCAAACCGAACCAACGCACACTGGCGCTCCCTTTCCGGTTTGAATCCGGCGTGTCCCCTCCGCGCAGAAACAAACAAGGAGCCGAGCCGCGCGGCAGAAAGCCTGCCTGGCTGGCTCTGTCTGGGGTCGGAGTCGAGTCGGACGCGGCGGACACGCAGCTGGCGGCCGCCGGCCGCGCCAAGAGCACGGACCACGAGGCCGCTGCCCGGGACCGCCGGATCGCCGGCCGGATCGCGTCGCGTCCGCCGCGCGTAACCTGTGCCGGGGCAGGCGGCCAGCCGCCCCGGCCGGACCCGCGCCGAACGCGAGTGCCATGCAGGCGCAAGCGAACAAAACCCCCCGCCCCTTTGACCGCCGCGCGCGCGTCCACACACACGACGCTTACACTGACTGCACATTCCTTCCCGTGGACTACTGGACTGTTCGCGTGCTTGGTTGTTTGCTTGCTTTGACGCATACATGGCAGCTTACCTGGTGCTTAAGCTTAAGCTGCAGACCCGTCAGTCACGTCGTCGTGCCTGAACCCTTTTTCTACGCGGTTTTGCTTAGGGTTTTGAATTTTGATCAGCCATTAGCGTTCCCATACTCGGTGACCTGGCGAGGGTAGAGAGAGAGAGAGAGGGTGAGTGAGTGAGACAGGAGGAGAGGGGAGAGAAGACACTGGAAGTCTTTTGCCGGGCCGGTGCTTGTGCGACCTGTGTGATGTGTGCGGGGAGGAAACTCGAGGTCGAGGGGCGGATCCGGGCACGGTAGACCTTTTCGGGACTAGAAAAGGGGAAGGCTGCCAGGGACCGAGGCGCTGCCGCTGCTCCTCCTCCTCGTCGTCTGCTCGCCTGGCTCCCGCTTCTTCTCCCGAGTCCCGACGCCAAGGGGAAGGAAGGAAGGGCGCGACGACGACGAGGTGGAGCGGGAGGGCATGAGCTTCGGCGATCTCCTCGGCGGCGTCGGGGACGCGGCCGGCGTGCCGTACACCCCGTGCGGCGTCTTCGCGTCCTCGCCGGCGCTCTCCCTCGCCGTGGTACGTACTACTGCTACATGCGCGCCGACCCGTGCGGCGCCCGCTTTGCGTGTCTCTATGCTTGCGCGGCGTGGGATTCATTGGGTGCGGTCGACTAATTCGGGAATGCGCGCGTGTTTCGTGGCTGATTGGTTGCAGGCCGACGCCGGGCGCCGCCGCGACGGCAGCGGTGAGCGGGCGGCCGGTGGCGGCGGGAACGCGAAGGACGCGCCGGAGGCGAAGAACGACAGCCGGTCGCCGATGAGCGGGCACCTCGACGTCGTCCTTGCCGGCGGCGGCGAGGACGACGAGGACGGCGAGGACGGGAACCCGCGCAAGCGCAAGAAGCGGTACCACCGCCACACGCCGCACCAGATCCACCAGCTCGAAGCGTGAGCGCTCCCCCCGCCTCGATTCGTTGCGTTCTCTTCTCCTGCGCTTGTGCGTGTCCGCTGTGCTAATGCGTCGATGGTTGTGCCGCAGGATGTTCAAGGAATGCCCGCACCCGGACGAGAAGCAGCGCGCCGAGCTGAGCAATCTCCTCGGCCTGCAGCCGCGGCAGGTCAAGTTCTGGTTCCAGAATCGGCGCACGCAGATGAAGGTAAGCGACCGGCCAAACCCCAGCTGTCTGCGGCACGCGCGTTGCTTTTCGCTATTCGTGCAGTGCTTGACCCGAGCTTTCGCTTTTGCATGGGGGCTGAACTTGGAAGAACCAACTGGAGCGGCACGAGAACGCGCTGCTGAAGCAGGAGAACGACAAGCTGCGCGCCGAGAACCTGTCCATCCGGGGGGCCATGAGGGACGCGGCGTGCAGCGGCTGCGGCGGCCCAGCGTTGCTAGGGGAAATGTCACTGGAGGAGCACCACCTGCGCCTCGAGAACGCGAGGCTCAGGGACGAGCTCACCCGAGTCTGCGCCCTCGCGGCCAAGTTCATCGGCAAGCCCCTTTCTCCTATGGCGCTGCCACTCGTGCAGCAGCCTCATCCCATGCCAGACTCGTCACTGGACCTTGCAGCCACCTGTGTTGGCTCCGTGCCACCAAGCACGATGCCCTTCTCGACGATCTCCGAGCTTGCTGGCAGCGTGTCCAGCCAAATGGGCACGGTTATCTCGCCAGTGGTGACTACGCCATTGGCGATGGGTAGCGCTGACAAGTCCATGTTCGTTCAGCTTGCAATGAGGGCCATGGATGAGCTTGTCAAGATGGCGCAGATGAATGAGCCGCTGTGGATTCCAAGCGTTTCCTCACCTAGTTCAGCAACCATGGAGGCGCTGAACTGGAAAGAGTACTCGAAGACATTTTTGCCATGTGTTGGGGTGAAGCCTATTGGTTTTGTGTCTGAAGCCTCTAGGGAGTTTGGCATTGTCACAATTGACAGCGCTGCTCTTGTGGAGGTCTTCATGGATGAGGTTCTGATCGTGCCACAATGGCCCGTCGTTTTGCTATTGCCTGTATATTGAACTGACATGGTTTCTTGAATTGTTGCCTCAGAGACGGTGGTCTGACATGTTCTCGTGCATTGTTGCCACGGCATCAACTATCGAGGAAATCTCAGCTGGGGTTGCGGGAAGCAGAGATGGTGCATTGCTGCTTGTGAGTGTTGAATGGTATCTAGCGTTGGATTGATCATAACATGTACATCCTGTTCCAGTGGTTAAGCATAATATCTGCATGTTTTCTGTACCATTTTGCTACAGATGCAGGCAGAGCTACAAGTGCTTTCACCTCTTGTCCCTAGAAGGGAGGTGACATTTCTTAGGTTCTGCAATCAGCTTGCTGAGGGCGTGTGGGCTGTAGTGGATGTTTCCGTTGATGGACTGGAGAGGGATCAGTGCCTAGTTACGAACATGAATTGCCGGAGGCTGCCTTCAGGTTGTGTGGTGCAAGACACCCCCAATGGCTGCAAGGTACATCATATCAATTCTTTTACCTCTTCTTGTTTGTTGGAAGACTTCAGGTTGGTTTACGTTTAGTTGCCTATCAAATCCTTGCAATGTTGTCATGCTTATCATTGATTCTTGAAGTCCATAATTTCCAATGCCATGGCCCAGCATATCAGTAACTTCTCAAAATAACCATACTAATTGCTGAGATTTTCTACTCTACTCAAAGTCTTAAGGATCATCGTTGGTTCCTATTCTCCATGTCCACCATGACACTGTTGCACATAATACTTAGTGTTGTTTGGTAGCGTTCCAAGTGTTTCTTGTTAGTTTATTGTGCGCTGATAGTCATGCGATATAGTGTTCAGAGGTCATGGGTAGGCTCATGTCCCAATAAATGAATCGCTGTACGAGCGCACCACCCAATATTAATGGATTTGGTCAGCGGGGATGGGTTTAAAGAATTGATTTGAGAATAATTAACTGGTTTTCTAGATCCAACACTTCTCCCCAAGCATGCTCCCTTGCTTTTGTTTAGTCAGGAGCTCCATCCAAGGGGATCAGATACTTCTACCCCTGGAATTGAGCCCCTTGGGTAACTTCTTGTCCGCAGTTCAATCCATGTGTCTCCTCGTAGAAACTTTGGCCAGTTCCTTTATTATTTAACCCAATGAAGAAAAGTCATCTCCTTGGGTTTGACATCTGGGTTTTGTCTAATCCTGAATCTGAAATGCACATCTGTCCATAGACGAGTGGCTGCTTTTCAATTATTTTAACTTGAAATAAAGAGAATTCAAACAAATTCATTACTGATAGGAATATAAGTTCTTGATTTACGTGGAAGCTTGAGCATTTTTTGCCCATCAAATTCACATGATCTCAAATCACATCATATCAATAAGAACGCGTGGTAGTTACATGTTTTCAGGGTTTCATGAAGAATATACTTTTGCATTACTTTTATGTCATTCTAACAGCATATCGTTAGGAATTGATAATTAAATATCTTGATCAGAATGATGTCAGAGCTTGTGACCAGACCACATGCAGAAAGATCTGCTATTTCTTGTCAAATTTGAGATGCCGTCACCCTATGCAAGATATCAAGTTTCCCTATGTTCTTATTTCATCTGTATTGTTTGGGTTCAACTTTTCTTCATTTCATATTTCTTCTTTTGTTGAAATGTGGGTGATGTGTTTCCTTTTGGAACACTGTGTTAGGGTATGCTCCTGCGATTTATTACAGTGTAAGCATTCAGTAGAAGTTGGGGGCCATGGGGCCAGAAATAGGTTAGCATTTCAAGGCAGCGTTTGTTGTCAAACACGTCCGCTGTGTCCCTTTAATATTGTAAACCCTGGCCACACATCATACTGAGGTGTCAAAAGTCAAAACATGGTTTATTTGGCTCTGTTTAACTGGTACCTGCTGTAGCCTACTGTGTGGTAGAATTGCATTGCATACCGCCTCCCCTGGTGTATTGCATCTCAAGGCATTTACATGTGGGCATGCTTTGATATGCTAAAAGATGAAGTTGCATTTACACTGTAGGTCACATGGGTTGAGCATACAGAATATCATGAGGCATCCGTGCACCAGCTTTACCGGCCTCTTCTGCGCTCTGGCCTCGCCCTTGGTGCAGGGCGGTGGCTTGCAACGCTGCAACGCCAATGCGAGTGCTTGGCCATCCTCATGTCATCAGTTGCAGTACCAGAGCATGACTCATCAGGTATAGAAAATTTTATGAAACATAAGATCTGTATAGGATTCCTTGTGTTGCATCCTAGAAACAAAATGGTAAATGTTTCACTCTTTCCACAGCTGTTGCGCTGGAAGCGCAAGGGAAACGGAGCTTGTTGAGGTTGGCACAGAGGATGATGGAGAACTTCTGTGCAGGGGTGAGTGCATCATCCGCTGAATGGAACAAACTGGATGGCTTAACAGGCAGCATGCGGAAAGATGTTCGTGTCATGGTACGGAAGAGTGTGGATGAACCTGGGGTGCCACCAGGTGTGGTGCTCAGTGCCGCCACAGCAGTCTGGATGCCTGTGACACCTGAGCGGCTCTTCAACTTCCTTCGCAATGAGGGGATGCGTGCTGAATGGGACATACTCAGCAACGGTGGCCCTATGCAGCAGATGTTACGCATTGCTAAGGGGCAACTGGATGGCAACTCTGTAACTCTACTGAGAGCTGATGTGAGTATATCCTTTGATACAACTTGCTGATCGCACTTTCTACATTTGTCATGCTTGTTCGTAAGTTTTCCAATGATAGACCGTGTAGATATGTGTTGGACTCAGATGTTAGTGCCAAATGCTGAAGATGATGAAACTTAGCATGTGTTTGGTTGGTGGGTCCAACTGGGTTGGGACGGGTTTGACCCAGTTGGACCTGTGTTTGGTTTGAGGTTCATGTGGGTTGGGTTCAACCCCGAAGGGGTATATTCCCCTCAGTTGCGGGTCGGAGTTGTCCGCCTAAATCGAGCGGACCACCCCAACCCACTTGGACTCCGTCTCGATTCCGTCCGCGGGGGCGTGTGCGAGGCCGAGCTCACGGGCGTTGGGGCGGGCGGAGGCACGCCGCGGCCGACGTGGGGGGCGGGCGGAGGTGCGGGCGAGCTCGCCGGCATTGGGGCGAGCGGAGATGCGAGTGTGGGGGGGGGGGGGGGGGCGGGCGGAGGCACGCCGTGGCTAGCGTGGGGGCCGGGTGGAGGCGTGGGCAAGCTCACCGGCGTTGGGGCGGATCGGCGGCGCGTGGGCGGGCGGTGCGGCACGCAGACCGGCGAGCTGTGGCGCAGGGGTGCGGGGAGCGGGGCCGCCTGGCCCGCGGCGCATGTCTCGGTGGAGGAGCGGGGCGAGGCGAGGTGGAGGAGCAAGGCCCGCGGTTTGGGCGTGCGGCCGGCGGCGCGTTGCACGGGGTGGGCACAGGATAGCTCCAGTGGGAAGAAGTGGATGGGAGAGGAGGAAGAAGGTGAGCTGAGAGACTGACATGTGGGTCCCGCAAAAGGCTGCCTGGTGTTACAAACGGTCATCCCAACCCACATACACATAAGTAGACTTCGAATCAAACAGAAAACTGGAACCAACCCAACCCTTTAACCAAACACTAGGTGGGTTGAACCCAACCCAAAAAAAATAGGGATGGACCCAACTCATCTCCAAACCAAACACATGCTTACGCTCTGAAGCAATGATCTTAACTGGCCATCTGTAAGTAACATTACTAGAGAGATTAGTAGAAAGATATAGCAAGAAAATCTGCTAGGTATTATAGGACGTCAAGCAAGCAGACCCATCCCAACAGCAAAGGTCTTAAATTCTCAGTTTTGTATGTTTTTGAGTGGTGGATTTCCTCAAAGTACAGTAGAATTTTATCGGTTCTGCATGTTACCATTGATGCTATAATATTCTATCCTTAATGACTTGCATTATCTTTACAGCCTACAAACACCCACCTGAACAGCATCTTGATTCTTCAAGAGACATGCACCGACAAATCTGGTGCAATGGTTGTGTACGCCCCAGTGGACTTCCCGGCAATGCAGCTTGTGATGGGTGGTGGAGACTCGACATATGTGGCACTCTTGCCGTCCGGTTTTGCCATTCTGCCTGGTGGGTCTAGCGCTGGTGGAGTTGGGCACAAGACAAGCGGATCGCTGCTGACGGTTGCATTCCAGATCCTTGTCAACAGCCAGCCCACTGCAAAACTCACCCTGGAGTCAGTTGACACCGTGTACAACCTCATCTCCTGTACCATCGAGAAGATCAAGGCCTCGCTTCACTGCGAGGTCTGAACTTGGGAGCAGGAGACTTTTGGCCTTGAGGGAACATCTGGTGACCAGCCTGAGTCAAGAACGAACCGCGCGAAACACTAGTGACCTTTGCTAGGTGGTACGGACCTTTGCTAGGTGGTACGGACCGACGGGGCGGTCCGCAGCACAGAGCAATGGTGGTGGTTCGGGTATTGACTTGGCCTATCCCTGCCGCTGTTCTCAGTGGTGGCAGTGGATTTTGCATTTTGGAAACTTAAGTAGGACAGCGTCATGGTTGGTTTTGGTGGTTTTAAGGAGTCTGGAGTCATCTATGTTTTTTTTTTGTTGGCTGGCTCATGGTTTTTGTTATCAAGTTGGTTTTTGTTACGGTAGATGTCAGCGCCCCCGATTTATGTTTCTGCTAGGTATAGCCTGATAGTGGCGAGCTCGGTCAATGTCTTGCAAAATGCAGCATTGTATTGTGAGACTCGGATCACTATTTATGTCAATATGGAATAGTAGAAAGAGAAGCACTGAAGCAGCAGCAGTTTATGCTTTATGGACGTGTTGTTTGAAACAAGATTCCTGTTTTGATGATGGGAATCGACACATTTTGGGACCGTGTCTCCGGTTTGCAAGTTTCGACCTTGCACGAAAGAGATCGTTATGGGACACCGGGACAGTAGTGTCTGATCCCAAATGCTACAGCATTTGATGACCTGCGGCTTTCTTCCAATTCCCTCGGCTCAGGTACTGAATAGCTCTCTTAGCTCTCAAGGCGACCGGCATGAGATAAATCGATGCTACTCCCCGAAGCCAACGTGTTTTGATATGGACGTATGGTTATATAGCACTAAGAAGGTTGAGCAGGACCAAACTACGAATAGAGGTGGCAGATGAAGAACTTGCCCTGTCAAGCGCACCGACTCGGCGACTCCTGGTTACAACTTGCAGGTATGCTGTCACAACCTTCAGTTGGACCAGCATGGCCAGCCTACTCGAGTATTTGGTACTAGCACAAGAGCAGAGCGCCAGAGCCCGTGAGATCGTAAAAACACTATTTGAGACAACAGCAAACAATATGTGCGAACAAGGATGGGAAGCACACCTCAGCTAAATGTTTCACTCTGGATAGGCATGATAGACTAATAGTTGTTCACTTCATAAGGTACTATCTTACAGACTGAGATACATGACGGCTGTAGTCACAAGACATGCATGCCAGTAGTGTTAACAGAAATAACTAGGTGTGCTGACATACGCCATTATCACCGGCAACATGACTTGTTCAAGGAGCTTTTGCAGTTTCTCTCACCAGCGCAAACTTCGCAAGTAGGCCAGAAAGCTGAAGGAACGACCCAACACCATCGCAGATTCTCATGTGTGCAAATCCTGTTTCCTGTGCAAACAAACAGAATATTTTGTTCAACAGAGGAGAAATCGATTGCATCTTCGAAAGTCCCAAGACTACACAGCAGGGTCCAGATCCATTCTATTTGTTTCTTCTAATAAAAAGTCACAAGGTTGTGAAATTACCTTGAGCATTTCCAGCTTCAGATATTCAGCCATGTCATAGTTCTTGACAACTCGGAAGAGAGTAGTGATAATGTCAGTAGGAGAGTATCCCAAATCATAAAGTTGCTTCAGTGCAGAGCAGGCCTCGTCAAACTTTCCATCGAGCACATTTTTCACCATGTTCTTGATGTGCAAGGGATGTGGTTGATCGCATACCTGGGACAGTACAGTGCTACTATCAACTGAACAAATATTGAACATGCAGAACGGGACAAGTTGAGTATTAACCTTGAACACATTTTCTTGATTAACAAAGCGGAAACCACTAAATGTAGCTTGCAGGTTGTTCAAAGCTTGTCTCATGTCACCGTCAGCAGTAAATATGATAGCTTCAAGCCCATCTGGCACATAAGGAACCTGATTGTACAGTAAAATATAAATAAATGACATTTAATCTGGAGCCTGGACCTGGACTGGATAGTTCAGGATAATTCACAGAAAGAAACACGTGAACAGTAGGGACAAAACCCAGCTTCATTGTTTTACATCCAGGCAAAGAGACCATCAACTAAACCACCCCTGGTGTCTCAAAATTTGAACAAGAAATCACAAACTATTTAACCTACATACATCAAGTAAACTTATATAGTTGTCTACCAATCTAGTAGGCAAATATGTTGATTTATTCTGATGGAATAGCTGAGCATATCCAGTTTTGTTTTGTTTTACTATCAGTTCTGTAAATTGACAGTGCAAATCATATGTAAGCTTTAGTAATACACAGTAATTGGCCATAGATACCTTAAGGATATTCTAAATATAACATGTGGGAAACTATAAATAAAGGATAGGGCGCAAGCATATCTTCATGGTTACACAAATGAAACATAAACATATGTAGGACAAAAGCAAGTGACTCTTAAGTTGCAACAGGTTGCAGGTGATAAAGCTATATTAAAAAGTTCACATAAATACCACGACCAGGGACAATAAGATGTTTCTCAAAACCATAACTTGTTCTACCTAATGCAACCAAGGTTATAGCAATCATAGGTAAGCCCTTACAGTTCAAGACTTACAACATATGTTCTCTTTTACTTTCATTTAGAACACTAGGACCATCTACATTCCACATGTTTGACCAATACAATTTCTAATGGTTAGTACTTTTGACGATAGATCTACTAATATCATCTTTGTGACAAACCAAAAATTCTTTCTGTGTATCAGTAGCGGTGGCCAATGTATAAAAGGTAGACCACATGACTTCTAGTATGAAATCTATTGTGGACCGAACTAGCACCCAAACATTACCTTCTCAGCTGCCACAACAATCATGAGGCGGCCAAGGATCTCCTGATCAGAGAGCCTCGAGAACCTGACAATAGCACAGCGACTTTGAATGGGTTCTATTATCTTAGATGAGGTGTTGCATGCAAGTGCAAATCTAGTGGTGTTGGAATAAATCTCCATTGTTCTTCGCAGAGCTTGCTGTGCTCCTGATGTCATGCTGCACACAGCAAGAGTGAGGTTAAACAGATACTCAAATACTCAAACAATGAGATATGCGTTCACATATTAGAGAAATATAGGCTCAAAACTTCAAATTTCTATTTCAACTCCACGGAATAATGAAGTACAGATGAGTCTCCACAGGGTTTGCCCATTTCCTAACTATAGCACCTAAGAAAAAAAGACTAGTACTAAATTTCCAAACAACAACTGATGGTGTAAGAAATAGCTTCTAGCTAAACATTCTCTTTTTTCAGTGGCGCCCCCATAAGGCCATAACATGCTGGAGGACTGGAACCACTCTGGATGGCGTTACCTGTCAGCCTCATCCAAGATCACAATCTTGTGCCGCCCTGGCTGCAGAGTGACCTTCTTCTGCGCAAACATCTTGATCTTGTTCCGCACCACGTCCAGCCCCCTGCAAAAGCACGAATCGACCATCATGCATCCAATCCACACACCACCAAAGGCGGCCCCGAATCGCAAAAACAAAAAAAATGTCACGGTGGCAGCAACCTGTCGTCCGAGGCGTTGAGCTCGAGCACGGCCTCGCGGTAGCTGGGCCCAAGCAGCTCGTGGGCCAGCGCCAGGATGCTCGTCGTCTTCCCAGTCCCCGGAGGACCCTGCGCGAAAGGAAAGGGGAAAAGGGCGTGAGCTACGCCGTTCCCTGCTGGCGCGCGGGTCAGGTGCTCGCGGAAATGTCGCTTACCGAGAGGATGAGGTTGGGCATGTTGCCGTCGCGGGCGATGACCTCCAGGCGGGCGACGGCGTCGGAGTTGCCGACGACATCCGCCACGCGGGTGGGGCGGTACTTCTCCACCCATGGGATGTCGTAGGTGTCGGCGGGGGCGGGCGCGGCGGCGGAAGAGGCGGCGGCCATGGCGCGCGCGGGTGGGTTGCGCTTGTGCGGCGGGAGGGGGAAACCGCGCGATTGTGGAGGGAAAATTGGGGAATTGGCGAGAGCCTGCGGCGCGAGGGTTTGTTTCGCTTCCTGGATCATCCGGCGGACGGCTGAGATGAAGCAAACATGGATCTTTGGGCGGTATGTTTCGGAAAATAGGTTCTTTTGAGTGCTACTATTGGACTGTTTTTCTTAAATATAATTAATTATAGAAAATAATATACTTCTTTCATGGATTCGAAAAAAGATTGTTGCTCTATAAAAATTAGGAAAAAAAGGTATGGAAAATAACATGGTTACCCACATTTACTTCATCAGTTCATGGCAAATACTTTTAAAAGTTATTATTAACTGTGATTAACAGCTTGAACCCCTCGGTTCCTGGACTGTCAGAATTTTTGGAGCAATTGAAATAACAAAAAATACAATTAAAATAACAAAAGATACACAGTAAAAGTAAAGGATACAAAGATTAATTCATCTTTTAAAAAACTCTTTGTAACATGAGAAGGGCAAAATTTTGATAAAAAATTGAATGGTAGAATAGGATGACAATCTTTCGGAGGAAATATATCGTATTTATTCACTAAAGATAATATAATATTCTCTAGCAGAGTACTCCATATATGCAATTATTTTGTACATAGCTATCTTGATATAAGAAAATCAACAAATAAGACTGTAATTAATAAATTTATATAAAATACTATTAATATTTATTTTATAAAATATATATCATTATATTAATTATATAATATATATTTATATTAAATCTCTTTAAGATATAAATATTACTAATTTTTATATAAATTTAATTAAATATAAATTTATTAAACTGAGTAAGCGAGAGCTGTATTCTTTTTAAAACGGTTTTTGAGACCGAGGGAGTACTTCAGTATCCTCTCGTGCTCAGTTACTCGCAGGCTGCTGCAGCTGGTCCAACCCACATCGGCCACTCGGTCAGGGGCACATTGAGGAAAAGGAAAAAGAAAAGAAAATAGAGAAAAAGACTCCAGAGTCCCCAAATCCGTCCCCATTCCCTTCCCCTGAAAGAAGAGATCACTTCCTTCCCCTGATCTCCCACGGGTTCCCCTCGATGGCGACGCCCCGCTCCCCAAGCCCCCGCGCCGATGCGCCCCTCGACTCGGCGCCGCTGCTGGGCGGCGCCGGCGGCGGCGGGAGCCGGCGCCGAGGCGGCGCTCTTCGGCGGCCCTCCCTCCGCGGCGCGGCGCGGCTGCTGCGCCGCGGCGGGCGGCGGGCGATGCGGGAGCCGTCGGTGCTGGTGCGGGAGGCCGCGGCGGAGCACCTCGAGGAGCGGCAGGCGGACTGGGCCTACTCCCGCCCCGTCGTGGCCCTTGACCTGCTCTGGAACCTCGCCTTCATCACCGTCGCCGCGGTCGTGCTCGTGCTCAGCCGCGACGAGGACTCGCCCATGCCGCTCCGGACCTGGGTCGCCGGCTACGCCCTCCAGTGCGTCGTCCATATGGTCTGCGTCGCCATCGAGTACCGGATGCGCCACGGCCCGCGCGGTGTGGGCCCAGCGCCCGCCGACGAGGAAAGGGGCAGCGATGGATCGTCCTCGTCCAGCGACGAGGATGACAGGGAGCTTGATCGCCGTGGTCGCCGCACCGATTACGCCAGGTAATTCGATGGATCTGCTAGGAAGACATTTATATTGTTGCTTATGCACAGTACATGTGCAGTAATCTCCATCTAGCGTGTTATTGTTGTCCCAAGTCCCAACCTACCCATTAAGTGGACCGATACATGTGTGTGGTAGTGTAGTTTCTAGTGGAAATCTTCAGTCTGCTTATCTTAGTTATAGATTAGCTTCGCTGAAGGGAGTAAACTGGAGAATTACATTGAAGATCAGTCTTATGTGTCTAGAATGTTCACCAGTCTTCTCTTTTAGTTTGGGCTATATCACAGTGTGAACCAGCTGTTTCTCCATGTGTTGCTATGATTAGAAGACCTTTATACTGGTAGACTATGTCTAGATGACATCAATACTCTGTTAAGTAGATATTTTTGAAACAGTGATGAGTAGCTAAAGAGTCAAGGCAAGGATACTGGGTCCTAAAGAGGCCTAAAATCCATTTACAGTTAAAAAGATGGATATTATATTTCTCTCCTAAATTGAGTCTAAAAAAGCAAGCAGTCAACAACGTTTTCTTGTTACATATCAATGCTACGTTGCGGTGTTCCATAGAATTTTGAAATCTAATCTATTTGTTAATGAATTTTAAGTTTAATATGGTCAACATATCATCTTGAATGGACTAAGGAGCTGCATTTTTTTATTTCTACTCTGAAAAATATAAAAATGTAGAATTTGATACTCAGTTAAGAGATACATTGTTTCATATACGATTTCTGTTCCAGCTAAACAGTGACAGCGGCCCCAAATGCTTGATGTATAAATCACATGTTTTTCAGTCATGTGGAGTTGATTGCTCTTTTTTTTTTACCGTGCAATCTCAACATACCTATTCACTCCTTTAACCCAGGCAATCAAAATAATAAAAGTTTCTCTAATTATGATTTGTGAATATATTCAAGAAGGCATGCTTCTCACGCCTGCGTATATTAATATAAGGATGCTTCTGATGACTAAGGTCTTTTGTGAATTTTGCTTATATTAATACACACTATCATGAGAAGCATGCTTTCTTGACCTCTTAAGAACAGAAATCATAGCAGTTGTAGTTGCAGACATGTAATAATTCCAGTGTTTCTTTAACCTGATGATTAATTACTGGTTTAAACCGACAGTATTGCCAAGCACTTGGAGTCTGCTAATACGATGTTCTCCTTCATATGGTGGATAATTGGATTTTACTGGATATCTGCTGGAGGTGAAGAGGTTATCCGGGATGCACCTCAACTTTACTGGTACCTACGTTTCTTAATTTAACAGTAACTTTTTGATAGCATACTCATCACATTTTTGTTAGTTAAACATGTTTCTGTATGACTTACTTTGCAGGCTTTGCATAGTCTTTCTGGCATTTGATGTGTTCTTTGTTGTATTCTGCGTTGCTCTGGCTTGTATCATTGGTATTGCTGTTTGTTGTTGCCTCCCTTGCATCATAGCAATTCTCTATGCAGTATCTGATCAGGTATGGCTTTTCAAGTGTCATGGAATATTAGATATAACATGTGAAAGTTGACGTAGCATTCTTGTTTAGATAACCATTTACATCATCTCACTGAATACAGGAAGGGGCATCTGAAGATGATATTCGTCAAATCCCAAGGTACAAATTTCGGCGGACTGATGAGCCTGAAAAGCAAGATGTTGACCCAATGGGGCCTTTTGGTGGAATAATGACAGAGTGTGGCACAAATCAACCTATTGAGAAAGTGCTTGAAGCTGAAGATGCAGTGAGTTCTAATGCTTGGATTTTTTTGGGACATCACTACATAACTTTGACATCTTTTGAAGTTTGACCTATAGCTTTCACAAACTCAATTCATCCATAGCGACTGATATTTGTTGTCTATTGAGTAGAATTGTCCAGGACTATGATTACATGCTTGCCTTTGATTATTTTACATGTCTTCGTTGAACAGTCCTGCATCACAAAGATTCCAAGTATCTACCATTTATATGCTGTGCTGATATATGTTTTCTGAAAATGCCGTCATAACATATAAGACTGATGTTCCACCATACTATATTTTATGCAATCTGATTAAATTCGTTTTTGTTTTGAATGAACTATCTATTGCAATAGTGCTGCCAAACAATATTAGCTGAAAGATGCACACATCATTTTGTTTGTTATGTATTATGCACATAATTGATGTTTTATGAAATCTTTTCTTACTTGATCTGTGCAGGAGTGTTGTATCTGCCTTTCGGCATATGATGACGGTGCAGAGCTGCGTGAACTCCCTTGTGGGCACCATTTTCACTGCACCTGCATCGATAAGTGGCTGCACATCAATGCAACATGCCCCCTGTGCAAGTACAACATTCGGAAAAGCAGCAGTAGCAGTGGAAGTGAAGAAGTATGAATGCCCACCCCTTGACAACGCCAATCCGTTTCGACTTCATGCCTGTGCCGCTGCTAATGTGACTCCAGGTCGTGTCCTGTGTAAATTTTTGTATCCAAATGTGCTGATAGAGTCAATTATGTACTAAAGTTACTCAAAGTGCTGTCCATATGTCGCATAAGTTAATAAATAGTTGGGTGTGCACCTGTTCTTACAGTCGGGAGTATATGTTAGTTGGACTGTTACTTGTATTCTATGAGTGATTGAGGCGTCTTCTTGCTTGCTTGTGTCAGGTAGTGCTGGTAATATTTCTTGCATGGTTTGTGCTGACAAAGTATTCCCACCTTGGCCATCATCCACAGCAACATAGCTGATGAAAGGACCATGGGTGATGAATACTTCGTCTGTTGAGTAATAAAAGTGTGCTATCCTGGTGTTCTTCAAAAGATGTACAGTGTTTGCTGTTTCTCCTGCATCACAATACAAGTCTACGAAGGAACCGACGCATTTCAGTTAGCTAGGCTTAGGGTGCTAACCATGAGAAATGCACGATTAAAATTATACGAAAATTTTTAGCCAAAAATATGAGCACCTGCGCTATCCCGTGAGAAATGAGCCAATAGCTTATAGATAATTTTAACCAAAATATGAATGGATGGTCATACAAAATTCAATAAAAACTTGTGCAAGAAAACAAAATATGAATTGTAACCTGCTATCGTCACATGTAGATTTCTTATTTCTGTGTCTCTTTACATGTACAAGTTTTTATTCGACGTATGCACATATTGTATGTGCATTTTTAGTTGAAATTTTTTCATAGAATTCAAGTGATGCATTTCTCGCGTGGTAGCACGGTACTATCGCAAACTGCAAGCACCGAACTTCTCCCGAGGTGGGCATCGTCGGTGGATCTCACGGCAGGGGGGGCTTCACTCCAGTAATTAATATTCTACTTTTCCATTTTTCGAGGACATTCGAGGACAAGCACTGATTTGATTGGTCGGTTTTTGAATAAAGGCAGCAGTAAAATATTTGAAACTCGATCCGGAATGTAGCCGTTTCGGAATCTGTCGTGCCAAGGACCACGGTTGTCGGCGATCCAGGCATCTAGCACAGCAGCTTTCAATGCCCAATGCGCCAGAGACGATTCAAATCACTCTCTCGTCACAGCACTTTGGCCAACACACGCCAAAGGCGCATCCTACTACTCCGTCAAAGGGGCAGGAGAATTTGAGCGCCGCCGCAAGAAAAGAATACCGACCGAGAGGGACCGTGCCGGGTACGCCGCGTCTAGTCGTGTCCATTTTTGCTGGCCGCGCTGCTTCTCCGAGTCTCCCTCTCCCCGTCTCTCCTGTTCCTGAGCTCACGCAGTCACGCGTGCGGCCTTGTTCACCGCACCAAAACCCTGTCCCTCTGCTGATTTCCGTTTCCGCACTCGCAGAAGAGTCGCGGTCACAGACTCACAGTCGGAGAGCCGGTCTCCTCGCCCCCTCCGCCTCCCCGAGCCGACCCCTTCCCCCAAACCCTCGGCCTCGGCGGGCGGGCACCCATGGACGCGGCGTCGATGCTGGAGGTGTACCGCCGCGACCGGCGCAGGCTGCTCGGCTTCCTCCTCTCCGCCGGCGGCTTGGGCGGCCGCGCGCTCGACCTCTCCCGCGTCGACCTCGACGCCGTCAGCGCCGACTACGCGCTCGAGTGCGTCGCCGCCGGTAAGGCTGGCAGAACCCCCTCCGCGCCCGCGTGCGTTTTGACCGGTGAGGCGCTCTGGGTGTGTTTATTAGTCATCTGACGGTTCGGGTTTTGATCAATCCAGGCGCGCAGTTTGATGCTTCGGAGGCCACGAGGAGGTACTTCGACGAGAGGAGGTACCCGATCATGGTATGCGTCATCTGATCGCTCCAATTTTCCTCGCCATTTCGGCTCGTGGCGGTCTTCCTCGTTGCTTGTTGGATTATTGCTGCTGGGGCCGAAATAAGTCGTTTTCTATGGAGACAAAAATGTTTCAGAGCGGTAGGGAGGACGGGGGGCTAAATATTGTTGGATATTTTGGGGTTTCCCCTAAATCTCGAATGATGAAATTCGGTAACCGATCAACTGTTTCCAGTTATGTAATTGAAATGCAATGTAATTGCTGAAATAGGGACACGAGGCATCTTGACTGAGAATGTTATTCACGTCCACAGAAGTTGAGAAATCATTACATTATGGGCAGCACAGCTCTTATATCTTAATACACCAATATGCAGCCATTCCTCAGCCGTAAGGAGCATATTTCTCTAGCATTTTTTTAATCTGAGATGACTAGTCCTTGATCTTAAGAACTACCAAGATTTTTGCCAGATTTCAGCATTACAATGTAATAAGGTTGTCAGACTGTCGGACAATTTTATGTGCTCATATCTTACCCTCTACCTAGTCAATGCTTGAATCTCCTCATCGTTTCTCAATTCCTTTCATTCTTTGGATTTTAAAAGTCCACTGTTACTGTGAAGACCATGAATTTGACTTAGTGCTCCATTCCTCCTTCCTATTTACACGGGCATAATTTTGGCATTAGGAGCTTTGTCTTTGGGTATTGACCAGCAATCGAGTACTCTACAGTGGCATGTATTTTATGTGTAGCGCTATCACAAGTATAGGGTATTATCCAAACACAATCAAAATTTTCTGTTCTGTAATTGCTGTCAACTTCGCATTCAACAGATTGGTTCGCCATCAGGGAACTCTTATTTTCTTCTTTCGGGACCACAACTATCTGATTCCCCTCCAAAGGAAGCAGCACCTAGCATTGGGCCCCAAGCACCACCTCCACGGGAGAACTCAACTTCAGCAGGACAATCAAGAGATTTTTTCAGAGATGCTATTAATACCTCAGGAACAGGCTATGTCACGAAAGATGATAATTTGGCAGATATTCCTCCTCAGCAAGTAAAGAAAGTGGATATTCTTTCCCTAGGTTTGCCTAGGTTAAGCACAGGTAGAAAGTTGTACATGTTTCATTTGTAATGTTCTCGTATCTTCTTTGGATATGGCTACCCAGAATCATAGATATAGGAATATAGAATCATAGATATAGGAATATGGGATAACATATAAATTGCTTTCATGTTTTATATTCTGTTTTAAGAAGTATGTATGGATAACCTAATTTGTTTTCTAGATCTGATCCTATTTTTTTTCCTTTTTAACTCCTCAAGAACTGTCTGATGATGATATAAGAGAAACAGCTTATGAAGTGCTTCTCGCTTCTCTATTTGTCAGGTAATTTCAGCAAAACGTGTGTCTGCTTGATTATTTGCCTTAATTACATGGTGTGTCTTCATATTTGAAGTATATGTTTACACTTCTAACTCAGCTTCCTTAATAATACATTACTAACAGTGGAAAAGTACACTTCTCTGAAGAGAAAAGGGAAAAGAAGCGCAAATTCTTAAAGGGTCTAAGAACAAAGACAGAAGGATCAAATTCATCACCTCAGGTGGAAGATGGCTATGCCCACATTCTTGATTTGATCCGAGTACAAATGGAGGCAAGGTCTTATTCACAAATCGTTCACTTTTCCCTAGTTTAACAGAAAAAATTAGGTATTCCATATTTGCTCTCTCCTTGTCTAAAAGTAGATGGCGATGATAGCATACCTTGACAAGATTCTTCAATGTTCACATGCATGCCAGACTCTGTTCCAAACAGTGGTGCTAGTCAACGCCTAGGCGCTAGGCGAAGCAGCACCGCCTTGCTTAGCACCTAGGAGTTTTGTCTAGGCATTTTTGTGCACAGAGTGGTTTAGGACTTGATCTATGTACGAAAATGAGGCAAATCAGATATGGAGGAAGATGAACTATGGTCATGGAACTCATGGGTGCATGATAATGTTAAATTCATTGATGTAATATGCCATATTCCCTTTATTTAATAAAACATGACACCAACTGAGCAGAAAAAGTACATCCACCTAGAAACGCTAGGCGCTAGGCGCTAGGTGCGTAGGCGGAGCCTGATCACCTGCCTAGCGCCTAGCGCTTTTTTAAACTTTTGCTTGATTTTAGAGTTATTGGCCTCTTCTCATTTCATTTTTTTTGTTGCTGAGTACCAGAGTGTATTATGATCCTAGGAAACAAAGTTCGTAGCTAAGATCAGAGGAGCCTTTCTACTTGAATTTTAGTCAGCCCCTTTAAAAGATAACATTTTCTTTGCAGCCTTGAGACTTTGTCTAGATTTTCACATAGTATTCCTAAGACAAATGGTTCTCTCCTTTATAAGATTAGAAGTTTTTTTTTGCCTCTGTTTTATTCATTGATCATTTGAATTTTACTTGCTGAGTAATATATCTTCATTACAAGGCTAGGAAATAGTGTAGTGAGGACTCATTAGGCAAAATTGTTCCAGATTTCAGAATCTATGGACGCATTGACTAAACGAGCTTTAAGACATATTAATTTGAAGATGGTGAAAGGACAGCTTGATGTGCCTTGTATATCATTACAGCTCTTAAGTTCTGTTGGCAAACTTGATTTTCCAACCGAAAGACTGCGTGTGCAATGGCAAAAAAGACAGGCAAGCACCTTTGGTTGTTTGTATCTACAGTATGGGCATCTGTCTTACTATTGTCTCTGATTCTGCTATCCAGGCAAATGTTCTTGAAGAATTACTTCTATTCTCAACATCCCTTGAGTATGATATGAGTGAAACATTGCGGATAGTTCTCTCTAAGCTAAAAGATACGGAGGCAAGAACATGCACCCATATTTTATATCATTTTGTATTAACTAATGATACTAGTATATCAAAAACACAATTATCTCTCTTTACAATGGACCGATTCCCAGTATTGACTTAATCTATATGCACTGTTAACTGTTCCAGGATTGGGTTGTGAGTGTTCCTGAGGGCCGCGTTGAGGTCTTGACTATCATTGGAAGATACAACGCAAAACTTTCTGCTCTGACCAAGAAGTTTGACCTGAAAGATGAGACCTACCATTGGACTCATAACTATCATCTTAATTTTAGGCTATATGAGAAATTACTTTGCAGTGTGTTTGATATTCTTGAAGATGGACAACTCGTAGAGGTTTGCTTTTCGTTATTCTCTAGGTGTCAAACTGTCAATATATCCTCTTTTGTCAGCTAAAAAAGATCACACCGTGTTTTTACCAAATACTTGACTTTTTCGTGGACAGCAATGTGGCAGTAGTTCAGTGATTTGTGTTCCTGAATGTGCTACCTAATTTTGCTACCAGGAGGCTGATGAAATACTGGAAACAGCAAAGCTGACCTGGCCTATACTGGGCATTACTGAGAAGTTGCACGGCATCTTCTATGCTTGGGTGCTTTTCCAGAAGGTCTGTTTGCTGCTATAGTTTGCCCATTCTCCTTTTGTATAGCATCTGCTGTCACTTTTCTTGATAGCATGAACCAGTGAGTTATGAATTTGGTGCTCATCCATCATTTCCTCTTCATTTCTTTTGTTGCAAAAGCACCTAGAATGTTTGTAGGCAATAGGAGCTAGCTTTTTGTTGACATTTAGAATGAACTAATGTTATGGTGCACTGGTACCCTCGTTTGAACAGAAGAGCCAAAGTCTGGTGTTCAATCGATTTTCTTGTGAACCATGATTAAATCAATTGCCTTTGCTCATTTTAGAGTCTTGCAGGCAAAACTTCTTTAATCAAGATAACCTTCTTGATACCTGAGTATTTTATTGGTGTTACCTTGTTTGTCTCCATGACATATTCGTATGATTGTTTTTCTTCCATTCAGTTTGCTCAAACTGGGGAGATTCTTCTACTGAAACATGCAAGCCTTCAGATACAGAAATTTTTATTGCATCACGATATTGAAGAAGCAGAGTTGTATACAAACAGCTTTGTTTGTTCTGAGGATGCCTGTGGTGGTGACAGGGCTCTAAGTTTGGTTGACAGTGCTCTTCTTAAAATAAATGTCTGGTGCCGCAGACAGCTAGAGAATTATCACGCACACTTTAGTAAGGTTTGTTGACATCCCTTGCTTGCAACCATATACATTTCTGCTGATGTTTTTTTTGGTACATCAAGGCATCAACTAATTTCTGAATGTGCCTTCCTGTTTTAGCATGCTGATAAGAAAAGCTGTTAACAAATGCTACATATTTAACTCTGTCCCAATCATGTGAGTAAACATGCTTATGTGTTACTCCTTACCGCTGTGGTTGCCCATTACCTAGTCAGCTGGTCCAACGGTTTAAACTTCTTTAACCTTGATCCCTATGGTTTGACAAATGTTTACCCATGCTCGTTCTGCAAGTTTATTGCGGACGAAGCATGTAAAAACACGATATAATTCCATGGATAATATCCGGTCACCTAATTTTTTGTACCATGGAAGCACAAGTGTAGAACCCACAAGGCTGTTGCTGATGTAGGTAGGCTATCCTTATATTTGTGTGATGAACTTAATTTTAAGAGGTCTACATTGTCCATACAATTGACGAGTTAACGGGAAGGAAAAGTGTGATCATGTAATGCTACCTGCATAATGTGAATATAACTAGTATCGTAGTACGGCAGTCCTGATAGTTTGCAACTTGTGTCAATTTAGAAAGAAGGGCTCGATGATTTTCCTTTATTGCTTGCATTGATGGTAAATAATGTGTTTAAATGATTATCATCTTGAGCCCCTGTCTTCTTAATATAATGATGTGTAATTCTCCTGCATGCTGGAGAAAAAAAAATCTGAATCAGTATTGTATGATTTGTTCTGTGATATTTCGAAGTTCATTTTTTTGACCCGATTTCCTGCAACAGAAAAACTACTCGATCTTTGAGGATACACTGAACTTGGCATTACTTTTGGTGAAAACCCACATTGAGGATGGCTGTGAAGAAGACATCATGGTTAGATTTCTAATGTTTTTGCTGTGGTACTTGTATGATATGCAGCACTCATCCAAACACAAAGAATTTTGGGTTTAACTCCTCTCCATAAGTTTTATAACCCTGATTACCATTAAGGAGATACTTTGTGTTTCTATTTAGATGCTTAGAAAATATTAGATTTATCATTAATATTTCTATGATATAACAAAATATGTTTCTTGAGTTCTGTATAACTAGTCATTAAACCTTTAAAATCATGTGGCATGAAGACCTTGTGTGTTAATGAAATTGAAGCTCCATGTCGCCCCTCGAAGTTAGGATTTTTTCAGAACCTAAAATTCTCTATTACAGCTCCAATTTCATCCTTCAGTTTGCATTGGAAATTGGAACTCTTTACTGGAATGTATCCATACTAGATCTTCCTACATTGTTTTAGTGAAAAAATATGGATACAACATACAACATACAACATACAGAACACAAGAGGTTAAAAGAACAATAAAAAAGCCACTTAGATCAGTTTTTTTTGTTAACAATGCATTGCTGTAGCCACCAATGTAATCTGTAATGGTTTTAATGACATTGGTCATAACCTGAATTGTTGTTTCTCATTGTAAAAATCGTCACTTTTTTATAGATGTTAATATTTGATATATGCATGTCTGCATTTTTGGTCCCTCAATCCTTCTGTCAAATTCTTGGGTTCAATCCATTTATTCTTCCTTTCTGCTTGATGCTGACCTGTTATTCTCCGGTTCACTGATGAATAATGGTTCACGAGATTACTCTTTTTTTAATGAGATTACCTTTGAAATATTGTGCTTTGGTCTGTTTTGTATCTATTTCAGCTCATTGAGAGCCCAGAAGGGAGTACACCAGAATCAAAGTTGGTCCATTTACTCGTTGTCAGATCCATTCATGCTGCATATAAGCAAGTGAGTCGACAATCCACATATGTCACTTTTAAAAGTTCAATTAAATATTAAACAGTAGAGTAACTTTTTGATATTTATTTATAGGCCCTAATTTCATCAGATGGCCGATCAGAAATGGAATTTAAACATCCATTGACAATTCTCGCAAATGAGCTAAAGTTGGTGGCAGAGAAAGAGTGCACTGTGTTCAGTCCAATACTTACCAAGTGCTATCCTGAAGCTCAAGGAGTAGCTCTAATTTTCTTGCACATGCTGTATGGAAAACAATTGGTTAGTCCGTCTCTTTTTCCAGCTATGCTATGTTTATTTTGGGATCCTGGGGACTTGCATTTACGTATAGGGTTGCTATTGGCTACTAGGAGCTGTTCTTGGAAAGGACGGATCATTTGGAAAACTCAAAAGAGATACTGGCAGCATCGAATAATTTTGAGCTCTGTATAGCTCAGAAGCTTTACTCAGTGTATGGGGAAGCAGGGTCTTCATTCTCCAACTATTTAAAGCCATACATGGTAAGGCATCACAATGTCCTTTATGGTCATGATAAGTACTTTAATGTTTGAAAATGTGTTTAATGTATTAAATTGACTCTGCAGTGCTTCCTGTGTCTTCTTTTTATTTATCAATTGTAAAATAATATTGTTCTTTTCCCCTGTAGTATGGTTTCCTATGAAATGAAACATCTTCTATAGTCTGTTCCATGATTTGATGTTGCACTAAGTACTATGCAGAGGCAAAAGTCTGGAATCAAGTGTTTTTTTCATCAATCTATTAAGTGATTCTTTTCATTGCTCTTTGTTAGTGACACACTTTATCTGCTGTAATGCTGTCTTTTCTCCGGATAGGTGGCGTCCTTGTCTTGGGTGGCTTGATTATCCTTTACTAAATCACCTTTCTGCAATAGTTCCTTGCCAGTTGACTTGCAGTTTTGCTTCACGGTGCTCTTTGGGGTTGTCATATGTGTTTGAAGTACTTGATGCTTTTAGTTGTGCAAAGATCTTGTATTAGATATGTATAGCTGTATATGTCCTGTATTTGACTTGTACTTGTCTTACTTGTACTCCAAGCCTATACGGCCTATATATACAAAAGGTCACACCCCCTCCTAGCGTGTGGGGTGTTTGCCCAACTCTCTACATGGTATCAGAGCCCAGGCCTTCTCCTAGCCAGCAGTGCGCCCCACCCCCCTTCCGCTGCCCTAGCCGCGCGCGTGTGATTCCCCACATGTGCGTCCACCTCCAGGCGCGCCGTCTCCTCCAGATGGCGGTGCCCCCCCCTCCCCCCCCCCCCCTCCCCCCCTCAACAGTAACCAGCACCTCCTCTGCTGCTACTTCTCCTGCAATGGGTGACGCTGCGATCAGCCCCTACGCCATCATCGCTGTGAAATCTCACGTCCCCATGACCCTGGAGCTCTGTTCTTCCAACTACACCTAGTGGAGCTCCTTCTTCAAGGCCATGTGCGGCAAGTTTGGGCTGCTCAAGCACATAGACGGGACCCTCCCCCCAATCCTGTTGATGCGACTTGGACCCAGAACGACTACTGCGTTCGCACATGGCTGTACGGCTCCGTCTCTGACTCCGTCCTCGACTTTGCCATGGCTGCAGATCAGACAGCGCGAATGCTTTGGGTCGCCATCGAAAATCACTTTCAGGCGAACAAGGCTCCTCGCGTCCTAGGGTGTTTGGTGTTTGCCCAACTCTCTACACCTTGCCATTGTCTCTTTTTTCTCAACGTCTCATCAGTTTCTGTTTGTTACTAGGAGTCTAGGACAAGCCTCCACGAGTAACGTCAAGCAGTTTTTAGATAATATATGGCATGCTTATTTTTTTGGGTTTACAATAAGCTTTATTGTGGTATCTTTCTGACATTTGACATTTCCATGGGCACATCTACATCTAACTAAATGATGGCTCTGAAATTCAACAGATAGGTCGCTTGTCATCACCTCTTATTCTCCAATGGCTGCATGCTCAACATGAGAATGTCTTGGAGTGGACAAAACGTACTATTGGGATAGAGGTTTGTTATTCTGAAGAAACTTCACTGCTACTTTATTTTACTTTACAAAGTGATGTGTAAAAGGTTGAGTAGTTGTAGCATGCTATTTAGAAGGGGCATATATTGCCATTGCAATCCACTGGTGCCTCTGCACATAATGGTTGTGGACTTATGTTGTGAAATGGAGGGTGTAGTTAATTAATTCGTGAAAATTATGTCATATTCCTGCACATCTGTGTTTGTATGGAAGACAATGGAACTTCTATGTATTTTCTGTATAATAAAATGGTACTGTTATCAGTCTATATCTGGTACCATTAAAATTGGCTGTATCCAACACACTACAATGTTCATGTAGTACATACGATGACTAGTACGGTACAGTTTAGGGTGTTAAATTGATAACTGCGGTCAGGTTGTAACCTTCATAGGTGTCATACTGTCTGACGTGCAACCAGTTACCAATTGATACCCATGAATTTGAACTTCGCTATGTTGGATGTATCTAGCTAATTTTAGAAAGTTTGATGGGCATTGCTGGCTCTCCCAACTGTGCAATTGTTCATTGCAATTGATAACAAGTTGTCTTTTGTTCATCTGTGGGCATAGGACTGGATGCCTTTATCAGCTCACGAGAAACAAGCGACATCAGTGGTCGAAGTATTCCGGATTGTGGAGGAGGTCAGCTTTCTTTTGTTGACTTTCTGCATGATATGCTCCTTTACTACGATCCTTTCCCTCAAGAGATTAAAAAATAGAACTCAGTTTAGAACATCATTATGGTGCAAACTTCATCTGTAAACATTATTTTGTTACTTGCAGCCTTATTTGATCCTAAGTGCAACTGAACATCTGAACTTCCACCTTGAAGGCAGAAGCTTTCTGTTACATATTTTCTCCAATTACTTTTGAACCTAGTGCTTTGATTATAAAACTGAAAATTATGCTTTGATTCATTGTTTGTTCAGTACCTTAATATATGCATATTTTAAGTATCACTTTGATATTTGTTTGGGGGTGCTTATTTCATCATTTTATGTGCAGACTGTTGATCAGTTCTTTAGTGCGAGTCTACCTCTGGATATTGTCCACTTGCGAAGTCTACTTATAGGAATCACTAGCAGTCTGCAAGTGTATTTGCTTCACATGGAAAATCAACAAGGTATGTGTCAGGTTTTGGATTAACTGCTGCTATTGCAAAATCTTCGCTTGACTTGCGTTTTGCTATTTGTTTCTGAGTATAGATCAGAACATCTCATTGTGCAAATGATTCTGGTTTTGTGTTTTCTTGACAAACAATTTTGGTTTTTGTTTTACAATCTCTGATGACAGTGGACCTTAAAGTTAGCATAATTCCTTGATCATTATTCATTATTGGCATCAGAAACATCTACATAGGCATTGATTGTTCTATCTCTACAATGCTAAAATTGCATGTTTCGAATGATCTGTTGAATGTTGCATGCATACCTTCTAACAACTGGCATAAGCATTTTTACTTTTACATTATGTTTCCAAAAGTGACCTATGAATAATGGCTTTTCAGAAGAACCAGGAAATAACTGTACTTATTGTTGTCCTCCTGCTGCAGTTTCTGGATCTACCCTACTTCCTAGTGCTCCAGTCTTGACACGTTATTCAGAATCAATGAACCCATTTGCAAAAAGAAAACTTATTGAACCTACAGTTCCTGAAGAAAAGGTGACTACTAAATTGAACAATTTGACGGTGCCTAAATTATGTGTGAAGCTCAACACCCTTCAAGTGAGTTTTGAATTGACTATCCATTCCCCATTCGTTTCCGTATGCCTTATAATGAATATTATTTTAGTAGAATTTGAATCACCAAAACACGCGCTAAGGGTTCAGGACATGGTCCTGGAAAACCTTTCATAGAAGTCTGTTATGCTAAGCTTTTGCTATTTAGCTAATGCCACTACATCTATACTGGTACTTGACATTCATCGAGTTGCTTTTATATCTGCTCATAAATGATTGTTGGTTTTATTTTACTAAAACACTGAAAATGGGGTCAGTTGATTGCTTGAGTTCTCTTATAAAAAAACCTGCAAATTTATCAATGAAACCATTTAGGAGTGTGAATAACCATGGGAATATACTTATGTGGTTGCAGCTTATTGTTTGAAAAATGTTCAGCTAAATCATGTCCTTCAAATAGACATGGCTGTTTGAAAACCATGAGGGTAATGTGTGTACTAGAAATGTAACTTCTTGTTTCACACATACAAATATGATAGTTACCTCACAAAAATGATTGCGAATAAACGGAGATGCCAAACTCTTAGTAATTTGTATGCCATTAGAGGTAACAAGTGAAAGGAAAAGGAGAGTTGAATGGCAGAAGTTAATTTAGTGCTCTTAGCTTTTGTAGTTTTGGCTGACTATTCATTGACATATTGCAGCTTTGATACTGCTACTACATTTCAAGATTGTTTCTCGAATGTAATTCTTGGCATCACAAGATGGATATGCGCTAAATTAAAATCTAAAATATATTTTTGATTGTTTTTATAGTTGTAGGGCCTCATTTAAATCTTGTACAGCGCCCTCTGAAGTTCAAGAAGGGTCCTGCTTAAAAGTTGTTTCCACTATTCTTGTCGAAATTTATACCATTAATTCTTATTTTCAACCTGACTCTTCTGTTCCTTAAATGCTGCAGTTTATCAGGGACCAGCTTGATGTTATAGAAGAAGGCATCAAACAATCCTGGACCTCTGTCTTGTCAGGTAATCCTCCTTGAGTATATTCCTGATTCCTTTGCCCTTCAGTGTTGTTGTGTTGAATGCAGTTTGCTATTCAACAATATATTGGTTGACTGGCTGGACTGAATGCTCTTGATCACCCTTTTGACCTTCTTGTGACTTGGTCTACCTGCTTCTTGTCAAGCTTGTTCTTATAGAACTTTTGAATTACACTCAACTAGAACTTGGCAGGCCTGTTTCAAACTCAAAACAGCAAAAGATTAAGGCTCAGATTTCACTGTTCCAAAGTTACCCTGATAAATATCTGAAATGTTGCCTGGATCTGTGTATGTCAGTGACTCAATGGGCTGGGTTGGCGCACTTTGACTTCTTTTGGCTGTCTGGTTAACAAATGCCACCTCCATATGTGGGATTACTTCCCCTTTCTATTAGTGTTGTTGCATTTGATTTTCCAATTGCGTGGTTGCGAGATTAATGAACAAGCTGGCATGTGTATGACTGGTTAAAAAACTGCTTTCGAGGCACTTCATATGGGTTATCACTTTTGAGAAACTTGACCCAATTTATGTCATATGGACCTTTTAGACTTTGTAACAGACTGCATACAAGAGTTGCAAGTTAATTTTGCATCTGAAGTTTGGCAAGCTGAATATTGTGGATGGTAAGACACAAAATAACTATTCTATTTGTTCCTATACTTCTGCTGCAGCTGTCAAATTGTTGGACTACTTGGCTTGTATTGCTAGTGGAAGAGCTATTTCAGAAAACTTGTCATCATCTGATGAATCGGTTGATGAGTTGTTTACATTATTTGATGATGTGCGAATGGCTGCTGTGAACACAACTGACACGATCTTGGACTTCATTGGTAAAGCTACTAAGATTTTAATTAGTTTTTGCTTCACAATCTGCACTTCTATTTGCCCTTTGCAATCAGGTCAATAGTTTTTAGACTTGGACTTCTTTGTACTGGTTCCATATAATTCTTATGTTTATGCTTAGCTCTACAGAGTCAGCTAAGTTTACTGCTAGATTTGTCATCAATTCGCTGTGAATGTATCTGTAATGTCATGCGCCTTACGCATGGATACATCACTAAGAAAAAGATTATCAGCAATTCAGAGTTTGTATATGGCATGCTCTTTTAATTATCAGGCTATCAGCCGACCTGCATTTTCTTGAATTTCTACAGTGAGATCAACCTCTGTTTCTGACAAGATCCATGATTAGATGCACAATGTACCATTGCTACAACTTTGTAGTCTCATTGTATTAAATGCTTCTTGGTAAATAACTGCCAAATGATTCATATTCAATGTTGAAGGAAAAAAATTATATTTCTGTTGTGTTTCCTGACATAGATTATATGAGTCATGAATTGCTGAAAATATAACTTTGCAGGAACAAGGTCTGTTTTCTGGGATATGCGGGACTCGCTTCTTTTCTCTTTGTACCGAGATAGCGTTGAAGGAGCATGCATGCAGATATTTATCCCTAAAATTGATCAAGTAGGGAGACTGAACTTGAGATACCCAGTCACCTACACTTTGTTCAGTTTAGTTCCTTGCTTAGCTTCACTAATTGTTGAACTTGACATGTGCTGCAGGTTCTTGGTCAAGTATGTGATTTGATTGTTGATGTGTTAAGAGACCAAGTTGTGCTCAGAATATTTCAAGCGTGCATGGTATAATCTTGTTATCTATCATGTTTGTCATTGCAATTGTTAGGTAGCTAAAGTAAAAGGTATTCATTATCTAATCTTAATTAGGAAGGATTCATTTGGGTTGTACTGGATGGAGGCCCATCCCGTGCATTTTTGGAGGCAGATGTGGACTTGATGCAACAAGATCTTGCTATGCTCAAGGTATGAACAGGGTTAAAAGAATACATTAGACTTACTTTGTCCATGAGTGAAGAAAGAAGCAGGAATCTTGCAATAAATACAGCTTGTCATTTAGAAAAGCCATCTTGCTGAAACTTAACACTTATCACCATGATTTATTTGTCCTGGTCATTCAAAATTTTCTCCTAGGATCTCTTTATAGCAGAAGGCCAAGGTTTACCACTAGATGTAGTTGAAAGGGAGGCTAAACAAGCTCAGCAGATATTGGACCTATATATGCTAAAGGTCTGGTATTCTTTTTACTTTATTTTTACTGCATAGACCTTCTGCAGTAACCAACTTGCTTAGATGCCACCTACTGGTTTTCAGGCTGATACAGTTATTGAAATGCTGATAAATGCAAGTGGCCAAATGTCTCAACATCTTGAAGTTACAAGTGCTCGAAGAAGACATGCACATGATGCCCACACCCTTCTTCGAGTTTTGTGTCATAAGAAGGATAAAATTGCCTCTACATTCTTGAGAATTCAATACCATCTTCCAAGGTCTTCAGGTGAGATAATGGTCATGATTTGTTATGGTTTATAATGTTTCTCACATCAAAGGACTTAGGCAATTCTACCTTGCAAAATATGTGCCAGAAAGTCACATTTGCAGTTCACCTCCAATGTTATGGGTTTCTGCAGAATTAAAGTTCCTTCGAGTCCGGTTCATGGAATGACGGGCATTCCTTTATTTTGCAGATTATGATGATGTTCCTGTGAAGGATGTGTCCTCAAAAGTACCTATCTTTTCAGACATGCTGAAAAGAGGTACCTCATTCAATTGGTCAGAGACAGGGCAGCAAAGCTTTATGGTTCTGAAGAAGAAACTGCAAGAAGCTACTTGGCAGTAAGATATGTCTTGCTGAGAAAAAATCTGCTTGGTTTGCAGATTGTCCCTTCTATACACGACAGCAGGTATAAACAAAATTCTGTAACACCTGGATGTGCAGTAACATTGTATTTTCAGTGTTTGCAGTTCATCTGCACCGAATTCTCTTTTGTCGTTTATTATATCTTTACATATGGCGACTGAATGGACCTCCTTTTTTCAGTGAGCTTTACGATCAAAGGAACTCTGCACTTTCGAGATAAGGCATTGTTTTAAAAGATATGGGCTGCACCTCTGTTATGCTAACTGCAACTGCAAGTAAGACCACCCGTTCTTTTTATTTGCACTTTGGAATTTTAGTTGTTCCTTTTAATGCTATTGAAGTATTGATGAGTGCTCTTGTAGAACATTGAAGGCTGCATATTGAGTATGGTTTTCAGAAGGGCCAACACGGTGCTCATTCTAATTGTTACAAAAGTAACTTCACAAACAACCCCGGCCCTCATAGAATTCATGGAACTGTACCTGCAGAGTTGCGTATGAAGGCATCTGCTACAAAGCAACATCCGTACGCATGATTGCTGTTGCACAGCCCTTACCTCACATGACGACAATGTGACATTGACAGAAGATGGGTAATTAGCAAGAAGGTTCAATTGGCAACTTCAAGGGTTTACTGCAATGGAGTTGTACCAGAGACTGTCATTGTACCCTTCAAGAGCTAAAAGTTTGCCCCTGGCAAAAATTAACGAAGCATCGCGGAGGGTCAGCTACTCGTACTTCCATGAGATTTGCCAAAGTAAAGAAATCAACAATGCTCAGGTGCCTTTTCTATCTTGCAGGGTATTTCTTCCGAGAGGAGCCTGCAGGTGCCGAGCGTGATCGGCATTATTTATTCAGAAATGGTTAGGTTGGCAATGTTGCTCCTGCCGGAAGCAGGATACAAATTGTAGTGCACTGAAACTGTTTTATACCTGAAGGCGTCGCATTTGGATTTCATCGTGGCTTCTAGGTCTCCTGGGCGGATGCTCTCGCTTCTCGGCACCAGGTTGACGCGTGGAAGATGGGTTTTGCAACGTGAAGTCGGAGCTGCTGCATCGGGGGCGTGGCTTGGCAACTATGACACGTGGCGTCCCTCCCCCCTCCGCCGTAGTCTGGGACTCTGCTGGGTCTACATCTACCGGGGGCGAGGTGTGGGTTTGCTGGGGTCTCCATCTGACGGGGGTGAGGTGTGGGTTCATGACTGGAAGTCGGAGCTGCTCTTCATTCGAGCTCGGCAGATAACCGGCTATGGCCGCTGCTCTTCATTCGAGCTCGGCAGATAACCGGCTATGGCCGCTTGGTTCGGATCCATCACGCCTGCCATGGGAAGTTGGAGCTGCTGGCGGCTTTGCTTCCACGCTTAGCAACGATGACCTATGGCAGTGTCGTGTCTTTGCTTAACCACATCGCGTGGGTTGATTTGCCCCTCGAAAGTCTTTTGACTTCTGTTTGGGCTAGCTTTCTTTGGCTAACCTTTCTTGTAAATGATTTCTTTTGTCTTTTTTTCATCTTAATTGAGCGGCGGAGTTCCTACCTTTGTTTTAAAAAAACAGTTATATATTCTCCGTCTTGTCCCCTCTGTTTATAGTTTCTAGATGCATAGATTTTTTATTTACCTAGATATAAATATACCTAAATTTTTTATGTACCTAGAATTCTCAATGACCTATAAAATATATTTGTTGCCTTTAGCCTCGGTGGTTCAACATTGTTTTATCTTCTGGTCCTTGTATGCCTCGCGTGCTTTATGTTTCAGTCAAACAGTCACGAGAACACCAATGTTTGTTTGTTTCATTATTGTGAAGAGATTGCATGCAATCTTTTGGAGGAGGTACGTATAATTTCTTTTCACTTGGATGAAAAGAAGACTTATATTTATTGCACGATTATCAACGAACATGAAGGTGAAATTATAAATTACTTCTATTACACGTTTACAGAGCTACAGCAAATCATTTGGCCAGCTTGCCTTTTGGCTAAACAACTCCATTTTTGAACTAAACAAGCCCTAGTTAGAATCGGCAGGAGTTCAGAAAGGCCATCATTGAATCTCGATTGCTAGCAACTACAAAGATGTTTCAGTTTACTACGCAATTACGCCTACACCATCTGCCCATACAAGCGAGGCTACTCTACACGAGTGTCACTGACTTCAGTCCTAGCGGCGCGGGCTGTCACGAGACCGAGCTCTTGCGGTCACGCGACCCTCCGCCCGGTCTCGCCGCCGCCGCCGCCCGCACGGACAGCGCCAGCACGTCGAGATCCGACATCTCGTTCCTCCTCGCGGCCTTGCTCCCCCGCCTCCGCGCCGCGTGTGTCTCGTCGTCGTCATGTTCCTCGTCCTCCTCCTCGCCGTCTTCCTCGGCGGCCCCGTCCTCGCCGTCCTCGTCCCCGTCCCCGCCCTCCGCGCCGCGCGGGCGCTTGGCCCCAATCGCAACGCCGAACAGCATCGGCTTCGCTCCGGGGCCGCCAGGGCCTCCCCCGCCGCCGCCGCCGCCGTGCCCATCGTCGCCGTCCGCGGGATCATCCTCCCCGCCGCCGCCATGGTCGTACCGCGCCACGAGCTGCCGTACTCCGTCGCAGAGGCGCCGCGCGCGGGCCAGCTCCCGCGCCAGCCTCGCGTTCTCTCGCCGCAGCCGCGCGTTCTCCTCCTCCAGCTCGGCCACCGCGCCGCTCACCCCCGCCGCCGAGCCGCGCGGCGACGACGAGGAGACCGCCGGCTCCCCGCCGGAGCTCGTGGGCGGGGACGAGATGATCGGTATCCCCGTCGGTATGGCCGCCCCGCCCCCCGCGCCCCCGGCGCCGGTCCCTTTCCGCCTCTGTATCCCTCCCAGCAGGTGCTTCTCCCCTCGCCGGAAGCCGTCGTTGGCGAACTCCCACCTGTCCGCCACCACCTTCTTGAATCCCTGCACGGAGAGAACGCAGAACCCGTCGTGATCTCGATCTAACCGTGCGGACCGTTGGGTAATAGAAGAAGAGGGGCGGGACGGGGAGGGGTGGTTGTGCACGCACGTAGGTGTTGAGCTGGCGCACGAAGGAGGAGAAGTTGCTGTGCTTGAAGTGCTTGGGGAGGAGGTCGCGGGCGAACTCGGCGGGGCGCCACACCACGAAGGCCGTGCCGGTGTCGTTCCACGAGATGGTGTCGTCGGTGCTGGGGTCCTCCACCATCGCGTACGTCTTCGTCAGGAACGGCGGCGTCCCCGCCGCCGGCGACGCCATTGGGCAGGCGATGATTCGCGTGCAGAGAGGAGAGGAGAGGGGAGGATGCGGGAAGAAGCAAGTGTTTCCACGGGAAGGAGGACGCGTCTAGAAACGTGGATTTGGGGATTGGGTTAGGTTGGACATTGGTGAGAGAAGCATCCAGCGGGTTCTAGAAGGTTCCCGGCCCTTCCATGCGCTAGCAGACACGTGGCGCGGCTTCTAGAAAGTGCCCGTTTGGATTGGGGAGCTAGATGGGCTGGAGTAGTAGAGTAGGAGATGTTGGCTGAGTTACACTTGTACAAGCCTAAACGTGCTCTTTTATTCCTTTCCGGATATATTCTTCGTCAAAGTTCGTTGCCTGCAACATTTCATGAAATTGTTCCTTTTTTAAACGTAATTTTTAAAGAAGAGGGAAGAAACATGCATTAGCCAACAGTGTCAAATGGTCACAGGACATGTTGAGGTAACCAATATGAGGCTCCACTTTATTATACGAACTCAAAATCAGCACTCCAATAGTGCATTACAGAACGACGTGTCTCCTTTGTGAATGCTAACGAACGTCTAAACCACTGCGCCAGTATTGTGCACTACCATTCGGTAATCAGGCGTAACTGTTGTGGTTCAACCACCAACAGTGCAACACGATGATCAGATGATGACAACATCGGTCGGTTCATCGCTGCACCGTGGACGCCACCACTCTACTCCAGGTTCGTGTGGCGGGCCCTCATCTGGGCCGGGCTCTGGCCCAAGACGCGCGCGAGCTCCAGCACCACCATCTCGAACAGCACGAACATGGCTCCCTCGTACAGGCTCCCCATCGGCAGCTTGGCCCGCGACGGCGCGCTCTCCGTCTCCGTGGCCTTCGCCTCCTCCTCCTCGTCCGCCATGGTCTGCGCGGGGAGGTACGCCACGACGTCCGCCTGGCGCGGCGGGAAGTCCCCCTCGGGGCGGGCCGTGAGCAGCAGGACGCGGGCGCCGGCGCCGCGCGCCACGGCGCAGATGGCGTCGACGGTGGAGAACGCGCCGGGCCCCGCGGAGGCCACGAGGAGGTCGCCCCCGCCGGCCGGTGGCGTCGTGACGTCTCCGACGCAGTGCGCGGGGAGGCCCAGGTGCGCGAGGCGCATGCAGAGGGCGCGCATCATGAGCCCCTCCCGCCCGACGCCGTGCACGAACACGCGCCCGCCCCGGGCCGCCGCGGCCGCGAGCTCGGAGACCAGGACGGGGCGCGCGGGCGGGTGCGCCGAGGGCGCCGAGAAGACGGCGGCGATCTGGGCGCAGATGACGGCGGCGTCCGCCTCCGCGGAGGCCGCGGCGTCGCTGCCGCTCATGGGGACCTCCGTGCCTTATCCGAGGCTCCCGTGGAGGTGGGACGGCCGTGGTCAGAGTCAGACTCGACCTGACGACCTTTGGTGGCAGCAAGCGGGCGTTCGCTGGCTTCTGGTTTTGGATGCGGTGACCACACTCGGCGAGCCTCTGACAGTGATATTTTTTAGCAGAATCACTGACACTGTCCGCTGGACTGACCTAGGATTTGAAACTAGGGTAGTTCTGAACAAAAACTTTAAAGCACAATCCAATATAATCTAATAGCAATTTGATAACAATACGGTATATAATAACTAAACTTATAACAACATAGCTACAAAGATCCTATTATACGCTTAATTCAACAATGTTTCCATTTTTCATGGCTAAACATCCTGTGATAACACATAGCAGCAATACAAATGGATGCAAATTATTTCACCTAATGTCTGAATCTGAATTCAAAAGTGTTATTGAGATGGAATAGAGGGAGAGAGAAAGCAGTACATACAACGGAGGGGATTGCAATTGGGCAATGGAAATTGGAGAACTGGGGATGCTAGTTGCCGCATCCCGGAAGGTTGTTGGCCTGTGCTCCCTGCCGCTTGCGGGGCGCGTGCAGTACCCACGCGCACCGCGCGTCGGGACGGCCGGGCGGGAGGCGGTGGGCGCTGGCCGGTGACCGTTGGGTGTGGGGCTGTGGAGCCGTGCCGAGCGGCTGGGGGCAAGGCGCGGCCGCGCAGGGCGCCGGCAAGAGGCGCGGCCCACCCCGAGCAGGCAGTTCCAGCGGGGGTCCGCGGTCCGCCGGAGTCGAGGGGCAGACGACGGCGCAGCGTGGGGACAATGCGCGGGCCGGCGGCGCGGCGTGGCACGGCCCCACAGAAACGCTGCTGGCGGAGGCTCGGGCGGGCAGTGGCCGGCAGAGGCGCGAGCGGCCGGCGGAGGCACCGTGCAGCCCCACGCGGCGGCGCAGGCGGTCGGGGCTAGCCGCCTGGGCGGGACGGGACGACGGGCAACGCGACTCAAGTTAGACGATTTGGGCTAGGTTAGATTGTTGGGCCAAAATTTGGAAGTACTAAAACAATTTTGGGCCAGAATTTAGGGTAGTTCTGGGCCTACCTGGACTACCCTTTGGGCCCGCCACTGACACTGTCTTCTTTTTGTGTTCTGCTAAGAGTTGCTCAGACCTGATCAAGTTGCTGGGGCCAATTTATCCAAGCAGCCGTTGGATGCAGCAGCAGCTGCCATCAGCCACAGCTGCTGCTAGTCTGCTACTAGCACTAGCAGCAGCAGCTGAGTACCAGAACTGAACTGGTAGCAGCAACAATAAATCGATAATTAACACAGGCTTGGTAGCAGCAGCAGTAACTTATTACGAGGCCAAACAGATCGTTCAGATGAATCACACAAATCTCAACGTCTCACGCTGGGTTTCCTTCTCTCTTTTTTTTGAACACGGTGGACTTGAGGGTATCAGTGCAATACCGATGACAAAGGATCGCTCTTCAGTTCTGAATCCATCGCCTGCAGCATCGAACACAGAAATTCTGCTGAACTTCAGATGGGGAAAAAAATGCACTTTGTTGCCCTTTGTAACACGGTGGACGTGGCAGCCGTGCTGCCGTAGCGGCGTAGCTGCCGCTAGCTGCACGGCCAACGTAAGATCTGAAAATTCTGAAGAAACTCTGATCGCGGCATTGCGCCAGCGCGCGTCATGAGGCTCCAACGCTACTGAAACTGAGCACTCGGAAGCAAATCGGCAGCACCAACGGAAGGAGGGGGAGTGGCGGACTGACCAGATCGCCGCCGTCGCCCTCACTGCAGCGATCTATGGCCGCGAGTCCCATCCCCAGTGCCTCCCGTCCTGCGGAGAAGAAGAGACAGCGGCACCGACAGGTCGACGGCGACCTTGGGGGCGACCGTTCTGCAAGGCCCCCTGCCCGAAGGTGACATTGCGCCTCCCGTTGGCGTTTTCCGAACTAACCGGTCAGCACTGGGACCAACTGGATGCTGGACGGATTCTCCACCGGGGACATGGGCGGCAAAAGCCTTCGCCGGCGACCGGAGGCGGAGCGGGAGAAGTCGCGGCAGCCGGCGTCCTTTTCGGACGCAGATGGATCTTATATATCCACCGGTTAAGGAAAGCCTGCTCAAAAGTGGTATGCGCGGTCAACAGATTTTTCTAATACACCCCTTATTTACATATACCCCCTAAATATTTGCAGAAAACCCCCTAAACTGGATCGCGATTATTAGTCGTGATCCAAATCAGAGGTGTATTTGCTTATACCCCTTGAATATTTGCAGAAGCCCTCCCTAAATTGGATCGCGATTAATAATCGCGATCCGAATATTCGCAGAAAATCCTCTATTTCTATTTCGACCCTTACTCTTGTCCTCAACCTCTCTCTGCCGCGTCATGGCAACGCCCCCCTCGTCGTCCGGCAGCGACATGGACTTGCCGGAGACGGAAGCGGATCTAGCAACAGTACCCTCCGGCCATGTGTCCGTTCCTCCAAGTACGAATCCTCATGCTTCGACGATTTCTCCCGCAAGACGCGATCGACAGCGGCATGTCGGGATTAATGGTGCCTGAAAAGACAGAAGGTGCGGTCGGAGAACAAACGGACCGGTGGCCGGCAACGGAAACAGAGAGTGAGCGTGGCTGTAGCGTACCTGACGTTGAGGTATCGGTGGCCGGCCCGGTGCGCCTCGTAAACGCAGCGCGGCACCGACGTTCGCCTCCGCCTTGGCGCCGAACCTTGACCATCGGAGGAGGAGAAGTTGAGAACGTGTGTTGTCAAGAAAGGGCACGCATCAGCCGGGAGGGAAGGCGAAGGATAGATAGCAGCCATGAGTAACAAAGGTCCAGCTTGTAAGCAACCGTACCAATGCGAGCCAATATCTTGAAGGGACCATAAAACCGGAAGGAGAGCTTCTGATTACTGTGCGGGGCGACTGAAGCTTGCACATATGGCTGCAGCTTTAAGTAGACCATATCGCCAACACAAAATTCCCGCTCAGATCGATTCTTGTCAGCTAGCTGTGTCCTTAAGCCAAGCATCAAGCTTTGGCACATCACAAGCTGTGTCAGGGTAATTCGAAGCATTCTATGAGGGTGACCATATAAGACCTCAAATGGTGAGCGTCCCAAAGCTGAATGCACTGTGGTATTGTACCAGAACTCGGCCAAGGGCAAATAATCCTTCCATTTCTTGGGACAAGAACTAACCAAACAATGAAGAAAAGTCTCCAAGCACTGATTAAGCCGCTCTGTTTGGCCATTGGTCTGCGGGTGATAAGTTGAGCCCATTAAGAGTGTTGTATCTGACAACTTGAACAATGTCTGCCAGGGTGTGCTAGTGAAGATCTTATCCCTGTGTGAGACAATAGCCTTTGGAAGTCCATGGAGCTTATAGATCTGAGCAAAATATAACTGGGCTACTTGCAATGCAGTGAAAGGATGAGCAAGTGGTAAAAAATGTGCATCTTGGATAGTTTATCCACAATGACCATGATAACTGTGAAACCATGAGAGTTGGGCAAGCCTTCAATAAAGTCCATACATATCACAGACCAAGCTTGCTCAGGAATCGGCAATGGTTGGAGAAGTCCAGATGTTTCTACATGCTCCGGTTTTGCTTGCTGACAGGTAGGGCAACCTCTGACATATTCTCTGATAAATTGCTTCATCTTTGGCCAAGCAAAAAGTTGTTTCACCCTGTGGTATGTTGCAGGGAATCCAGGATGCCCCCAATGGCACTGTCATGTAAAACCTGTAGAATATGATTCTGAGCTAGGGTATTATTGCCTATCCAGATTCTGCCTTTAAATTTGATCAGCCCATTAACCAGCTCAAGTCCTTTGTCATTAGGAGAGCAGATACTAAGTTCTGTCAGAAGTTGTTGAGCTGGTAAAGCCAACACCAGGGCAGATGCGAGAGCAAGTTTGAAGGTGGCAAAAGCCTGCTGAGATGTTGGAGTCCATAAGAATGTTACATTCTTCTTCAGAAGTTCAGTGAGAGGTCTGCTGATCAAGCTGTAATGTTGTATAAACCGTCTGTAATAGCCGGTTAAGCCAAGGAACCCTCTCAACTCTTTGAGGTTTGCTGGAACAGGCCACTGCTGCGCAGACACTATCTTAGCTGGGTCTGTAGCTACTCCCTTGTCAGATATGATATGGCCAAGATATTCCAAGGAAGACTGAGCAAATGAACATTTGGAAGCTTTGGCAAAAGGCTGATTGTCTTGCAACACCTGAAGGACAGCAGTGAGATGTTCCACATGCGACTCCAAGGAATCGCTATACACCAATATGTCGTCCATGAATACCAACACAAATTTCCTCAAGAAAGGGACAAAAATATCATTCATGAGGCCTTGGAACGAAGCAAGGGCATTGGTAAGCCCAAATGGCATTACCAAGAACTCATAGAGCCCATGATGAGTCCTGAAAGCTGTCTTTCGAATATCCTGAGCAGCAACACGAATTTGGTGGTAACCGGAGCGAAGGTCCAACTTATAAAACCAACAAGATCCAGATAACTCATCCAACAATTCTTCTACCACAGGCATAGGGTGCTTATTCTTCACCGTAATAGAGTTGAGCTTCCTATAATCAATATAAAAGCACCAACTGCCATCCTTCTTTCTAACAAGGAGCACTGGTGATGCAAAAGGGCTTGAACTAGGTCTGATTATACCCTTACTGAGCATGCCTCGCAGTTGCTTCTCAATCTCATTTTTCTGGTATAGGGAAATCGATAGGCTCTTGTATGCACTGGTTGGGCCCCTGGAATAAGTGGAATAGAATGGTCCCACTCTCTTGTGGGTGGAAGTCCATCTGTATCCTTGAACACGGCAGCATGCTGCTGTAACACTTCCTGGACAGAAGGTGGACAGTGTTGCACCTCACAATCAGCAGGTAAAACTGCAAGAAGTGGAGCTTCAGGTAACACCTGTCTGCGCTGTATCATGTGAGTGACATCCTTCCTTCGTAACAGTCCCTTCAGTTTATTGACTCCAATGGCTCTGCAGGTGGGAAGATTAGCAGGAATTCCTTGCAGAAGAATTTTCTTGCCCAGATGAGAAAAGCTTATTTTCTTCAATTACCAGTGTATCCATATAGAACTATGACTTTCCAACCAATCAGCCCCAAGAATCATGTCAAAACTGCCCAATGGAATCACCCTCATATCTTGAGTAAAAGTGTGGCCCTGGGTCCACCATGGCATATTGGGAATCATTTTGGTGCAAGATATAGAACCTCCGTCAGCCACATTAAAGAGCTCTATGGGAATGGGCTGCACTGAACACTGCACTTTGGCAACCATTTCTTCATTCAGAAATGAGTATTCACTGTCTCAATCAACTAGGATAAGAGCTTCTTGTTTACCCACCAGCCCTCTGAACTGCATAGTACGTCTTCTCTTCTTCAGAGACTGACTGTCATCTGAAACTGCCATTAGAGAATTGCCAACAGGGGTGGTGATGTCTTCAGAATCAGAATCAATTTGCTTAGGATAATCAATCACTTCTAATAACTCTTCAATAATATGCAGAGGAACCTGTGGAGGACATTTGTGCTGCTTGTTCCACTTGTCACCACACTTGAAACAGAGCCCCTTTTACTTGTGGTAAGCCACCAGAAAATCTAGCTTGTCAGCTCTCATTGGTGCTTCCAGAAGCTTGTGCTCAGGCTTAGATTTTCCATTGTCAGCAGAAGATCCAACCCTGGAAGAGCTGCGATAAAGATCATGAGAATCCAACAGAGCAGGTGACTTATGCTTCCCACTGAGCAATTCCTCTTCCTGCAAAAGTGCAAGAGCACTAGCAGTATCTACATTGCAAGGGCGATGTAAAGTCATAGCAGTGCCAATTTCATCTTTCAACCCCGCTAAGAAACGAGTAACAAAATAGGTGTCGTCATAAGCAGACTTATTAGCAACACATTGTGAGACAACTACTCAAACTTCTCATAGTACTCTGCTACAGAACCCGTCTGTCTAAGACTATCCAGCGTACGCAGGTAGGTTTGGTACTGATCTCGGTCAAAGCGCCACAGAACGCTTGACGCATGTCGCTCCAACTATTAATGCGACCACGGAGCTCATAAGTCTGCAACCAGCATGCGGCTGAACTGGTGAAATTCAAAGCCACGAAGCGAGTTTTGAGGGCATCGCTAACAAAATAGAGCTCAAAATACATCTCGCAACGATCCGCCCAGAGGCATGGGTTCTCGCCATCAAATTTGGGAAACTCGAGTTGGGCATCGGATTCGATCGATAGGAAGACGATGACCCCCAACCCGCGGAATTCGAATCATGCGGAGGTGGAGTTCCGGTGGACATACCCGTGAGCGGGTGTGGCGGATGGGCTCCAAGGATCCCACCGCCATCATCTCGGTAGCTGTTGACATTGCAGTGCCCGCTGGGCCGCTCCGAGTACGGCGAAGGTGGGCGCGCCGCCTGCTGTGGAGCCACGTTGAGGTCGATGGCTAAAAGATCTCGGTGATGTCTACAGGCGGCTGATAACGGTAAAAATCACCGATTAAATCCGTCGGAAGTTCCGACACTAAATAGAAGGGGATTTTTGCCACAGGACACTCTATAAAGTCGTTTTTTGCCACAGGACATCACTCAATTTTACCTTTGCTGCTGGACACCTTTTAAGCGTGCAATTTTGTCAATAGACACTGCAGCGAGTATAATATTCATTTTAAGAAAGATGGAGGGAGAAAAATTTGTAAATACCTAAACTACCCCTTGCTCATGCCCTAACGTGCCACCCCATTCCCCCGCGCAGCCGCCCTCCCCCCGCCCGCGCGGTCAGCAGCAGGCCCCTCCCCACCCCCCGGCGCCGCCCCCCCAACCCCCCCCCCCCCGGCCAGCAGAGCCCCCGCGCAGCCCCTCCCCAGCCCCAGGCGCCGCCCCCCCCCCCCGCCCCCCAGCAGCAGCCGCCCCACCCGCGCGGCGGCAAACCCCCCGCCCAGCCCCCCGCGGCGGCCCGCGCCCCTCCCCCCTCGCGCCCCCCCCCCCCCGCCGCAGGCGCCCCCCCCCCCCACCCCCCACCCCCACGCGGCGGCGGCCCAGCAGCCGCCCCACCCGCGCGGCCCCACGCCCCCGCGCGCCACCGATAGCCCAGGCGCGCGCCCCCCGAAGCCCCCCCCCCCACCCGCGGACAGGCGCAGGCAGCCCCCCCCCCCCCACGGTAACCCCTCGGCCCATCCGTTTTTCTTTTTCCTGTTTTCGATTGCGCATATTACAATTCAATGCCGTTCTATTCTATTTATTCAGACATAGACGGCCGGGCTACTTCAAGCGATTAGCTATGAATCGCGAGCTTACCATGGATTGCCTGCACCACTACAACCTTTAACCATCCGGTTCGTGATCTATCCTACCATAGATCCTACCCCGCATGTGCATAAAATGGATGAATGTGTGACAAACTGCAATTCTGAATCTGGTTTTATACCATAATAAAACGCGATCCATAGGGCAGGACAGGGCAGGCCCGCGCCAGCAGCGCCGCCTCCGGCCTTCCATCTGCACCACTAGAGCACTGTTCTGTCGCCGTGAACTGAGCAGATCGTCATGGATTTACCTAAGAAACTCAACCTTTCATGGATTCCTGCAGGGTATGTCTTCAATCCACCAGTTATTTGCATTTTATGATTTAGATTTAGCGATAGATGGTTATGGTTAATTTAATTGTTTGTTTAATCTGCATTTACGAATGCGTAGGATGGATCGTAGCTCGGCTTGTCGAGTTGTGATTCAAGTTCCTGCGTATGTGGAGCAACCTGTTGAAGAGTACCATATCACTAGCAAAAACAGCATTATTGTAGACAGAGACACTACAAATTGGATTGATTTCTCAGCTGAGCTAGATGCAATGGTCAAGCATGGTGAGCAGCAGGAGTTGCATGTATCATTCTTGGACAAAACTTGCAATGAATATGTGCGGATTGCTTCTGATGCTGCACTGCTTGAGGCATTTTCTCAGAACTGGGACATAAGGAGGCTACCATTACGAGTGATAGTTCATGACCTAGAACCTCTTGAAGAGGTTTTTCCTTCTAATAACCTAGAGACTACTCTAATTGTTGCATGTGTCGAGCCATCTTCCACTCCTACCCATAAAGAATTAGACCTAAACAAGCCAGCATCTTGGGGAGAGGAACATGAAATTGAGTATGTTGGGGTGGATGATGAGAAGGAGAAGTATAAGGATTTTAAATTAGACGATGATGTTATGATAGACCCAAATTACATTCCTAATTCTGATGGGGAAGATAGCGATGATGAGTTGAGTGTTGATGATGACAAGGGATGTGAAATGCATGTGCATGTCACTGATGTAGAAAATCCTAAGATAGAAGTTGGGGTTACCTTTGAAGATGGGTTATGTTTTAAGAAATGCATTAGACAATATGCAGTCCTTAATGAAGTTGAACTTGCAGTGCCATATAGTGAGGCTGATAGGTACAGAGCCTATTGCAAATCAAAGAAATGCAAGTGGAGAATTCATGCTTCTAGGTTGCATGATGGGAAGACATGGATGGTATGTCATTTGAAGTCATTTTTCTTGCTGTCCTATTTTTCTTTTTTTACCAGTTTTAGTATTGTACTTACTTTCTCTTTTTTTTCTTGTTGTACAGATTAAGAAGATGCCCCACAAGCACACTTGTCCAAGCACTAGCAAATTGGAGCAGAATTGCATGGCAACCAGTGCATGGGTAAGGGATAGGGTGACTGAAAAATTGAAGAAAGACTCTACGATTGGGGCTGCAGCCTTAAAAAGGTGGTTGGAAGAGAAGTACTGCATTAAGTTGTCTTATTATGTTGTGTGGGATGGCAAGGAGAAGGCTCTGGATGACATACTTGGCAGCTGGGAGGATAGTTTTGACCATGCTTTTTCCTTTAAGGCAGAATTAGAGAGCAAGTGTCCTGGTAGTGTTGTGGAGGTGGAGTATGAGGAAATTAATGGGAATCATAGATTTATCAGGATGTTTGTTGCTTTGAAGCCTTGCATAGATGGATTTCTAAATGGTTGCAGACCATACCTAGGCGTTGACTCTACAGCTCTTACAGGTAAATGGAAGGGTCAATTAGCAGCTGCAATTGGAATAGATGGGCACAATTGGATGTTCCCTGTAGCTTATGGTGTATTTGGAAGTGAGACACTTGAAAATTGGGAGTGGTTCATGAAAATGCTGCACAAAGCCATTGGTTCACCCATAGGACTTGTCTTGTCTACAGATGCTGGGAAGGGGATAGACAAAGCAGTCACAAATGTGTTTGAAAATGGTGTTGAACATAGGGAGTGCATGAGGCATTTAGTTAAGAATTTTCAAAAGAGATATTCTGGTGAAGTATTTCAAAGGCATTTGTGGCCTGCATCAAGGGTGTACAGAGCTGAGCTTTTTGAAGCACACTACAACACCATGAAGGAAGCATGTCCAGAGTCAATGAAATGGATTGAGGAAAATCACAAGCACTTTTGGGCAAGGAGTATGTTCTCTACCTATAGCAATGTCGACTATGTTACAAACAACATTGCAGAGGCATTCAACAATTGGATTAGAGATGAGAAATCACTTCCTGTCATTGATCTTATGGATAGGATTAGGCAGATGATAATGGAGAGATATTTCACAAGGGCAAGAATTGCTGAAAAGTTAACAGGAAAGATCCTTAAGACTGTTGTCAAAGAAATGAATGACAAGAGTAGGAATTTGAATTACAAGCTGCACAAAAGTCATCCATTTATTGGTGAAGTGAGTGGAGTTGACAAAGATCTAAAAGTTTGGAGGCACATTGTCGATCTGAAAGCTCATGAATGCTCCTGTCGGAAATGGCAGATGAGAGGCATACCTTGCTCACATGCTATCAGCTACATTTGTTCTCGGAGAGAGTTAGACCTAGAGGATTTTGTAAGCCCATATTATTCAGTTCAGATGTTTAAGGCAGCTTATGCTACTTGGTGCCAGGATTGCCTGACAAGAGCATTTGGAAGAAGGTGAAAATGGGATTCAAATTGTTGCCTCCCATACTAAAGAGAGCTGCTGGTAGGCCAAGGACTAGAAGGTATAAAGGTGTCGAAGAAGGTGGTTCAACCAAAAGGAGGGCTAAGTGCAAAAGATGTCAAGGGTTTGGACATTTGCAAAAAACTTGCAATGAACCTGTAGCTGACCCAGATGCTCCTCCTCCTGCACCACCCAAGCCAAAGCATGCAAGGAAGAAGCCAAAGAAGATCCATGTCACTACAGCCCCTGAAGCATCTAAAGATGGTCCTGCTGCACCTACCAAGTTAAGGAAGAAAATTAAAAAAGTGCATGTTACCACTGATGCATCTAAAGATGGCCCTGCTGCACCTACCAAGTCAAGGAAAAAAACTAAAAAAGTGGTTGCTGCATCTCAAACATCTAAAACTGTCCCTGCTGCATCTAATGCTCCTGAAGCATCTATGTGAGTGTTGTTCTTTAATGGAATTATTATTCTTTTGTTTCATGAAATTATTAGTGCTGTTTTATGAAATTATAACACTGACAATTTTTTTTAGAAAAACATCCCAACGTCAAGTACCTTCACTGGACCATCAAGAAATAGGCTTGACAACTAGCCCTGCAAGTCCTCTTACAAGGGCGAGGAAGGCACTCCTACTGGCCACAAACCATCAAGAAGTGGACTTGACAACTAGCCCTGGATCTCCTCTAACTAGGGCGAAGAAGGCACTGCTGTTGGGCAAATAAAATTGAAGTGCATGTGCTGTTTACCTTTTTCTTTTGATTATGGCTGAACTTGTATGGCTCAACTTGTATGGCTTATCATGTATGGCTTTAGAACCTTATTATGGCTGCTAGCATGTATGGACTTTTAGCCTTGCAATGCCTCCTAAATGTATCAATATTAGCCCTTTAATGGCTCTGTCACATGCACAGCTCCTGCAGCTATTCCGTTGTTTCAGTATAAACAGGACAAGCCCTTTTTTGTTATAGGTTTATAGCCCTGAATCTGATTGGACTCGACAGTAGTGAACTGGAGGCTACATGCTTCCTATTGCTCGTTTGTTTCTAGTTACAACAGTGGTTGTCCATTTGAACAATACATGCGTGGAGTGCACTGCAATGCTCCCGAGGAAGCTCGGGACGGACAGACAAAACCACTATATCATCTTCATTTCTGCAACAGTTTCATATAGATTGATGAGTTCTAGAACTTTTTATTCGCTAGGAAAAAAAACCAGACAAACTTTATTATGTCTTGTATGAAAGAGTGACCTGTGCAAAAAAAAAATAACATTGTAGAGTGTCTAGGAGCAAAATTACCTTTACTTGTGAGCAGCCTACCATTGCAAGGGTATTTTGGTCAGCTCACTCCTTTTCTCTATCCTCCCAACCAGGAAATGCATATTATACTCGCTGCAGTGTCTATTGGCAAAATTGCACGCTTAAAAGGTGTCCAGCAGCAAAGGCAAGATTGAGTGATGTTCTATAGCAAAAAACGACGTTGTAGAGTGTCCTGTGGCAAAAATCCCCTAAATAGAAAGTTCCGATAGGCCGGAATTTTGGACACGAAAGCGGAACTTCCGATAAAAAAAAATTTATACAAAATTTAAAATTAAATTTAAAATTGCAGAACCTGGTTGAATTAAAAGTTGTGCAAAGGTACTAGAAGACTTTTGCAGGTGATCTTTGCAAGCACAATAACTCGAGTATATAAATCGGCATAAAATAAACTCTAGGTCAACAAAAATTAAATGAAACCAATAAGCATAAGATATAAGATATAAGAGATTTGTTTCCGAAATTCACTCCTAAGAAAACTATGTCTCCTTTGAGGAGCTCACAAAGAGTCGGATTTTCCACTAACCTTTTACCTCACTCAATCAACTACAAAAGATAATTGAGTCACTTACTATGAAATCCACAAAGAATGGGTAATATAAACTTCCCGGAGCGCATACACATGAGAGAACACTCAACCGAACGACATCAAACCGTCTAGAAGCAAGTTTCAAGAGTAACAAATATGAATCGAAGGATGATGATGCTTCAAGTGCTTTTGACATGAACTTGGCTGCCCTCTCACTTAAATGGTTGAGTCTCACACCTTAATCTTGCTCTCACCCAAATCCTAACTCAAATCAATTAAAGGATTAGCTTAAGAAGGGATTGGAGAGGGATTGGAGAGAAGTAGTAAATACCTTTGGAGATGTTTGTCTCGGGTTAGGTAAGCAGCAAATGAAGGAGGTGCTAAGGGGTATAAATACCTGAGCCCAAAATCTAGCTGTTAGTGAGCAGAATTAGTTATTGTCGGAACTTCCAATACAGGGTCGGTGTCACACCCGATTTATAAGAATATAAATCGAGCAATCATATATGCGCCAGGATCAAGTCACGCATATATACAACAGATCATCAAGATATCACAACACATGTCAGGTATAACATTAATATAAATCGTAAATGAATCAATAAATGAATTATTTTATTACAACCGAATCAAGAATCGGTTCAGGAGTTGCGGAAGCGTAAAATGAATACATGAAGAGCTGGGCGCCACAGGGACGTCGACTGGGAGACAAACGCCTAGAAGTCGTCGAAGCCGCTGACGTAGTCCTCCACGTTGCCGGGCACTGAGCAGCAGTCGAAGATATCCGAAATAGAACAGAAGAGTAGAGAGGCAAGTGTGAGTACAAACTCGTACTCAACAAATATAACACAAACTATGAGGCTCTAGGCTGGCTGACTCAACTGCATTAGCTTTTAGTCTTGGCAAATTTTATTAAAGCTAATTACTACAAGTGGATGAATTACCATAAACCCAATTGCATAATAAATTAATCAGTATTAATTAAGAACTACTGAGAACCATCCAAACCAAAACCACCCGGGGAATCGCCCTCGTCAAAGGTTGATAACCCCACTAATCAGACGGAGGATCTGGGCCGCTCATGACTGTGAGCACAGCTGATATATCAGTTTTACACTCTCGAGAGGTTGCACAACTTTACCCACAAGTCGTGAGCTACGCTAGTTGTTCATCACACTTCCTTAGGTGAGATGGCTAGCAAGCACACTACGAGACCGTTACAAAGGATCACGTTGGTAAGGTGTAACCGCTAAGGATTCTGGATCAGCGACGATGGGGCCCACCTCCGGGGGTACAAGACACACAGCACAGACCAAGCCGGAGGAGCAGGGACCATTGAAGCTTACCACCCCTCTTGCCCACGCAGGTAAGTTACTCCCGAACCAAAATGATCTAATTAGTAAGTCAAGACCGTCCCATTCCAGTCTTGTGGTTGCGCGGTTGTCCCAGGTTGTCGCTCTATGAACCGGTCCTTAGGGAGAGTGGCCAACCAAGCACTAAGCACCGTGCTGGCCCCTAAACCATGTTTCTAACAAAACATCTTTTAAGGACGCACAAACCACTCAAGCACACAGCACAGAGGGTCGGCTCCAGAATTAAGTTGCATAAGACCATTAATCAAATTAATTAAAAAGGACCAAGATATGTTGTAGCGCAGCAACCTAGCACAACTACCAAAATGCAACCCATAGGATATATATATAAGGATATAAAGGTGGCTAGGAAGTCCTTATAGGCATACAGAATTAAAAATGCAGTATGAAATTGTATTTAATAGTGATAGGAGGTTCATGTTATACTTGCCTTCCTCGTACTCTCCCGGCTGCTGCTCGAACTGCTCGGAAGACGGCTGCTCCTGGTACTGCTCCAAAGGCTCCGCGTCTACTCACGATCATCAAGCATAGTCCACACATACACACATGCACACACAATAGCAAACTATAAGAAAACAGTACACCAATTCAATAGAACAGCACATGAAACTAGCCTAGAACTAATCTACGCGTTACAACGATCGCGTGCATATAAAGAACACCTAAAACGGAGCTAAAACGTGAAAACTGCGCTTAAAACAGGATCCAGGGACCTAATTGTAAGAAAAACAGAGAAACCAGGGGCTTCTGGACAAAACTCGAGGACTAAAACGCAATTAAACCCTAGATCTAGGGGCTAGCACGAGAAAACTCAAGAGATGGACTGCGGGTTCAAATTCCAGAGAAGCCAGGGGCCTAAAAGCATAAAACAGGACCTCTCCGTAATTATCTTTGAACTTCGCCGGAGCGCGGGTTGATTCCCGGAAAACCCGAGGACTCTTTAGCAAAAAGAGCAGACCGAACCGGTATCTCCTGTTCTGGGCCCTCGGATCTTGATCGTGCGGCTGGGATTAGATCCACTAAGTGAAGGGGTACGTGTGAATCCCGTCCGTCCGATCGGGATCTAACGCGCCAGGGCCTATCATAACGGAAATCAAATCCCACGCGCCGGATCAGGGACAGACGGCCCAGATTCAAAGCAAGGGTGAACCGGTATCTTCTAATCCGGATCGTTGGATCGCGATCCGGCGGCTCCGATCTACTTCGGCTCGATCTAATCCTGTCCGCTCGCCTCGCATCCTACGGCTCGGGCAGTTGGGCACGCGGGACGGCGGCGCCGGCCACCGGAGCTCGGTTCCCGCGGCGGAGGCTCGCCGGAGCTGGCCAAACTCGGCCCTCCGGGCTCGGTTTTGGACGACATCAAGTCCTAGAGATAGAGCGCGACACGGGGAACTCGTCTAGGGGCTTCAGACGGCTGATTAGGGCTCGGGTAGGGGATCCCCACGACGGGGGCGGCTCGGGGTCACGGCAGCAAGTGGGGCGCGCACGTACAGAGGGAGATAGGGAGGGAAAAGGGCACGGCGCGCTTCTTACCTCGCCGGGGTGCGGCGACGACGGTTGGGGGCCGAGGATCGAGGGCTCCGGTGTTGAATTGCGGTGGCGCAAGGAGGCGGAGCTGCCCTCGGGTCGTGCGGCGGAGCGGCGGCGTTAGGGCACAGAGGGGAGGTGGAGGAGGTGGATGCGGCCGAGGAGGGGCGTGAGAGAACGGCCGGGGTTAAGAAAAGAGGGGTGGCGGCCTCGGCGTGCGGGTCACACGCAACGGACCCCGAGCTTCTCGCGGTCCCGTTACAGCTCGATCCAGTCCAGGGCGGCGAGCTTCTAGAAGAGGAAGAGGGCCCGGGTACTAGCCAGGGCGCGGCTCGGGTGCGGCGCAAGGGACCGGGAGCGCGGCGGGGTGGGGCCACGGCCAGTGACAGGGCGGCCGGCCGGCGGGGAGAAACAGGGGAGGGGAAAAAGAAGGAGGGGGGAGGAGCTGACGCTCGGGTGAGAGGAGGGCGCCGACAGGCGGGCCCGGAATGGCAGCGAGAGAGGGAGGGGGAAGGGCGAGCGCAGCTCGGGCTGGGGAAAAGGAGATGGGCCGGCGTGCGGCCCACGCGGGAAGGGGAAAGAGGGGAGAGAGCGTGGGCGGCCGGGCTGGGGCGCGGCCCACACGGGGGAAGAGAGGGAGAGGGGGAGCTGGGCCTCGGGTGGCCCATGCGGGAGGGAGGAAAGGGAGAGAGAGGAGTGGGCCGGGCTGAGGGAGTTGGGCTGGTTTCTTTTCTTCTCCTTTTCCTTTTCTTTTTCTATACTCCACTAATTCAAACAATTCTAATTGAATTCAAATACAATTTGAATTCAAACCTATACACTCAACACAAATAAAACAATGCTGCAGTATGAATGCACAAACATTTTAATCCTATGATAAATTTTATTTTCCTTGTGTTATAATTTGCTTTAAATGCTACAAAAATTTAAGAAAAGCCCGGAAAATTTATTTAAGCCCAAATAAATTCATTAAAATTTGGGGAAATTACATTAGGGTGTTACAGTCGGAACTTCCACCCTAGCTAAAATCAGCTGGTCGAGAACCCTTTGTTGGAAGCTATAGGAAACTTCCGATAGGTGTCGGAACTTCCGATATAGCTAAAATTAGCTGGCTGATAACGCCTTGTCGAAAGCTATATAGAATTTCCGATAGGTGTTGGAACTTCCAACACACGGTCCGAACTTCTGACCTAGCTAAAACCAGCTGGCCGAGAACCCCTGTCACGTGTTGAAACTTCCGACACATACTAATCAAAAAACTAGGTGGATAAGTGTGTGATTCCGTGTCTCTTCTTAATGGTTAGCATCTCAAATAAACGCTTTGACATCTTCATACTATCCATTCGCATCCCATGGTATTTTTTATACTCAAATTTAAAATAGAAGGTATTACAATATTTTTTTTAGCCCAGCACCGTCGTTTAAGCAGATTCGGTTGCGTCTTTTCATGCTTTTTTCATTCGATAAACTCGACACCAAAACTCGCTTTTAGGAGGGCCAAATGCACTTTCGGTGGTGGAGGCGCGGTCTGCGGTCGAGGAGGCGCGACCGGTGGCGGAGGCGGCGGTGGAGCGGACTCGAGTCGCTGGATGCGCGACGCCGTCTTCGTCAGCAGGGACCCGAGGAGTCGTCTGCGGTGGAGCGCCATGCCTCGAAGCCATCGAGCTTGTCCAGCGTCTGCTTCATCATGTCCTCGAAGCTCTCGAACTGCGCGCCAGGTCGTTGAGTGACACGACCATCTGGAGTTGCGTCTTCGATGCCTTCCAGGGAGGAGCCAGGGCGAGCGGAGCGGCGGTGTAGGAGAAAAAAATTGGAAAAAATTGGTGGGGGTAGGCTTTAGATGTCAAATGTTAGCATCCAAGAGTATTGGTGGAGGATTTGGGGAGATCAGAGGATTTGAGGAAAAACGAAGAACAGGAAGGCAAATTGGGAATTGGGTTGTTCATACTCGACATGCCTGGCGAAGCGCCCAGGTTTCCCATTATTAACGGCAGGTCGCAGGCCGACCGGCTGGCCACAGCTCAGCGTTGTGCTAGCAACCAAACGGGCTAAGCCCGGCCCGACGTCCTTACGGCCCAAACACCAATACCTATAGGATCTACAAAGTCCTGACACAGACTGACGCCAACGACGCGGAGCAAGCTCCTCTTGGCGCCCGTGGCCGGGTCTCGCCGTGGCCGCGGACCGGACATGCTGAATCATTTTTTTTGTGCTTGTATGGTCATTGGTTGGAGATTTGCAAGGTTTCAGGCAGCTGCTAACCCTTGAACTGAACCAATCACCTGCCGTCGGTGCTGACGGAGGAGGGGGGTGCCTGCCATGCAAGTTCTTGGACTCTGTCTCATCGTCCTCCCTCCGCACGATGCGATACCGATGCTGCTTTAGCTTCAGGTACGAGTTACGACCACTGCTGCTTGCCGATTTTCTTTTCTTTTCTTTTGGCAGCTCAAGGTTCTAGCAGCAAGTCAGTAACACCAGTAACACTACTTGTGATCCTGATTCCTACGGGCATTGCAATTTCATGACTCGGCGGTGATGGTGAAGCTTCCAAACAAATGGGTTTCCATGGCTTTGCCAGTGTAGATTAGAATAGATGCGTAGTGAATGATGATGAGTTGCAGAGATGCAGGGGAGCGGATGAGGACTGAACTCCGCATCGTGCGGCTGGGCCTGGGTGGCGGGCCAGGACCATGAGCCCTTCCTTTCATTCCATCGTACGGTACACCCACCGCAACTCGCACGCGTCTCCCGCACGGCGGCCGCACACCACAGTTCGCCCAGATGAGCTGTCCGCATGTCAGCCTGTGCCCCATCGGCCGGCCCATCCCATCCCATCGCATCTACGCGGGCGGAGGCCCACGCCCCAGGGACTAGAAAGAAACTGGGCGCCCAGATCCGACCGACCTCGTCAGGGAAGGACCGCCAGGGCCACCGGCCCACCACCAGGACTCAAAGTGGCAGATCCAACGTTTCGCCGCCCGCCGCGGTGGAGCGTCTGTCTCCCCTCGCCGATACAGCGTGCGCCCGCTCCCCCTCGTGCGCGCTGCCCTCCAATCATGCCGCTGCCTGCCCTCCCACTCTGTTCTCGTTCTAACCACGCCATCCATCCGCGACGAGATTTACGCCAAGATCTTGCCCGATTAAACAACGGGATCCCGCTCGCAGAGACACGGACATGTTTAATGGAGACGCACGGCCGGAGCACCGGCCGTGCGGTGAACCTGCAACGCCGAGGTCGCCGCTCTCGACGCCGCGGTGCGCAGTGCGCAGCAAAAGGAAAGCATCGCGACAAGGGGAGCAGCGCATTTGGCTGTCGCGGGCTTGACGAAGAAGATTATTATAGCTATCCATGATGCTCAATGCATGCACTCCGTTCAGTGTGGACCGTCTCTGATCGCACATGGAGGAGCAATGCCCGTGGGCGATGATGTCACGGAGTACGTGGAGATTGTATTACTCTTTTTATATATAGGTTCAGAATCTATATTATAAGTTGGTAACAGATCGCGATCTTGCTGCTGCTGATCGAGTTGTTAAAGGTAAGCGGCATGTCCAATTATGCGCGAGGCTAACGGAATGATTCGGCCGCTGCCGGAAGGGACAGGCTCGGACAACGGGCGCTAAGGCAGAGCTGAACGCTCGTGCTGTCACGCACGCACGGTGTCAGAATAATTTCAGAAAAGGCCGTTGTTAGCGAGTACGAGTGCTGCCTGCTTGCTCATTCCTGGACTTGACAGGCTCTGGATCATTTCAGAAAAGGTTCGTCAGATTCCTGTCTGGCTGTCTCTGACAGGTGGCTGGATTTTACAGCCCTAGTGGAAAGACAACGATCAGCAGGACGTCAAAGAAACGAATTACAACTACTAGTATAGAAACAGGTTAAGTTTGACCGGTTCTTCGTTAGCCTGAGTTGACCAGCACTTGCTATTAGTCGGTTCCAAACTCCAATGGTCGGAAAGGTGCGCAACAATAGAATACTTGCTTCAGCATCAAGACGCCTCTCCAAGGCAGCGCCGCTTAATCAGTATTGACAGGTAATACCACGTGAAGAGCGGCTGCTGAGCTCGGCAAGGTCAGAACGGCCGTTACTGATTGGTTGGAGCTGCCTACGCACCTTGACGTCTAGGGCAAAAACACGCACGCTCTCTGCACCGAAAATGGAATCGCTTGTGCTAGGCAGCCTTCTAGAAGACGATCGAGGATGCTTGCTACTCTGCACGTCTGCCATTGCGTCCGCCGTTAACCACCGAACTTACCCTTAGGGTCCACGTGTCAACCATGGTACTGCAAGGAATGAAACCAAGCAGCGCTCTTTAGGTTGCAATTTGCAAAAGCAGAGCTGCCGCATACGCAGATCTATCTCACCTTTGCGGATTGCCGGCTTTTGCTCACCACTGTTTGCGTCCTAGGACACACACACACAGAGAGAGAGAGAGAGGCCCTGGGACCCACAAAAATCAACCAATCATCAAGCGTTGTGCGCAAATGAGCTGGCGTTGTTCAAAGTTCGCAAATCTACTCGCTCGCTCATCGCCACCAACAACCGGAGCGGGTCACTTGTGTCCTTGCACCGCATGCTCCTGCCGGATCCTAGCCGTCGCCTCATCCCGCAGCACGAATCGCGAAGCGTACAGCGCAATGCAATGGCGCTCTAGGGCCCATGAGTTTCATGTACGCGGACCACGACCCACGCACTGCACATTCCGCCCAAAATGACCTGTAAATTAATATGATCCCAGGCCCATGGCAGGAACTAGAAGCCGCCATACGCCCTGACCCGACGACGAACGAGATGGAGGATGAATCAGATACATTCTTATCCAACTTCCAATGTTTGAGATTCGTGCGCGACTCTTCAACAGTTGGATCATTGGCTCCCTCCACTTCGCTGTTTCTTCCTCCTCCCTCGTCGTTCGCCACGCGCCGCCCTGCTACCTCGCCGCGCCGCCCCTTCGACCTCGCCGCGCCACCACTAGTCTTGCGCGGCTGCCTCGGCGGCCTCGTCGCGCCGCCCCTGCCCAGAGTGCGAGCTAAGGGAGGGAGGGGAGCGGGTACCGGCGAGGGTGGGAGGTAGGGGAGCGGCCGCCGGTGAGATCGCCGGCGGCCGGGGTAGTGGTTGAGGTCGGTGGGATTAGGGTTTCTGGGTTGGGGGTTGGGGGTTCTCCGATGTCCGCGGCCTTAGAAGAAGCTTGGGGTGGCCGATTGGCTCGGCGGTGGTGGTGGGCGAGACGGTGGCGGGGTCGGCGGGAGACAACCAGATGGACGGGGTCGGTAGCGGGGGAGACATGATGCTCGATTAGTGGTTCAAGAGGTCGGAAGCGGTGGCACGATCTTGTTTCGCGTGGCGGGGACAGTGGAAGCGGATGGGGCGGGGGAGCGGCGCCGGAGACGAAGGAGAAGGCGGTGGCGGAGGTGGGCCTTGCAGCTGGGTCTTGGTGGGTGAAAGGAGTGGAAGCGGATGGGGTGGGGGAGCGGCTCCGGAGACGAAGGAGAAGGCGGCGGCGGAGGTGGGCCTTGCAGCTGGGTCTTGGTGGGTGAAAGGATCTCAAGATGCCTAGAGGGGGGTGAATAGGTTAATCTGAAACTTAAAATACTTTAAACACTGTCAGTAACACAGATGTCCGGATACTCTGGATATATATCCGGATACTCCGGGATTTGTGTCCGAAGTTTTCGAAAATATTGTCCGGAGAGTCCGGGTACGAAACAATGTACACACAAACAAAGATATTGATGTTGTAATTTAGATCGAGTAAATTTAGACAAACTAGTGGTACCTTTGTAGCGTTTCTTACCAGTTATGTTGCTCTAGAGACTCGTGTAATAGTAGATCGACCTTAAACCCTAGAAAGTTAGTCTTACAAGCAAATAACTAATAAAACAAGTAAGAAGCACAAGAGAGAGACAGAATTTGTTTTCTGAAGTTCGCTCCCAAAGGAGCTACGTCTCCGTTGAGGAATGATTCAAGAGACGGTGCTCAAGAGTACATATGCTCCTCTTCCAAGAGTGAGACCAACGCTCAAACCCAAGGTTATTTACTATGTGTTCCTCCAAGAGGAATGACGATTATAAACTTCTTATGGTGCTCACAACTTGCTTGAGCACTCACGAACGACGCCTAGCTGTCTAGGAGCTTGAAGCTCCAAAAGTAACAAACTTGAATCCACCGGCTAGACAAGGATGATGTGCTTAAGAGATGGAATGGAAGCTTACTAGCATAAATCTTTGCTCTTGCAACAATCTCACTTGAATCCCTAAAGAAAATCACTCAAGAATAAAGAAAGGGGAAGTGACAGAGTTTTTTTAGCTTGTGGGTGTTTCTGATCAAAATGAGAGTGAAAGGGGTATGGGGGTATTTATACCCCCTATCATAGAAAACTAGCCGTTGGCTAAAGGGTATCCGGATACTTCGGGTATATGTCCGGATACTCCGGACACTGGGATCCGAAGACTCCGAACTCAGAGCAATTTACGGTCGAGGAATAGTTACTCGGAAACTTTGGGTAGATGTCCGGATACTCCGGAACACTATGTCCGGACATTCCGAACCATGAACCGGACAATGCAGGTATAGCAGAGAATTTCACAAGAAGACTGTTTACAGTGGTAGATTTGATTCTCATGGTTTTTATAGATTCTCTTGAGCACAACTATCACGTCAACACATGTGGATCAGAGTCTCTCTTGATAGTACAGCGTTTCTATACTCAATTTCAAAATAAAATCTAATTCTTCAAATAAATTTGAAACACCGCTTTTCATTTTCCCTTTTGAGGGGTCATACTTCGTAATACGTTTTGCTAAATCACTCTTAGCACCTGCACACATGCTTAATAATATGATTAAATATACATGTGCTTTGTCATCTACCACCAAAATCCACTGAGGGGCCTAGATATCTTTCAGTGGGCCATGCGATGTGTAACTTATCAACCTTTCGGAATATAGATTGACGGGTCCACGGACCTGAGGTCCCCAGCAGGCCCACTTCCATCAACTGGTCCAAGGCCTCATGTGGGATAGGCGTCCGTCCGTATGAAGCAACAAATTCATTTGGGCTAATCTCAGCCTACAACCCCGACTGGCTGCTCAGTCGGGGTGGAAAAGACCTCTATCCCTAGCTGACTACTGACTACTCAGTCAGGGCGACCAGGGCTCATGTCCCCGACTGGCTGCTTAGTCGGGTGACCAAGGCTCGTCTCGCTAACCCTAACTATAAAGCAGTCTGACGGTTCCAGGGACCCGGAGGTCCCAGCGGGCCCACTTCTCGCTTGACAGCTTAAGGCCGCGTGTAGAACGAGCGTAGTCTACGTCTCTGGCTACTTCGACTACATCTACGACTACTTCCTGGTGACTACATCGACTATACCTTAATCGGCTACATCAAACAGGCTTGACTAGCAAAGTCGAGTAACGGCGCATCCGGTGCCTTCGGCACTAGATCTGCCTCTCGCGACAACTTCATCTGGACCGCCTCGGTCCGCAACCACGACTACTCGGTTGGGGTGAGCAAGGCTCGTGTCTCCGACTGCAAAGCAATTGAAAGCCGGATCTGTATTAGGCTCCGACCAGGGGTTTCGATTGAGTTCCGCCCAACATGTGCCCGCCTCCTCGACTGGTAGGGCAGTCAGAAGGCCGGACTCAGCTTGCCAGCGGGCCCTATGAGTAGATGTGGAAGATAAGAATGGTCCTTGGGGTCAACTTATTATACACGGCCAACCACCCCCTTCACGGAGGTTACAGTCCTCTCTGCTGTGGCAACAGGACGCCACTATTCTATCTACCCGTCCTCGCAAAGGGATAGGCAGAGCGTCACCATAATACAGCCGGAACGCCCTCGTCACGACGAAGTGACCGGGAGAGGTGCCAGGGATGGGGCGTGATAGCCGTACCGTACCTATCGACGCCCCCATGACCTACGATCGATGGAGCATAACGCACAAGGACAAGACGAGACGGCCGTCCCACGACGTATGACTTGGATGATGGCTGTCGCAGGGCTCCGACTGATAGGATTACGGCCCCGCCCCGACCGGTGAAGCAAGGAACTCTCTCTACCTTATTTTTTCTACCTTAGCACCCCTGCAAAGAAGACCTCCCTTGGACTATAATAGGGGAGGGTCACCCGTCTAGGAAGGGGATCGGGAATCCAATCTTCCAGTTTCACGACTTCCACTCGAAAGCTTATAACTCCCCAATTCTCATTAGCATCTGGGCTCAAGCAATACATCCGACTAATTTCTGACTGGACGTAGAGCATTCTGTCCGAACCAGTATAAATCTTGAGTCATCGTACGCTAGACTATATCCGATCTCGATGGGCAATATACATCTTCAAGTAATTTTAGCCGCTGTCTATTTCCGGAACCGAAGCCCGCGAGATGGAGACGCTCGGACCCAGCGGATCCAAGAAGGCTCCAGCCACGCCACGAGCGGAGCCGTGGCTGGATCATCCTGTCACCCCTCGCCGCTACAGCACCAGACCACCACCCTTTCCGGGGGCCCATGGCCATTCGATCTCGCAGCACAGGCTACGCAACAGTAACAGGATCTCCCCGGACGAGCGAGATTTATGCCAAGATTGTGCTGAAGATTGCGCCGGGTAAACTAGTGGACGCTGCTGCTGCTGCTGCAGAGATAGAACAAAGGGAACGATTGCAGCCATGGGATCGCGATGAGCGAGCGAATCTAGAAGGCCGTGGTCGCCAATTCTCGATGCCGCACTGCCGCGGCGGGAGGAGTCATCGCCAAGGGAGCAGTGGATCTGGCCGCTGTTGTGGCAGCAGCGATGAGCGATGCACAATGCTGACGGCAACCATTTGCAGTATCTCTAATCCCACATGGAGGCCTCTGAATTTCCTGAATTCTGAATATGAGTGGTGCTCGTCTCGGCAAGCAATGAGGTGAATGAACTGACGAGGTCAATGAGCGCGTACAGAAAGAAAGAAAGAAAGAAAGAAAGAGGGAGACAGATTTCCCGTTGAGCGTTGAGCGTTGAGCCTCCCTCAAAGGCCACGGGGGGCGGCAGTATAAAATAACGGATTCGCGACCCAATTATGCGTGAGGGCTAGCAAACCACAATGATTCCGTCCGGACCGGCCGTGGGCGCGAGGGACAGGCTTGGACAAGAAAGCACCGGCACCGGCAGAGCCGGACGCCCGCGCACGCATGCACGCACAGTGTTTCTCCTCTGCAGACGCTACTTGTTTTCTGAAAGCCTGTTCTGTCGACGGTTTCGTGGCTTCGGGACAAAGCTCGTCGGCATCCTGCTCTGACATGCCTGTCCGAGTTTACCCGCACCAGGCATGTGATGGCTGTGGATCAGAATGCCGCTGAAAAACAACCGAACATTTCTGAACGAACAGTGCACTTGGGCTCGATCTGTTCGTCCGTCACGGACGTAGGTTGGTTCCAAGCTAAGCAGCACTGATCCTGTGTTCTGTTGACCACGACTCGTTGGCGACTCTCCAATAATCGGGGAAGCTTGTGTGCATGCAGCAGCAGAGATGCCCTGACACGACGTGCAATCTGCAACCGCCAACCAACTAATTGTTCGGTCAATCAGTCTAGCGCCTACTGAAGATCGGTTGAACCCGGCAACTTCAGTCAGAGTACTTCTGGTTCTTGCTCAATCGGTCTGCAGATGCGTATCCTCCTCCAGCAGAACTCGCATTATTCCCTCTGCGCCGAAACGCGACCGTCCCCTGCAGACGGGGACGCATCGCGCATTCGCCGCCGTGCAGTGATGTGAGCCAACAGCAAACCTCGCCACGTGAAACCATGATCGACGACGAGACAACGAACTCTGTAAAAGCACACACATGATATTCCGTTCCGTTCTTTTCTTTTTTTTTCCCCCTTTTCGTTCCCTTTCCTTTGGATGTGGAAGCAGAGATGCTGCCTGCGCTGCACATCATCGCCTCTGCCTCGCCACTGCTCCCTTCACCGGGTACAGGACGAACCCTAGAGGGGGTCCACGAGACCACGAATCCACGATGAAGAAAAAAATCCAACGCGAGCGAGCGAATCATCCCGCCGCGTCGTGCGCGCGCGCGAGTGAGCTGTCTCCGCCGCAGCTCCATCGCCTCCACCACCCCCATCACGCCCCTCCAAGATCGCATCGCGCATGAGGCGGCGAACGGAGGCCGCGAGGAGCCGAGCTCGCCCCCGACACCCCCGCGCCCACCGCTCCGAACACCCGCCGCGGTGGATCCTGTACGAGCGTGTCTCCCACTGCTGCTACAGCACGGGACACTCGGCATATGACAGCATGCCGATGCCCCCACGGACAAATCCGGACGCCGTTTCACTGCAGCTCCCAACAGCGCTCGGATCCGGGGCACTGCTCCTCCGGGGGACTGGATGCCACTGTGCCGCCGCGGCCCGCCAGCCACCGCAGGGGTAGGTCTTTGTTTACCGTGCTCTGCTCCTCGTCCTCGGCGTTTCCTGTGCGGCACTGCACTGCACAACCTCGGATGTGGCCACGCCGGGAGCGGCGATCTGGCTGCGCTGGTGCCGGGGGTGGTGGCCACTTGCCTTTGCCTCATGGCACACGCCCGGGGGAAACAGGGGCCGCGGCGGTGAGGTCACGGAGGACGTAACCGGAATCTCGTTGCAACTGAAAACCGCCCAGATTTTATTTTACTTTATTTGATCTCCGTGCACGGATCGATTAGTGTGCTGCGGATGCAAGATGGGCTCTGATTAGTATTTTTTTAAAAAAATAACAGCAGAGAGATTAATCAGCTGCAAACCGATGCAATTATGCCTTGGGAAGGAGCTGATCGTGATCGGTTGGGACCGGCCGCAATGATTCGGGCCCGGCCAGGATGTTCAGAGTACTCTGCCGCAGGTCCGCGCAGCGCAATCAATCCAAGGCGCGGTGAATTCTCTTCTACTGTTCGCGGCGTTTACTGGCGGCTTCAGGCCTTCAGTACAGGTTTCTGAATCTGCAGCGAGGCTTTCCCGGCTTTTCCAACGTCGTGTTCTGATTTGCAGGACCGGTTTTCCTTTTTAACCTCTCTCTCTCTTTTCTTGAAAGGTGATTGCAGGACCGGTGAATTGGAAGTGTAGTGGCAGCCCTGGCAGGTAAAAGAAAAAAAATGTATATTTAGGTATAAACTAAGAGAGGGTCAGGAAGGAGATCAGCGATGACCTAATAATAACTCTAGTAGACATGCAAAGTCTGAAGCTGAAGCTGAAGCGAGGCTGCAACTTAGACTAATTCTCTATTATTACTCAGCTCTAAGCTAGCCTCTGTTGACCATAATTGCTCAATCCTGATGGCCTAGTGATCTGGTCCAGCTAGGCTGGAAATTATATCAGTTTGGTAACAGAAATATTTTCAGTAATATGTTTTTTTTTTGTAATGGTCACAGACTCGCTGTTTTCCTGCCTTACCATAATGAGCTGCATAAATCAATCTTAGTATGTGATGAAACCACTGATTTACATACCCTGTTTGTAGCACAACTGAAGTTTTTCTCCGGACTGAAATGGGCTGCCTGTACTGAGAATCAATCAAAATGGCTGCAGCATTAGATGTCAGCAATGGCATCACTATACCCTCATCAGGACCAGAAGCTGGAAAGAATTAAAAACGATGTGTAACTTGCATTGGACTTACATTAGTCAATCATGCAGACTGAGTAAGCTAGTGTTTAACAAAGTTAGGATCGACAGTCTTGGCCCAAGTTGTTAAAAATTTATAGACGATCAATGATCGCCTTGCCTTGATCCAAGTGAGGCATCCGAGTAGAAAAATGCGTTTCTGATGTTTTTAGTGAGTTGAATCTGGAGACGTCCAGACGAATGGCATCACGGCCACATGCGCTGGGAGCCTTGCCAGCCCCGGAATAGCAGGGAGCTCAACCTCCTGACAAATCATGTAATGTGCTAACAGAAAATGGAGTGTTAGCCCAATGCCCCAACCAAGATATTTTGGATACCATATCCCACGTAGAGGCTCTAGATAGACAAAAGAATTTGAAGGATATGATCCCCAATTATAGATTGGCAAAGACAACAAGGATCAGATCAAAGGCAGGAGCGAAAATATCTTCAAAACAGATAGTAGCCGCGAAAGGGAAAACAAAACAAATAGCTGCACATTCATCACATAGAGCTCAAATCCTCAATAGATTTTGGAGATGCAACTAACATGGCAAACCAATCAAAGATCAACCACCTAAGGTCCCATAAGAGGTACAATAATAACCCCTTGAGCAGCTTCACTGGGTCCAAAAAAACAGGCTTATGATGCCAAACAGGTTAACACACCTGCCGCAAAAAAAAAGAGAGAGAAGAAAACAGAAAAGAGTTAACAGGAACTGACAGAACTAACAGGAGCGTGGACAAAGTTTTCAAAAAAATGAACGAATTTTGTATATTTGGATTGAACATATGTATCTGACAGTTCCCGGTTGATCTCCCGCAATACAATGGGAGGGGGATTTACACTCAACTGAAACTAACATTTCTGTGGTATATCAATGAGCAATTGATTTGGGGGTGGTGGTGGGGGGTGGGGGTACAATTATCTGATCTAGGCTGAAAATTTTCTACAATAGGTACAATCTACGGTTCCTGCCATGAACAACCGCTGACGCGGAGATCTCCAAGGACCACCAGATTGATTATGTACAACACTGGTCCATGTACAATTCAGCAGGAGCACTGAGCATGTGATGTCTTGTACCAAGAAACCACACGCTGGACCAGCATAGCTGGGGGCGGGTACTTCTCTTCAGGCCATGTGAGGTGCCAAAGCTGCCGTATACTTTCACCAAATGCTCAAGTTGATCACTGATGCGCTGGTAGGCCATAATTCTGGAATGACCTAATCCTGCCGTCCCATCCTGCAGTAACTATCACTTGACCCCAGGAGTTTGATGTGCTCTGGAAACAGTTCCTTAGGAACTTGTATTGTGACTCATCCAAAATTGCACGAATTGACTGAGAAGGCAGAATTTCCTCAGGCCAGGTAGCTGAACTTCTGCAAGTGGACTCAGTGGAGAACTCCTGATTCAAATTGAAAATACCAGGAGCAAATCGTGACACAAAATTGTTGATGGCAGAATCTTCACTGCAGCTTGAACTGCACTTGACAGCCTTGCTCATGCACCAGAAATTGTCACCTTGTGGTGGCAAAATTTGAGAGGCCAAAGAAACTGGGTTTCTTGGTTTTTGGCCATTCCATGGTATTGCAATGGCTGCATTGTTGGAGTGGAAGCGCTCTGACGACCATATGGTTTTTGCATGTTTCAATGAAGCCTCTTCTTGGTCTTCATGATTCCAGACATAAACATTTGAGTCTTCGCTAGCAGAAACTATATGCTGCCCATCTGGAGTGAATGTTGCAAATGACTGGCAGGATCCGCTTCGAAGTCCTGATTGAATGAATAAAATTATGAGTTCATAATACATAAAAGTAAAGATTGCTTAGAGCAAGAGGAGCAAAGTCCAAGCATATGAACCGTACCACTATAATTCTGAGTCACAATGGTTCCATCAAGAATTTTGATCTTCGAGTCGGCAGATGTAACCATTAATTTACTTGGGTTGCTTGGACAGAACTGCCATGAAAAAATGGGAACAAAAAAAAAAGAGTCAGACCCAGAAGCATCAAAATGAAAAAATGATTGATGAAGTAATCATGCAACAAAAGCCTTTCTTCTCGTTAAGATATTTACCTCAAAAGTAGTGATTCTTTTAAGAGAAGATTTCTTCTTGCTATTGAGCGCAATTTGTGTTTCAAACCGCAGCAGATTATCTGAATCGACAGATGCCATTTCAGTTAGCATATATGGAATGTCATTCAAGTAAAGGGAGAGAAATACTGAAAAGCTAGCAGATATGTCACTCTTTTTTTTCTATTTACCTGATGCATCATAAAACCGACAATTTCCAGTAATGGTTCCAACCACTGCTCCCTGCAGGATGCAAAGGATAGAAAAGAAGATTAATCTCACAAAATATTGAGACAACAAGTTAGCCAAAAACACTTCAGATGGATGCTGATAATCATACCTTTCCATCAGGTCGGTAACAAATGGCTGTTACAATGTCCCTAATATCCACCCAATCCACAACACTGCATCTAGGAATATCCCACACACGGATTTTGCCATCTATTGATCCACTGATGAATCGATTCTCATTAGCTGGATTGAACTGGACACAAGTCACTGCAAAAGTAAATTTCGAAAAGGAAATTGTGAGCTCAAATTCAGAAGTAAAGTCGAAAACTTATGAGGCAGTAATTTAAGAGACTTAGGCCTACCGAAGTTGCTGTGGGGAAAAACAGTGACACAGTTTTCAGATCCAAGTTCCCACAAGCGAACAGTTTTGTCTGTTGATGCTGACAATAGATGCTGCAAGGTAGCAAATTTCAATCATCAGAAAGAAAAGGACAAAGGAAAAATTGCAATCAGACCTAACAAATGGGGGTGGGGAGCACTTTTTTTTAACTGACCTTATTGTTAGACCACGACAGATCCAGTACATCACCAGAGTGACCACGGAACTCTTGCAATGGTTCCTCTGAGATCTGGAACACCATGGTTGGAATCACAACACAAGCAGAATCAGCGGATTGCTTCACACCCTTGACTTTGCATTTCTTCTCATTGTCAGCATCGGCAGGAGCCAATCCACTATTGTGATGAGCTTTGAGGTAAACACAGGAAGGATCATCCATGGGAATTTTGCAGTCCTCAGACTGCGTGACACCCCAGACCCTGATAACTCCATCTTCGCCTCCACTTGCAAGAAACTGCCCATCAGGACTAAACTTCATAGTCAGGATGGCGCCATCATGGGCCTTGATCACTTGTCCTTGATAAACTGCTGACAATTCCTTTGACCGCTTCCGGTAGCACCGGACCTTGACCCTTTCATACCTTCCACACCTGTTTTGTTCACTCTCTGAGGAGCTGGTGCTAGCTTCATCGCCTCCATGATCGAGGACACTGGACCTCAAGCCCAGCCTACGAAGCCATCCATTTCTCCTCCTCTCAATCGCCTTGGGGACACCAGAAAGCTTACAACTGCGGCTCATAAGCCTCTGGATGAAGGACAATGAACTGAAACTCCTGCCCACCTTGCTGCTAGCATCATCCCTGCTGGATCCACTCACGGAATTGTCATCAGAGGCACCGTCCTCATAGCTCCGCGTATCCTCCGTGGACCAACTCGACATGGAGCAGTTGTTCTCATCGGACTGCGACCATAATCTCCCAAATTCTTGCAGCACCACCACCTCCTTCTCAATATCGCCCACGGTCGCCACAGCATCGGCTTGCCGGGGGCTCGGGCTGCACTCCAGGCCCATGCTTTTCATGAACCGCTCCCTCCTCTGCCCCACGCTGTCGAGGCTGCCCGACCACGGCAATGCCGGGCCCGGGCTGAGCGCCGGCGACGCCGTGAGCTCCTCTCGCGAGTCAAAGAACGTCTCCTCCTCCATCTCCATCTCCATCCTACAGCCTACTAGCAACTGGTACCCCTCCATGGATCTTTAGCACAAGAGCACGGCGCTGCAAAGGAGAGAAGATAAACACATCTCAGAGCCCTGGTCCGGGGAGGCGCTTATATAACAGTAAAGCGGCGCTGAATTGGCTCGGCGGCAACTGGGGACGAGAAAGGGAGAGCAGACGCGGGGGGAGCACGGGTCGGGAGGAGAGGGCGATTAGCATAAACAAATCGCGGCAAATCCCACGCATTCAACTGCACGCATCTCCCAAATCGCGGAGCTCGCATGGCCCAAGCGCCCCGAGCAATGCATCTGGCCTGGCAATCCAACCAACCGCGCGGCCATTATTAAAGGAAAGCGGGCAGCCAGGCCAAGAAACGCTGACAAAATTTCAGGTTTTTTTTTCCCTCTCTTTCCCCTCCTCCGAATTCACCAACACATATCTCGAAACAGTAGATTGATTATAGCAGAGGGAATAACAACGGATTAAAAAAGGGAATAAATTGTTGGCAGGGGAAGGTCACCTGGGCGAGGCGAGACGAGAGAATTCGCGCGCACGCTTTGGGAGCTGGGATCCGAGAGAGAGAAAGGAATCGTTTTTGCTGGCCTGATGGCTCAGGGACGCCGCGCGTGTTCTTGGCTCGTGGTCGCCGGCCGCGGCGGCATGGCGCAAATGGGTGCGGTGGTGTGTATTATTGGAGGGATTGGATTCGAGCCGAGCCGACGCGGGCAAAGAGAAGGGAGGGGGAATTGGAGACGACGGGCGATTTATTGCGGCGGACGTGGAGGCGGAGGAGGAGCTGGCCGGGCTGGACGGCTGGGGTCCCCGTCCGTCCCCATCACCATCGCCAGATTTGGAAGACGCAAAAATAAATCGGATTATTCTGGTAAAATGCGCTGCTGCTACACAGAGCCAAGAACGAGGAAAATACTGCATAATTGCCGCTCTTTTTTTTAATGGATCTCATCAAAAATGATGCTGCAGATTTGGCCCTTTTTTTGGTTGATTTATTTGTCCCCGATGACACCTCTCCCTCCCACTCTCTCCAGACCGTTTCTGCCACTGGTCCAATGCTGATGCACGCTTTTTTTTCTTTTCCTTTATCTCCTTACATTATTTTTGCCTTATCTTTCTCTCTCTCTTTGTTCTTTTACCATCTCTCTCTTTGGTTGGTCGTGCTCTGTTTTTTTTTTTTGAACGGGTGCTGTGTTAGTAATAGGTGAACTGCTGCAACAGCAACAATAAATCGTGCAGCTCTAGGCCTGGGTCTGTGCAGCCCTAGGCCGACTGCAACCGGGTGCCTCGCCGCTGCCGCGCACCGATCTGCCCGTGTAATCCTTGCCTGAGATGTTTTCCTTGCTTTGCTGCGGTGGAAAATTGATGCGATGAGGTCGCACAGCAGCTGGTGCATGGCCTGCCACGAGTCACTTCACCCGTGGCAGTAAAATGGTAACACCCCAACAGTACTGTGCTCGCTCTGCATTCGGCAGAGCTGATGGTTTCAGCATCAGAGTCACTGTAACCAGCATGCACAATCAGAGGTTGGATTAGCCATCGCCGTCAGATCTTGAACAGAGGAGAGTATCGGTGGCACACTGTGCCTTCTAAGTTTTGCTTGGAACGGGTGGCGATTACCGGCTGCTTGTGCCAAATAAAGATGTTCATCAGAGTGGGGGAACAGTTTGATGCACCTAACATGCTACCTTCCGCTGTCTGCCTGCTGGTCCCCTTGGCTCGTACAGTGCGGTTTCTTTTACCTAGTGACGCAAAACAGGCACGCGACTCGCTAATCTTGCAGAGATCTCTCTGGTGACTTGGTCCGCGTCGAACCGTCAGCTGGGGCTGTTCTGCTTCTTCCTTTGTTCCGGTCAGTAGTGCCGAGCACACACCGGCAAAGCATTCTGACGGTGTGAACAATCTGAGTAGACCTCATGTGCTTCATTATGTGGATGGTAAATCTGCAAAGAAAAACCAGCGGTGATGTAAAAATAAGTTCATGAGACCGTAACTAATCTAAACACCTCTTTGTGTGTTTGGCTACACAAGCAGGGAGGGAAAAAAAAAGAGTGCTGATGATGGCAAGTAGATCGAGGTGTCTGCTAGTTTACTGAACCCAGCTGGCTATGCCTGAGAGTAGATGCCTGGACGCATCCATCTCTAGCTAACCTCAACAACCCTGCAGCTCCAAAGTTGATTCGTGGTTGGGCAAAGATGGCAACGCGAGGGCGAGGGCAGCACGGCAACCACCCCCTACACGCGCCTCCTGCAGCCAGCTTTTGTGTTTTGTTTATCATGCACGTCCTCCTCTGCACGAAAGCTGTTGCTCTTGCTCTCTGGGGGGCTTGCCGGTTTCAGAGTTCGTTATCCGGCGCCCCGGTCTCGGTCTACCTCCGTTAGAATACGAGAATTTTCCCCAAAAAAGAGACTTTTCCCCAGTCTCGGCACCATCCAGTAGTTGATCAGACATGTATCTGATCCAGTTGTTTTCTCCTAACCTTCCAAAAGATCAGGCACCATCCAGTTTTGTCCACCACTTATTTAATTTGGAGCACTGAGGCAGCTGCTGACAGTTCTTAGACAGTTTTACATCACAACATGGATTATTATCTGAAGAAAAAAAGTGTCAGGCGCCATTCAGAGGAAATCAACTTGTCATAGTTCTATGTCACCGCTATATAAAATTGAAGTAAGCAGGTCAGAATTCCATCTTTGGTGTTCTGCCGTTGAATTTGAAGAGCAATCAATTTATTCCTTTGCTGGCAGCTACACTTTTGACAGTGACAAAATATATACTGCTAATCCGTTAAAAATTCTGTTGAAAGGGCCAGAAGAAACACCACTCGTACGTGGTTGCCTTAACTGAACCGTACCATATGGAAGGATCCGACAAATGCTCTTTCGCTGTCATCTACTAATTATCAGCTGGGTTTTTGTTTACTGGTTGCAGTGTTAGGAGAAGCCTAGCTATCTACACAGCAGAAGAATCTATGCTCTCCTGTGTAACATGGAGCAACATGGGTTAGGCGAGAATACCTAAATGGATTTTAACTTGAATTAGCAATAAGCAAAAAAAAAAAGAACAGCAGTGTGAGAGACTGTCACTGTTCGTGCAACGTGGTACTTGATCCAAGCATGAGTTCTGTCTGAAATCATGTCACCAATCATCATGGCGTGTCCTTTGATCATGGAATGCAGGGTTAGGTATGACGTCATTAAGCGGAACAGCTCCAACTCGTCCTGCTCGTTTGCTGGTAGTGCATCCCATTCTTGGGCATGCAGGCAGGCATGTCGCCAGTATCAATAGCCATATACTAATTATTATTAGGACACTACGTACTACTGTTATCCGAGCATGACACTCGACCTAATTAAAAAAATCTAAAAGCTTTCCGGATATATAACCTAATATTCCTGCTCGAATCCGGCATATATACACGGCCCATAATTGGTGGTGTGTGTGCATGCTCACACATGCATATATGCATGCATGCATGCATGAGGCTGAAATTTATCTTCTACCACTAGCTAGGAATAATCTTGTGTGTCCATCCACTTCACTTTTGTTGGATGGTGATGACGTGGATGATTATTCCATGCATGAATTAAGGCCATCACCAATAGAATAATATAGTAGATGAATAGTAGTCTAGTACGTACGTACTGTCAGCTAATTGTCAATATAAACTGTATGGCCAGATTGATTAAAGTTTACTTTCATGCACACTAATGTGCCAAAGAGGAAAATATTCTCAATGCATGTCTGCACTTTGTCCTTTTGCGTTTTCTGCTCCTCATTGGGCAATGGATTATTGAACAAATCATCTAGCAGCTAGCAATGAAGATAAGGCAGGATCTGAAGAGCGATAAGCACTGCCGACAACGACTACAGAAGTGGCAAAAACTAAAGAATCAAAAGACAAGCAGAAAAAGATCGAGATCACTGATGCACAGTCGTCTGCAGTCAGAACGATGTAACAGCAGCTGGTCGTCATATTCCACTGGCTAATTAGAATGCTTCCCATCATATGGCTGCTATGTTGCATTGCACTCCTAACATGCATGCAACAGCAAACTTTCAAAGATGTGCCTGTCAGCACTGTGGGCGTACGGACCCTGCACAGTGCGCAGCTTGGCCTTACTTACCAAGAAGATGAGGCCTGCGAGGCTACAAGCATGACCTGCATTGCCTTGACGGTGGATAGGCGGCTTGCTTGGCTATTGTTGGTTACATAAAAACATGAATGAAAGCAAAGATACAAATCAGGGTCACATTCATGGAAGGATCCCTGTCTAGGGTTCCAACACACATGCTAGATTAATGAGCTTGCGTGCTGCTGAGAGGTGATGGATGGAGCTGATCGATGCTGGCTAGAATGACACCACACAAATAAGATAAGGTGCGTGCCGTCCAAGGTAGCCCACAGGCCACAGACACACACTGTGCAGTGGTGCGCCACGCTACAGTGTGGGCATGCATGGTGGTGAATAGATAAACTGCGGGATTCTTTCCATGTCAACGCAGGATGTGTATGTATGGAACTAGACATGCTTGCACGCGTGCAGAGAACCCAGCCAGGCTGTGCCGTCGTGAAACGAAAGAGATCGGGTAGGGCACACCATCAGAGATGAACCTGGCGCCACTGTTCATCGGACCTGCAAGATTTGGCCGGGATCCTGATTCTCCTCTTACGATGCACAGCGATGACATCTATACTGCTACTTGCTTGTCACATGTCAACTTGCACAAACAACACATAACCAAAGTCATGGGCTGGCTGGCTGGCTGGTTCATGCATGCATTGTTGCCTGGGCACGGCCGACAGGGCGAGATAGCAATTGGTGCAAAGCCGGGCGAAGTTTCTTCGATCAGCATCGAGTGGATCGGCGACGACGCCTTTAACACGGGGAGCGAGGGGATCGATCGGTTGGCAGTCTGTTGTACCACGCACACACACACACACACAAATTGGTTCTTGGTTGCGCGCGGAACCGGTGGATCTGGATGCCAGAGATGTGCGACTTTAAAGTCGACGAGATGCAGTACGCTGTACGAACAGGCCGAACGCAATGGTGGCGTGAAAAGGACGCGCTTGGATCGTAGGATAGCTACTGCTGCTGCCAGGGGCGAAGCTACGTTGAGTTACCGTGGTGCACGTACACCATGGTGAAGTAGAAAAATGCAAGCAGGACGACTCAAATTTATAATAAACTACATTGAATATTGTATGCGTCTCTTTGATGTGCACCACCCTTGTTTGGACCCTGCCTTCGCCCCTGGCTGCTGCTGTAAAGAGCCCGTACCTGTGTGCAAAAAGCCCGGGTACGCCGGTCGAGTTCAGGGCGTGTTAGTACGGGGTTGGTCCGTACGTGCTCAGAATTCTCAGTTTATATTTTGCTCTGATCTCGTATCGCCTAGGCTATCCGACGTACGGTTTACAAATAAACATGCTCCATGACCCTTGTAAAAAATAATAAAAAATGCTCCGTGAGTATTCCTGTCCGTGCATTGCGGTACACAGGAACAGCGGCGGCGACGGACCGGCGGAGGGCGGCGGTCTTTGCCGTGCCGCGGCCGCCGGTCGGTCGTCGGTCGACTTCCAATGCAACTCCGAGTCAGCGCGAGCGTGACTAGGCCGGATCCCTGCTCGTCTCTGCGCGAGTCGTCCCGTTCTGGCTTAGCTAGTAGTGTCACAGTCGTGTCCGTTGACCTGCTTTGATGCCAAGGCCCAAGCGCAGACGACGGTCAGTTCCCTGTTCGTTCTCTGCGCGAGTCATCCCGTGCTAGCTACTAGCTAGGAGGAGGAGGAGTAGTCAGAGTCGTGTCCGTTGTCTCATTCGGATCTCCTATTCCGCGTCGACAACGACTCGCAGCCGTCGCTCTAAACTGCCGGCGATGCAGAGTCGCGGTAACCGCCCGGCAAAATGGTTGCGCGCCGGCCGGACGCAACGTTGCAACGGTCTGAGCCAAGGCGGCCCGAACGCAGACGACGGCGGTCAGTTCCCGTTCGCCAGTACACACGCCTGCCTCCATGCCGTGCCTCTCCGGCCAGGGTCCGGCCGATCTCGGGTGATCCAGATCCGGGGAGGGTCAACGGTTTTGCTGGCTGGCTAGGGTGGTAATTGGTAAACCCACCAGAGTTCGACCGTAAAAAACTGCACGCCATAGAACTTGAGCAGTGTCAGTAAACGGTTCTCTGTACTGTTCTGTGGACGTGCTAGAAGCTGCCAGGTTGGTATGTTCCGGCTCTCTGCAGTCTTTGGACTTGGTTGACCAAGCTGCTGGTATTAGTCCAACTTGGGATTAACTATTGGTCAGGTTGCATATGAAAAGATTGACCTGGAGGTTCTTCCTCCCACCATGCACTTGCTAGTTCTATTTCTCTCCGGTACTGAATACTGAATTGAACAGTGCGAAATGGATAGAAACTGATTTAGAGCTAGCTAGGAGTATGTAGCACATGCAGACGGCATTATTAGAAGTGCAAGCTACTAACTTCGCTTACTTAGCTTGACTTGGCATACTATTTAACTAACTTCAATTCAGTAACATACTAGGAAAGCAAAGTATGCAGTGTATAAACAAGCTGCTGCTTAGCTTGCTAGTATCCATCCATGAGAGAAACTAACCCAGGTGCTTACTGGGCAGCTCCCAACACACACCACGCATATATATGCGTGCACAAACCACCAGCCGTCCCCCGTCGTACAAGCTGCGCAAGCTCGATGCAGGAAGATGAGGCGCTTTGCGTCTCCAGCCAGCACACAGGCGCACGGCGCAGCAGCTGATTAAACCCTGCTGCGTCAGCCTGTGGCCGGGTTTGGTCGGTGTCGACAGCTCCGGCAGCAAATCCCACGACGAGCTCCCGCGCGCGGCCGGGATCACGAGCCACCAACGCAAACCACCACCACGGGATCCGAATAGATAACGAGCGTGACTGGCGGAGCAGATCGAGTCCTAGGAACGCATCGCGCGGACTCCGACGTCTCCCGCGCGCACGCCGAGTGCGGTGCACTGCAACGCACCACCAAGCGGCGAGCTGACTTTGGGAGCCGCGAGTAGCCTCGGTGTAAAGAAATGCGCGACTTCTCACGGTTGTCAGAGGGCACGCAGGGTTTGCTGCTCGATCGTGCCAGCGAGCAGCAGCGCGTGTCAACGCCTCTCGACGCCTCCTATGTTACGGGAAATAATGGAAAACAAAATAATACAGGCAAGAGATGATGCGTGCCAGCGTGTGCATTACTACCTCAATGCTTGAGTTAATAAGCGTCTTGATCTTAGCCCTTGATTCGGGCACCACGTTATGTTGCTTCGATGGAAGATGCCAGTGCAGAGGACTTGCTCCCAGAGCCACGCCGATGGACATGGGCGAGCACGGAAGCCGCCACACAAAAGATGAGAAATCCTTGGGGAGGGAGATTGCCCCTCTGAAGTCTAAGCAGGTTTATACTAACTAGGTAGTTCAAGTGCTTGTGCTAATTCTGAGTAAGAATTGGACCACGCTAACGGCACACTAGCTACTACTACTGTCTAGTAGCTCAAAACAAACCTGAGCAAGAATCTGCACGCAGAGACAACTATGAATAATAGGTTGGTCCTTTAGCCCACCCCACCCCACCACCAAAAAAAAAAGTTGGCTCTGGCGCGTGTCGACGGACGTACTCGCCGTACCAGTTCGGGTGGGAAACCGACAGAGCGGTGGAATACCGCCAGGGTCCAGAGTCCCGGACATGACATGTATCGCCTCGGTTCCCGGAAATGCCCGCTTTGTCGGTGCTGCAAGGAGTTCCCGAGCTCCGATGGCAACGAACCGAGAGAGGGACACGTACGCGCGCTTCGGCCGCCTACTCCCCACTAAACAAAGCCCGCGACCGCGACGGGAGCCTGCGGGTGCCGCGCGAAGCTACCTGGCGCCCGGCTGCCTACTCCTACTAAACAACTCGCTCGCTCGGCCACGCCACGGCAGCCGCGCCTGGCGACGGCGGCGGCGCGCAAGGGGACAGAAGGCACGGCGCCACGGTCGAGGAGACGCAGGGGCCGTACCAGGCACCCGATCGGCCCGCGTCCTCCTACTCCAAAGGCTGCTGCGCGAGGCCCCCCAGGCCACCACGTACACCAGGCGCGCATGTGGTTGCAGGTGGTGACACGCACCCGACGTGCGGCGCGGTTAAGAAGCAACGCCGCCGTGTCGCGTCGCGTGGGCGCGCGAGTCACCGTGCACCCCGGGCGCAACGTGGCGCGGGGCACGCGCGTCCATGTGCGGCCGCGCCGCGGCCCCCGAGGCCAGCCGTTCGATTGGTCCCTGACTCCCTGGCGGCCGGCCGGTGCAGTGCATGGGCGCATCACCATTTGACGTTGTCACGTTGATGTCCGGCCCGGGGCGCGGCCGGGCCAGACACGCACCAAAACTTAAGACCAGATCAAATGCTCGGCCAGGCAGGCTGCAGGTGCGGTGGAGGAGTCGGTTATAAAATTGCCGGCGTACGTCGGTCCGGCGTCGAATGTCAGCGCTAGCTATGTGGATGCGGGCAAGGGCACACAATAAGGACGTCGACGTCCGTGCGTGGTGGCTAGCGCGTGTCAAGTGTCTGGTGCGCGGGCGAATTGAAGGAGTTGTGGCTCCAGGCTGGATGGGCTGGGCAGCGTGCATGCACTCGCCCGCTCGGACGCGTGCCGACAACGCCGTGCGAGCCGAGCTTGGCAGAGCGTCCGCGTCCACGCGCCTGGCATGTGATGTGGCCAAAACGAAGCAAGGGTGGTGCAGCAAAAGTACAAACCCGACCGTTCCTAGTACAGTAGCTGATACGACCCTGAATTCCCGATCGATTTCTTGGCCCGACGACATGGCTGCAGCCTGCAAGGCGTCGTTAAGGATAAGCTTGACCAGATCATCCTCCCGGTAAGTAGCAGCGGTAACAGAGAATGGTATGATCCGCCGAGCCGCAACTTGGGCCTATCTGCGCGTCCGGTCACGCGGGCCAGCGCCCAGGCAACGCCGCCGGTACGGTCGACAACAACACAGCACAGACGAGAGATGATGCAGACGGGGCCGAAGAAGAAGGTCGCGCATCACTGTGATGGGCCCGGGCCCCCTGGGAGAAAAAAAGATTAAAAAGGAAACGTCGCGCGTCAGTCCCGTCGGGGCGCCAAGGAAAGGGGCCTAATCATGCGGTGGATGGCGCGGTCGGCGCATCCATCCAAATCCGGCCGGGAACGCGCGTGGAGCTCTCGGTGCCGTGCTCGATCCGGTAGGGAACGAATTGCCGTTGCGGGGGCAACAGCACAGACACTGTATGCGCCGGCGGCCGCCGTCGCGTGCGCCGCGCTCGGGCTTGGACGTGCACCACTTGACGTCCCGTTTTCAAGGCCCTGTAGCTCTGGTGTAGCGAGTACCAAACCCGGTAACGCCCAAGCGCCCGACGCCGAGGGGCCAGGCGGCCCTGGCCACACGAGAGGGACGCGAACGAACGGCGTGTGCCGCCGGCGCCGGTCGCTCGCTCCGGCCTTGCGGTCCGTGTCGCGGTCGTCGTGGCAAGCCAAGCTCTGCTCGAGCTCGACCCTCCGCCGATGCGTGCCGGAGCACGCAGCTAGCTTGCTAGCGCTGCTCTCCTTTCTCATGCGGGGCCACGGCATTGGCTGCGCCGCGCTCGTCCTGGTGACCTGGCCCGCTCGCTGCGGTCGAGCTGGCTAGGTGTTCGGAAGTAGCCATCCTGTGCGTCCCCGGGAACAGTTCCGGCGATCGCGATGCCGTGTTGGTTTTGGCGAGGACGAACGCGAGATGCCGATAGAGAGAGAGAGAGAGAGAGAGAGAGAGAGAGAGAGAGAGAGCACAGGTGATGTCGCAAAGATGCAGTTGGCCCAAATGGTAGCGGGACAGGCCACGTGAAAAATGCTGGGCCGGGTATTGGTGAATTTTGCAGTGACACGAAATGGGCCAACAAGGGGCTCCTTCCATCCAGTACCGAAACAAAAAGATTCTCGTGCACATCTTCCTTACTCGATGCCACCCCTGTCTTGTACTCTTGCTGGATTCTCCCCACTCTTTGGTCTTGTCTGAATCGTAGTCCTCTGGAGCATGTTCTACACCAACATACGGAGTACTACTGATCAGCGGCTCAGCGCAGCAATAGCATCCGTTTAGTGAGATAGCAAAGAATTTCTTTTAAAAAAAATCATTATACATCATTCCATAATTCACGAAATAAGCCAGCAAGTCTACTGAGGCGCAGACCCAGAGAGACTCGATAAAAAGCTTCCTGACAAATCTCAAACTAACCTCCATTGTCATATCTGGCCCTACAAATCTCAACAGATAATTACGAAAATGCCATTTCTTCCCACATCCAATGATTCAGTTCACTAGACTTGAGGTGCCTAATGCCCAGTACTTGGCAATCTTTGTCGAGCAAAACAATCTAAACATTCAGTTCACAGAACATGTGACTTGACTGCCTCTCTAATAAACTGATCGCGAGACGACTTAAGCAACCTATTATTAGTAATCAGAAACATAACTGCAACATCTCCAATCTTCGTAACATGGATGTAAACAGCCATCAAATAGTAATCAGAAACATAACTGCAGCATCTCCAATCTTTGTAACATGGATGTAAACAGCCATCAAACACGGAGTGTTTCTTACCTGCTTCACATGTGGTCCAGCCTGCACAAGCATCACAACACCAGAATCGCTTGGTTCCGTCAAAATAGATGAAGGTACATTTAACCCCTTGCCAGCTATATTCTATTGCTGCGTCATGGCATTGCCTTGCAGTTCGCTGGTAAATCTTCCTTGAACTTTGGCTTCTCTTCTCCTGGTGAAAGCTGCACCGATTCAAAGTATTCATTGTAATTATCATTAGCATCTTATTCATAATTGCTGCTGTAAGTTTGTAAATAAGCCTCCTCCCCTTCCTCCTGGAAAGAAAGCAGCTTCTATCAACTTTCATTTGCAAGGCAAAAAAAGGGGTAAATATCTCAAAAAAATAAGCTATGACAAAGATCTTTGAGAGTAGAAAAGGCATTTTTCCATGTTCCTCGAGGAGATTTCTTCTGCAATCTCATTTATTGTTCCTTTTGTCATCATATTTGCCTTGCATCTACATAATCATCATCTGACAACAGGTCAACCTCAACTGTTTGAAGTAGCTTTACACCCTCTTTTTCCTTGGCAGCCTTCATATGTACCTGATGGATGACAACCTAGAAAAGGTGTATCATAGGAGAGTTAACAAGACAGTATAAGAAAATTCAGACGCAAACTTGATATCATTAGATTCGTATTGAAAAATACTTTTTATGGGTATAGATTTGTATCGCACAAGTGAAGAATTAATTGAGTAATTGTTGGCCAAAGCCTTGTCCTAATGAAATGAAATACGCATTGTAAAAAATAGAGGGAGTATTTGGTAGAAACGAGCAGCTTGCCTTGCAAATCTATGCAGACCTGTTATCTCTTAGGGTGCCAGTAATCTTTTAGTGAAGTAGCCCAGATGGTGGTTTGGAGTCTGGGACGCAAGTTAGCATCAACAGGGATAGGACCTCAACCAGACCAATCCTTGTACCGTGCTCCCAACTGATCCAAGAAGCTATCAAAATCAAACCTTTTTGTGGCTTGTAGTTTTAGGGAGAACTGTCATTGAATGTTGAGCACTTCACACTATCTGCCCTTGACTTCTGCAATTGTTGCCTCTATGGCTTGTCACAGAACTATTTGAATCAGTTTCTGTAAATTTAGCATATGACTGCATGCATTGAAGGTTATTGTATTCCCCTATACAACACAACTGATCTTTACCCTATACAACACATTGAAGTCCTGTCCTGATTGGCAAAGTAAGATCACAAATGCTAATCAGTATTCACTGAATTTAAAAAATTGCAGATAAACATGAACCATAAAATTAGGTACCTCTAGTAAACCATGAGTTCCATTCATGTTCAGGCTCGGAGGGCCTTCAAACGTTAACTTGACCACCTCATCCACTCACCATTTCCTGTGGATGCTCTCCACAATGTCCTGAGTGACCCCTCCTGGCCCAACCATCCTCTCCATCCTCAATGCCGCATCCCTGAGCCATAGTTGGACATTTCTACCTTGCAGATTCATGTTATTGAATATTTCAACTGACAACAGCATGCTTTATTCCGCCCAAAAGGAAAAAAAATCATCACAAAAAGAAGCTCCATGCAAACTTCATTAAAAGTTTGAAACACAGTACAACGGACCGGAATGTCCTCTACAAGATGAGAACAAGAACAAATGCTGCTCAATCTCTTCAAAATATGATCACATTTTTATCTATTGGATACTAAGTGTAAACATCAGAATGCAGATAAGTACGAGATGAACTGAAGAATAAGAGGGTACAGCAATGGCATGGCAGAAGTCTTTGCCACGAAAATTAACAGCAGTCAGCAACGTCCTAGTAGAGCCTGCCAAAGCAATCAGAGGCGCCGCAGTAGCAATTTTTAACCTTCTCATTGCCATTCTTGTCATGGACCTCACCTACCTTATAATTATAATGGTAGGTCAGCTCCTGTAGTGGCGGGATATTCTCAACAGCAAAAAACATAACATGTGGCATCCTCATGTCATCATGGTCCCAGAGAACATTTTGGGCATAGAGGTTCGGTGAACAACTATGGTTGATGAATCTTCCCACATTACCCCACTCAGCTGCATCTATTGTGAAGCCTTCCATTGTCTTGGAGGACAAGGTAGAAGATTGTACACCAACCACTGATTTTAGCCCCTCCCAAAGTTCTTCATCATGGTAGTTACTACCAATATCAAATAGATACTCATCATTCTGTCTCTTTTCAGCTTCTCCATCTTCCAAGAGCTCACCGGTATACTCGCATATGAAACTGCCTGAAGATATAGAACTGAGGGATCTTACACCCCAACCTGTCTTACCGGTCTTGAAAATTTCTAGTGGAATTTTGATACCATGCTGACTCACCCTATTGTGGCATGATGGAGGGCACCTACAGGTAGTGGTGAAAAATTGGTTAGCAAACTTGCATACAAAGCTGGATTATCAGCTCAGTTTTAAGCTAATTGATGTTTGCTTGTTGTCAAAATCTTGTGGGCCAATTCTCGATATGCCACAATCTTCTGCTGTTCCTAATGTTTCCTTTTATGTCTCACTGTCATCTGGATCTAAAACCAACAGTCAGCGTTAATGTGACATCACATATAAGTTTGAACAGGAAAGGAAAATTTCTCCTGGTCTATAATTTAAATATGGTAAGTTACAAAACATAGCAGAACTATATAACAACAAAAAAACATTCTGTCAGGTTGACGGTTATTTGCATTTGTTAAGTTTGTGCACAGACCTACCTGCACGATGGACCGCATTCATATATGAGAGGCCTGGCCTCGACGATTGCACCATTGAAATTGAATGGGATTTCCCCTCCATTCTTCACCACACAAGCACATCTAATAGAGTCCGAGCAGCCATTTGTGCAGTCACAACCCGCTGGAAGTTCTTTTTCATACCAAGTTGGATATATGACCTTGGTGATGTATTTAAATGGCGCTGGCCTCATGTCATCAATTGTGTTGATGACACATATGGGTATCCTCTCGCTTCCCTGAGATATATCAGGCAAACAAAGACCTTCACGAACTTTGGATTTCCTCGTCGCCTTGACTGTGTGAAGGGCTAATTCTGGTTGTCCTGCAATCCTCCGTAGCTTGTACTTGAAGACCATCTCACCTTTCGGGCCTTCTTTCCAACATTCCACCACCTCGTACAACCCATCATAAATAAAAGTCGAGGTTTGCTTGCCTCTAGATGGACCAAGTTTGCTTTTAGTTTGACCTTTGAACCCATGAATCACTCGAACCGGGGTCTTGGTTTCTATGCAATTCTTCAAAGCGAGATTACCCCGTTCCAGCTTTTGATCGTCTGCATCTTTATTGCCGCCAGCCTTTCCTCCGGAGCCAGTGTATATTAGTTCATCTGAGCTTGATAGCTCATCAGGATAGCCTCCAGAAGCAACAATACTTATAGCAACTAGAACACCATTCACCTTAGAAGTGTCAATACCTGCTTGATTCGGGCGATGGAGACCAACTATAGATAGCTCAACTCTAAAATGAAATTCATCGCCAACTTCAACACCAGGAACATTTCCCACAATGGCCCCAAGCTTTTTATAGATAGGGTCTTTCTTTAAAGCATACATTGCTTCTAAGTCAATCCTCCCAACACTGCGAATACCTTGTTCCTCAACTTGCATAAGCTTTCGACATATTGCCTGGAACAATTGGAGCAACTTCCTAACTTTGCTTCGAGCATCCACATCATGGTCCCCAAGTTGCCTATGGTGTGACCCAAAAGGAACAGATGGAGGAACCGTGACACATATTTCTCGCTTTTCTCCATACACGACTAGCGCCTTGGAGTCATCAGGAACAGATGGAGGAACCGTAACACATATTTCTCGCTTTTCTCCATACATGACTAGCGCCTTGGAGTTGTCATCATCTTCCAGGTTAGAATTGTCATTGTCCTCCATTGTCTCATCGTTGATCGGTTCACTGGAGGCCACTTTTCCTGTCAATAATTTTCTTGGAGTAGAATATTGTCCCTTAAGCTTATTCATACGAGGAAGGGATTTGGAAGCCCTAGCAACAGACTTTCTTCCTCGTGACCAAGGGCATCTGTCAGGAGCCATCAATGCTTGAACAATTAGTTGGTCAGGCACAAGGTTCAGACCATTATTTTCTTCAATTTGATTGGTTCCAACATGTTTTCCAAACTTGGACTCCCTATCGGACCTATGTAAGTTGCCCTTGCCTATACCATCACCCTTCAGCTTACGAGCAACCTTGTTTTGCTTTACTTTCACATTTGAGCATGTCACTTCTTTTTTAGTGCTCAAAGTCTTACTTTGCATCTTCTCTGCCACACAGGCCTTTGCATCACAAAGCAATGCCACAGTTGTCTCGTCACTCTCCAAACTCTTTCCTTTTGTTTTTGCATCAATGGGATCACTCAAAGGTGTCCTAAGAGTACTCCTATTGAAGCTTCCTTCAAGTTTATTTTTCATCTTATCATCCACCACTACCCGTGCTACATGCTTCCCTTCATGCGGTGAGTGTGTCCCCTTCATCTTCTCATTGGAACTATTTCCCAGTGTAGCTTTTGCGACAACATTTAGCTGCAGGTCACCATCTTGTTCAGTACCAACAAAATCATCTAGAACTTGGACTCTATTATGAGCCCAGTTATGACCTTCATCCACCATTCTCTTGCCTTCCAATTTCTCATTAGAGGCCTCTTGTGCTAATGTTGAAGCAGCAGCCCCACCTAAAACTGGAATTGACACCATGGTGTCACTGCTAGTGACAGGTGTGGCTTCTAACAGCAAACCCTCTTGATCTCCACTGTCTGTAATAGTAACAGCAGACCTTCTGCAGCCAGAAGGAAATGTCTGTACGGGTGAGACCTCCAAAACTCCACTGCCTTTGGTGGTAACAGCAGTCCTCCCACAGCCAGGTGGAAATTTGCGTACTGCTGAGACCGCCCTATTCTTGGGTGGTGGATTCACAGCGGACGTCAACCATCTCTTTGCTCTACTTCCTGCAACTCCATTTTCCTTCCTCTCTAAATCACCACCACCTGTTCTGTTTCCCATTTCCATGGCATCCCCATCAGCAGCAACCTCCTCCCTCCCCACCTTGGCACTGCCACCATCTCCCTGCTCCTTGACTGCCAAACAAACAGCACCGTCACCACCATTCTGCGCAGAACTAGCAGCACCAACAATGCCACAACTCTCCAGTACCTTTACCGGTGGTGCAGCCACCTCAAACACCCTGTTCCCCTCCTGACCATCCAACGACAGCACGCCTGCATCACTCAGCAATTGTGCCTCTTTATTCTCCCCCTTGTCTCCATCCTCCCCTGCCCTCTGAGGACCCAACTGAGGCATGGCATGCGAGCGGGAGCCGTTGCATGCGGCAGGCGAAGCAGCTGCAGGAACAACCAGCTCCTCCACCTTGTTTCGCACCTGCTGATGAGGGGCCCCATTCTGCGCTGCAGCTAAAGCGGCAGCTTCCTGGACCTTATCAGACCCCTGCTGCTGAGGCAGGTCGCCGTTCTGAACCGCAGGTGAAACAGCAGCGGGGGCAGCCGCCTCCTCAACCTTATTAGACCCCGGCTGCGGAGGCATGTCGTCCTTCTGAGTCACAGTTGAAGCAACGGCGGGGCCGACCGCCTCCTCCATCTTATCCATCCCCTGCTGCCGAGGCAGGGCGCCGTTCTGGGCAACGGGTGAAACGGCGGCGGGGCCGACCGCCTCCTCCCCCTTATTCCCCGAGCCCTGCTGCCGAAGCAGGGAGCCGTTCTGGGACGGAGGCGAAACGGCGGCAGGGGCGATCGCCTCACCCGCTCTGCCGCTCAGGACGCCGGCGCCGCCATCCACGCCGTTCTCCCCATCGCCGGCCGCGGCCGCGGGGGCCGGTGCGGGCGGGGGCGCAGGCGGGGGACGGCCGCACCCGGGCGGCCAGGACCGCTTGGCGGAGACCCTCCCAGGCCTCAACATGCGCGCCGCGTGCGGCGCCGGCGACTCCACCCCGACCCCCACCATCGTCGTGCCGTGTCCCAAAACCTGCAAGGCTGCGAAATCCAGATCGAATGAGGGGGGCAAGCAACATTAATCGAATCGTGCCGCACCTATAAATCATCAAACCCTAGAATCCCCCACCAATCGACTCCGCATCCCGCACGATGGCGGCGGCCCGACCGACGCGACAGCCAACCGAACCAGGAGGAGGGGCGCGCGAGGGGCTCACCTTTTCTCCGAGATTCGCGGGGCGGCGCGGGGCGTCTGCCGTGGCGGCGAGGCTGGCGGCCTGGCGCCTGGCGGGGGACTGGGGGAGGAAGTGGGGAGCGGAAAGGGGTGATGGAGAGAGCTGGGAAGGTGGCGAGCGGGGCGGGCGCCTGGCGGGAGGGGTGCGTGCCACGCATGCGCGCGCGCTCGCGGCTCGGCCCTCGGACGCTTCCGTTTCCGGTGCAGTGCAGGTGCTGCTTGCTGCCTTGCTGGAAACGATCGGCAGTCAAACGAGCCGGAATTTTTCTACACTTGTTTATAAGAAGAACCAGAAGAAGAAAGCAAGTGCTCACCCCTTTTTCGCGAAACGAACCCTGGTGGACGAGATTTTCCATTTCCACTCTCATCCCTGCTTGGCGCCCTTTCTCGATCACCGAGTTCATATCTGGCTGTCTGCCGGACTGCCTCAGAAAGCATAGCAAGGAAGCGACGATGATGCAGCGAGGCAGAAGGACCGAAGGAGCGGCGGCCCATTTATCCCGTCGAGTGGGCTGGACAGAGTTGGGCTTCCACTCTGTTTCTTTTTGAGCCGTCCAAATCTGTTTTATTTGCACGACGACATTGCAGATTATTCAATTCATCAGGTGAGGAATAAATAGGTCCAGACGCAAAACATAAGGAAAGGAGATTTGAGCCCAGGATATGTTTGGACGCTTATGGTGGCCTGATGGGCCTCTATTATGCTCTGGATCGGGGCTAGATTTCTAGCCCACCTGCTATTTCTGCTAGCTTCCATTCCAACTTTGTCGAGGGAATTTCAAAGGCAAGGCAACTTGCAGAGTTGCAGTGTGCGCTGCTACGCTTGTTGTTTGTATCCTGTATCCGTCAATCCGGCCAACAAAACAAGATCATGCACATGCACAGCAACAAAAAAGCTTCTGGGATCGAGCCTCATCCTGCGTATTCCTCTCCCTGCCGACTGGTAGGCGCGCTGGTACGCATCCAGGAGAAAACTCTCCCATTCCACGTGCCAAGCCGCGGGGCGTGCACCTGCGCTGCTGCACGGCCGGGCGGTGTCGCTGACGCACGGAAATTCCCCGCCGTCGAACCGAGACAAAAACAAAAGGAGTGGAAGCTCGAGACCACGGCAGCGCGGTAGTGGAGACCGGCGGGGCGGAGGCATCGCGGGGCCCCCGCGCCGCGCCCCGCGGGCGCGCGTTACCTTTCGCACTCGCACCTGGAGCGCCCTGGACCGGAGCGGAGGTGCCAGGTTCCGGTGCCGCGCCCGCCCTAGCTACGACAGCGACCTCCACCGTGGCTCCATTAGGCTCGACCTATCGTCCCCACCCCCAACCGCACGGAGACGCGAGAGGACTCCGGCGAGGTCAGCAGTCAGCGCAGCACAGCGCGAGGACAAACTGACCCAGGCCGCGCGGGCGCGGCCACCCACCGCGCCCGGCACCGCCGCGGCCGGCCAGCGACTCGTGTCGCGCGTGCCCGTCGTGCATGTGCCGAGTCGGGTAGTGGTACGGCTGGGCGTGGGGCGGTTCGGTTGACCTGAACCTGATCGAGCGATGGCAGTGCGGAACAGGGAAGGTTGGCCAGGCGCTTCGCGTGGTTGGCCGGCCGTCGCCCCGCGCGTCCACTGAGACCTGGCGGCCGGACCATCCTGGCGATGGATGTGTGAACGGCCGGCTGCCATCGGCCAAAGCTACATCCGCCATCAAATCTTCTCGGTACGTGTTCCACAGTGACGTAACGCTACACGCCGGGGATGAGCACTGCGCTGCGCGTACAGGGTGCAGCGAAGCACTGAAGCAGAAACAGCTGCTCGCCGGACGCCGGTCGTGGCTCCGGAATGTGCACACCCCTACCGTGACGTGTGCCCCCCCCCCCCCCCCCCGCCGATGTCAATGGCCGAAGGGTCGTCGTCGTCGCGCGCGCAGATGCGACGCGACGCGAACGGGTTGGGCCGGATACGCGGCGGATTTGATTTGACCCCCAGGCAGCGCCAATTTCTTATTCTGTTTCGCTCCTCCTGCCCGCCCAACGGACGAGGACGACGCATCCATCGATGCGAAACATATTAGTTGTATATTCGGGAGTGGAGGCGGTGAGGTCACGAAGGCGACAGTTGAGGACCCGGCGTTGAATTTTGGAGCTTGCTGTCGGGCGCTCGCTTCGCTTGCCCCGCTGCTCAGCTCGACCAACCAATCCGATGTGCGGAAGGTAGTGGGCTTCATTTTTCATTTTAAAAATGCGTAGTAGGGAGCAATTTTTTTTTCTGCCTGCTGATGGAGAATCCATTCCATCCCGTGGAGTCTAGCTACCTAAACTTGGATATAGATAGACTCTACTTCCTCCGCCTTAAAAAATAAATTATCCTAAAAATTTTAGAATAAATTAACAAGAAGGTAAAATGATCATGTTTGCTCCTATTTATTACCTATATTTAGTACTAATTGATTCTTGCATGCACATGTACTTTCTAAATAGGATAAGATGATTTGTTTTTGGGATAATTTTTAAATCCTAGAATGACTTGTTTTTTAGGACGGAGGGATTATCTCTTATCTACAACTAAAAAAATTTAGATGGCGGAAAAACTTTCGCTCCTACGTTGCCCCTCCTCCCCGTTAAAATCCCGCATGTCGTCAAATCGATCGATTCATCCTGCCATCCGTGCTTGCCATCTGCAAAACACAGCCCACGCCTGCGCCGCCACTCTTCGCCCCTGTCTTTCCACAACGCCCGTCAATCACGCCCACACGGCACATCATTTTCTACCCTCCCAACGCCAACTCCACCTTCGCCGGCCGCCACCACACCACATCGCCCTCCTTGTCTGGCGAAATCCGGCCACTACGATTCATTCCCGCTGCAAGTAAGGTAAAAAAAAATAGATTCCCCTCATCGTCCTCTTTCTTTTCCTCCAAATCCCAAACCCTCCAAATGGTGATGGAAGCTTCCAGGTAATTTCATTGCCTGATTAAATATATTTTGCTCTTTCTACAATTTGATGGATGATGGCTTGATTATGATGTGATCCTGATAATTGATGCATGATGGCTTGATTCTAACGTGGCACCTGGTTAGATTCTAATAATATATGAAAACTGTATAATATTTATACAGATCTGATGATTTTTGGCATGGTACTTTCCCATATCTTTCAGGTTTTAGTATAGTACCCCAAGAAGACTGGAGGAGCTATATATTGCTTCTTATGACTAAGAAGTTGAGAAATGTCATTCTTCAGGGTAATTTTTTGGACAATATTAATCTTTTGTTGACCATGGGTCCTTTTTTCAACGATTAAATAATAGAGGATCAGATTTTGTGGTGGCTAAATATGTTAAGAAATAAATTTAACTAGAATTCTTTTTAGGGTTTTCTTGAGTAGATAAAATTAAGGACTTGTAGTTTTATATAGAAATATGGATCATGTGACTAACATATATGATGGATACAAAAGAGCAGATATGCACTTAGGTGCTTCTTCCATCTTTGAGCTTTAAGCAACATCTTTTGGATTTAATAATATGCTTTCTCTTCAATTTCAGTAGCTTCTACGTTTTATTATATGTGGTCATGCTTTATTGTATTGCCATGCTCTAATTTCACCTCCAGCGTTGCACATGCACAGACCTATTTAATATAAAGTAGGGTTCGTTGCCAATGGATACTCTGATTGCGTAGCATTGTTTAATTATCTCAATATGATGGAACATGATTAAAAATAATTATTACCTTGTTGAATGCTCTGTGTATTGCACTATAAATCTTGAACCGCCCGTAGGCACAAATCTAGTATAATATAATGGAGAAAACTAAAATTCTTCTCCACTGGCCAATCGTGGGCAACATTTTCTTTTGTTAGAACGCGACTCGGATTTGCGGATTTGTTAGACAAGTAAATAAAACGAGCAGGCACCTGGCGGCAGTGCGGAGGTCCGGGAGTGATTGTGCTGACTGCTTCATCTAACGTGTTTTAGTAGAAATGGTTCAGGAGCAGTGTACATGAAGGAAACTTTGTTCTATAACATGCAGTGCTGCATTCAGATATCGCCAGTGGCCGCTGACCGGACGGTGGAGACGTTCAGCTAGCACGCGCTCGTTTCAGGAAAGATAGCATCGACCGGTAACTGCTGAATTTTGGTATGGCCTCGTAGGCTTGTAGCACAGCCTTCTTCAAGCTTCACAGATCCTTTGCGTTGCGTCTCCAACTGGTATTCATTGGAGTGTTCTGTCGATGACCTAGCTAGATAAAGCTATATGTTGGCACCATCCTCTGTATCCCATCGGCCTGTGCAAATTCGGGATTAGTTCTGCGCGTGCGCACGTACGACGATCGAGTCAAGAAATCAGCTTTCCACCGCAAAGGAACATTCCCCTAATCCCCTCAGCCTGTCAAAAAAAGAAAAGCCAAGCCTATCTTTTCTCGCCGCCTTTATTTTCGTTCCACTGCACAGGTCCTTTTCTGGACATTCTCCTCCTCCTGAGAGAACCGATTCGATGACGTACCTGCCTCGATGTCATGGCGCCACCGCGACGCGTCGATGCTTCTTACCTGCAGCTATCCATCCATGCTTGACCAGCAGCCAAGGTCCAAGAAGGGAGCACTACAATTTCCTGCTCACATTGGTTCGCAACGACTGGACGTGTTTTGTTTTGTTTCCAGCAAACCTAGTTAAAGAATGTAGCAGCCATGTGAAAGCTAACCTCGCCCAAAGAGTGGTGGCCATCAGGCCACGCACGCATCTTCAGACCGGCTTGACCTGCTGCATGGAGCTCGATCGACGATCACCACCCCCCCCCCCCACCCCCCCACCCACGCTTGCTTGACCAACCACCATTTTCCCATCGCCGGAACAGGCCAAAACCGCCACCGCCCGCTCGTCCCGTTGCGAGCGATCTCATTCTCCCGCTTGTTCCAGAAGCCTGAAGCCCAGCGGATCCATACGATTCCCTACCAGAGTAGCAGCCCGGCAGCGTCGTCCCAAGCAGCCAGGGACAAGAACCGAAAGGCTCCAGGACAAAAGGTAGGGTGAGAGACTGAGAGGGACATGCGATTTGCAGCCATAAGCTATGGTTTATAAACTGTACGTACACTTGGAAAGCGGGGGTTTACAAACGACATGCCGATTTTAAAAGGGGAGGGGGGGAGATCGGGGGCCTGAAAGAAAGCTGCAGTTGGCCTGGCCGCAACCGAAAGGCGCGCGGTCCTCCCGTATCGGCGACGGCGAGCGCCGGATTCTTGCCTGCGCGCCGACGGGGGCGTCCACTACTCATCACGACTCGCGGGGAGGAGGACGGAGGACGACGCGGGCGGGCGGTCCAGGCCTGGTTGCCGCGTGGAGTTAACGTCGGATGGGGGCCGCCGCCACTCGCTTCCTCTCGTCGTGCTCTCTGCCTCTCTGGGCTCTGGCTCCTCCTCCGGTTGTTCATCTATTTACTTAGACCCTCCACAATGTATCGTTTGAGTGATGCATGCTCCAATTGGAAAGAGAGTATATAGGCTTCACTCTCAACACTGCAACGCGATACCCGAACTAAAGTGTGTTCGTTTTCTACCCTCTAAATTTTAGACCTATCACATCAAAGAGAATCTTATTATTTAGAAGTATTAAATAAATCCTAATTACAAAACTTTTTGCACAGATGGATGCTAATTCGCGAGATAAATTTAATGAGCCTAATTAATCCATAATTTGCCACAGTGATGCTACAGTAATCATCCGCTAATCATAGACTAATATACCTCATTAGATTCGTCTCGCGAATTAGCCCTGAATTCTGCAATTAGTTTTGTAATTAGACTTTATTTAATACTTCTAAATAATAAGATTCTTTTTGATGTGACCCCTCTAGGACCGGAAACCAACAGAGCCTGGTAGCGATAAACCTACAAACGCCGATGCCCATCGAATAAACAAACAAAAAAACTGAAGTTTTGCTGTCGCTTGCTCTTACTGATGCTTCATTATTTTATTTATTCTACTGTGACATGGGACCCACAAGCAATGCCTGCCGCTGCTGCACAACGAGAGCGGTACCTGTGTTCGTAGAGTGATGCCCTTTTTATTTCCAGCCCCGCTCGCACGCTATGGAAGGCCTTATTCCACCAGATTGAATTCCATCGATCCTCACTTGTCACCAGATTGAGATCCTTCTCGACCTTTATTTGTTCACTGTCATCTCTCTTGTTTCCTTGTTAAGTGTCTTGCGCTGTACTTTCGCAGCCACAGCAGAATGATGGACACCGCACGGGGAGCAACAGGTGAGAGTTAGCAACAGGTTCTAAAACTTCTTCCTTGGGTGCACGGCGGCACCGGACAGGGCGAGGCAAACAACAAGCACGGCTGCACGGGGTACAATTGACGTGAAGTAAAGCTTGTCCTAGTGTCAGATGGCAGCAAAGCCAGTTGGCTTCCCAGAATCCCGTGTCTTTTAGAACTCCTGACTCTTTTTTTCCTCTCCATTTTTTTTCTCGATCAGTAAGTTTTGGTTACGGGCTCACAAGGATGATTGCACAATGGAAACTACTCCGTAGTTGCTACCGTCCATAATGACGACGCAACACATGTTCCTATGAACGAGCCACACTTAATTAACTCCAAGTGGCCGGGATTGATCCTTCCAGTATTATACAAGTGCAAAGATTATACAATACATGCATGCAACGGCATAGCTAGAGCACTGCATGAGCGATGAGCGTGATCTCCCAGCAGAAAAGCGACGATCATACCGATCACATCAGCGCCAGCTAGCGGCTTCAGCACACAGTGAGTGAGATCAGAAAGCATCATGTCACATAATCCAATTATAAACAAACTCGGTCCTGCCCCACACACTAGCTATCAGCTGGTGGCACTGCGTGATGCGGAATAATTGGCTAGCTAGGGCAAACAGCACCAGGCCAGGCTAGTCCTAGGTGTATTTGCCGCTGCTGATCGAGCTCGTTCAAATGGCGGCATCAGGCGGTCATCAGGCTATCTCCACCGGCATCCGGTAAAGGGGTCTGTTCCCTATTTTGACGGATACTGTAGCACCCGGTAGTGCTCCAGCGGTAAACCGTATCCCGTGCGGTAAAATGGAGCACGAGCTCTCCGTCCCGCACAGAGCAAGCGTGCTCCATCCCGTCGCCCACGCCCGCATCTTCACCAGCTTCCGCGCGGGCGCGGGAGGGGCGCGGGAGCAGGGGCGAAGCGGAGGGGCGAGGCGGAGGGGCGCCGGGCGCGGGAGGGCGGAGGGGCGGCGGGCGCGGGAGCAGGGGCGAAGGGGCGGAGGGCGGCGGGGCGCGGGAGGGCCGCGGGCGCGGAGGGGCGGCGGGCGGAGGGCGGCGGAGCGCGGGAGGGCGGCGGGCGCGGGAGGAGGGGCGGAGCAGGAGCGGGCGGAGGCGGAGGGGGGCGGAGGCGGAGGAGAGCGCGGGCGGGCGCGGGCGGAGGCGGAGGGGCGCGGGCGGAGGCGGAGGGGCGCGGGTGGAGGCGGAGGAAGGGCGCGGGCGGAGGCGGAGGAGCGGCGCGGGCGGGCGGGGCGGAGCAGGGGCGGAGGCGGAGGCGGAGGAGCGGCGCGGGCGGAGGCGGAGGGGGGCCGAGCAGGCGCGGGCGGAGGCGGAGGGGGGCGGAGCAGGAGGGGGGCGGAGGCGGAGGGGGGCCGAGGCGGAGGCGAGCGGAGGCGGCGGGCGCGGAGGGCGGCGGGCGCGGAGGGCGCGGGCGGAGGCGGAGGAGCGGCGCGGGCGGGCGGGGCGGAGCAGGGGCGGAGGCGGAGGCGGAGGAGCTGCGCGGGCGGAGGCGGAGGGGGGCGGAGCAGGCGCGGGCGGAGGCGGAGGGGGCGGAGCAGGAGGGGGCGGAGGCGGAGGGGGCCGAGGCGGAGGGGGGCGGAGCAGGCGCGGGCGGAGGCGGAGGGGGGCCGAGGCGGAGGCGGGCGGAGGCGGAGGGGGGCCGAGGCGGAGGGGGATGGAGGCGGAGGGGCGTGGGCGGAGGCGGAGGAGGGGCGGAGCAGGCGCGGGCGGGCGGGCGGAGGGGCGGGGCGCGGGCGCGGGGCGGCGGGCGGAGGGGCAGGGCGCGGGCGGCGCAGGGGCAGGGCGCGGGCGGCGGGGCGTTGCGCTCGGGGGAAACGGTCGTTGGAACAAAATGATAGAAAAATAAAATTGTGGGGTATAGAGGATGGAAATAGAGGACGTTGTTGGAGTTAAATTTGGTATAGAGAATGAAGTTGATATGGAGGATGGAAATAGAGGATGAGATTTAGAGGATATCGCTGGAGACAGCCTCAGAGAGATCCAACCTGGAGTCCTGGAGAGAGAGGACAGGGTGGCGATTGGACCGGCTACTTCACACTTTGCCCCACGCTTTGCAAACATTTGATCCCCCTCCCACTGAGTTCCAATCCGTCCACACTCGCCGAATTATTAGAAGTACACAGCATGCATGGTTCTACTACACCACACCACCACTCTTACCAGCTAACAAGCTAGGCTTGCACTGAAGAATTTTTACTCATGGGCTGTAGTCTGTGGAGAGAATTCAACCATGGTTTCCGGCCTGCACAATGGCCTGGAAGTGAGATACCGAGATCTTGTTGTGGCCCTCATCAGATGCAGAGAGCAATGTTGACAGGGGAGGGACTCAATGCATGTCCAATTGTCCATGGATGCCCAGCCCCAGCAGCGCACTAAAAAACCGCTGATGGGACGCGGGAAAGCCGCGCTACCAAGCTAGCGGGAAAAAACCTTTTGTGCTGATGAGAAAGAGAGCAGGATGACAGGTTCTTCAAAGTGGATGCAAGTCAGGGCCCTCTGTTCCTTGTTTCCCGGGAAAACGCCAACAACGTCCTGTCTTACTAGCATGTTACCCCTGATGATCACAAATTTGAACCAAGCTAGCACCAGCGGCCACCACCAAGATTTGGCATTGGTGAGCAAAGCGTTAAGTAAGGCATGCTTTGTAATTTGTACATATAGCTAGATAAGATAAATAAGCTTAGAAAGTGTGCCATGCCATAGTTTCTGTGGCAAAAAAAAGGCACCACAGCCGTTTGAAAAGGAAAAGAAAAATCAGGCACTGCCACAACCATTTCAGGTTGGGGGGTGGGGGGGGGGGGGGGAAGGAATCAGGCACAACTATGGCAGAGACGGGATCCTGGAACCTAACTGGACTGTGGTTCAACAAGCTGTGATGGCTAAGTGGGTATCAGCACAATTGTCATAATCCTGGAACTTGCATGGGCCACACCGAGGGACAGGGCGATTCTCAAGCGGATTCAGCAATGATTGCCCCGCTTAACAAATCGGACACGCTGCTCGCTCACTCAGGCCAGGCGAGGAGGAAAAGAAAGAAAAACAAGACGAATAATGGCGAAAGCGATAGTAGCTGGGGTAGGGCACGGGTCAATCCCCGGCCGGCCCCCTGAACCTCAACGGCCGGGGTCCTTATTCCCTTCAGACCTTCGAGTCACCGGCCGCGTGCATCTTTATTCGAAGTGTTTCTTATTCCATCCGGACCTTCTTTTTCCCGGCCAGCTTTAGGACTAGACCGGATCGAGTAGGCGCTAAGGTCGGTCTCCGGGGACGATGATGGCTCGGGAAAAGCAGCGTCTCTGTTTCATCTTCTACCTCTGAAAAAGGGTGTGCAAGATTAGGCTGACTAATGGCGCTCGTACTTGATCAGGACCGCTGCTTTCTTTACCTGAATGTTACACCGAACGCTAGCTGCTTTATTCTGCTGCAGGTGCAGGGGAGCCTGAAAATCTCCGGGTTGCAGGACCCGGGTCAGCGCCGAGAAAATCCATGGCTGACGACATTCTTCTTCGCCATCCGCCGGCGCTGTCGACGTCGCTGGGAAACCCCGATCGATCCTGGGGTGTGTGCTAGCGCTAGCCGACGGAAGAACTCCGTGGAGCGCACGGGAAAGGAACAGGCCGTGGATTTGCGCAGGACCGGACAAATTGCGCAGGACCGGACAAAGGAGAGCTGGGGCGGGCTCTCCGTCTCTGCCCTTTCCCTGTTTCTTCCTCCTGTGCAAAATGTTACCATCGTGGAGGACTAGCTGGCGTGTGCGTGAAACTCTCCTCGTTCCGTTGCATCATTTCTGGTCGCCTTTGGCGATGGATGGGGAGGAGGAGATGACGAGGTACGTGGGGGCATGCCCAAACGAGGCCTTTTCGGAGACGGGGCGCGACAGCCCGGCCGGGACGAGCGGGGGGCACGCGATGATGCGCCCGCCGGCCGATGGCGCCATCGTGCCAGCAAGGGTACTCATCGGCTATCATGCCCGCGCGCCATTCGCCGCCGAGAGGCCTCCGTGCAAGCTCTGGCCACTAGGGAGCCGGGGCCGACGGGTGGGGTCAGCCCTGCGCGCGGGCGTGCCTTCCGTTGTCGGAGCGGAATGCGTGCGAGCTGGGGCCCTACTTGGCCGGGGCTCGGGTGCCACGCGATCGTTCCGGGCGGGCCGGCGGGGGCCAGCCGCACGTCTGCGCCACCAGCCGCGCGCAGGGCACCACGCCACCGGGTGCAGGGCGGGCACTGTGACTTTGCCGTGGCCGCTGCTCGCTTGCCATCGACGCCTGCACGAGCTGTATGGACTTCGACCGATCGATCGATCGGCCGGCGAGGCGAGGCGAGGGCGCTATCATTGGTCGTGGACTCGTGGGTGCTGATCGGGCTCGCGGCGGCGTGAGGTTCCTTCAAGCATGCACAACTCCGAGGACTTGTCGAGCCGAGCTGACTGTCTACTACACGATGATGGCCGGCCGGCGGGCCGGCCGGCCACCGGTGGAGTGACCCTGAAGCAAACGGTTTTTTTTTTCGAGCCAAGAGCGGGAAGCATGCTGTTCAGTTCAGTCAGCTGATCTCATGGTCGTTTTATCTTTCTGTTTTTTAGGCTGAAGTCGATGTTCTAGCAGGTACACCTCTCGAGGGGGAGACACCGGAATGGTTGGGAGGTGAACGTAGCATGTAACAGATTGGCAGGGTGATGCAATCTAGATGGGCTTGATTGGTCCCTTGCAAATTGCAGTGGATGACGGATGAGACGGGATGTTTTTTTTCTAGTTGTAGCTACACAAGCGCCGCAACTAGGACTTTGAGGGGGAAAAGCGTAAAAAAAGGACTTTGAGGGGCAAAAAAAACACAGGACAAATTTGCGCGTACAAGTGTTATGCCATTACTATCTACGTTCGCAGTCGATTCGTTAAATTAAAAATGAACTAGTTTTTGAAGCCATAGAAAATGAATTAGTAATTAATTTATGCTAAACACCATATATCTAGTAGTAACACAGGGAGAACACTAAATTTAAGACATCTAATAATCTCCTAGTTACAAATTCTTTATATAAACAATTTGTACCTGCAACATTATTCGAGAAAACAAACACTCTGGAGAAGCACAAGAGCAGAGAAGAGCGAAAGTTTCTTTACGAGCTTCAACGGTGGGTGATGTCTTTAGGAGCCAAAAACAAAAAACAGTCGTTGCAAACATAATTTATATGATAACACGATTTGTGCAACAATCTCAGAATTTAAATGACATATTCTCATCGATGCCAAGTTGCACACTTTAGAGGCAGGCATTAGTTTCCTGTCGATTTAGAACTTCTCTTTTGTGTAGCAACCAGCCAACCACCCTAGCGGTGTGCGCTAATGCTACCTTACAAAAATGGAAATATTTCACATACCTTCTGTTTCTATTTTTAAAATGACCTTTTTCAACTTGAAAACCCTCAAAGCACGCTAACTCTTCATTTCATCAAGGTATTATGTGTTGCACGGTGCTATAACTTTTTTAGACACCTTCGTGGTAAGTAGGAAAAAACAAATTAAACAACCCAAGGTGCTATTTGCGTGTGCGCCACTAACCAACCCAATGGAACTACATTGGAACCATATACAACCTTTTAGCTTGGTAGTTCTACAGAAATATCTAGACAACAATTATACTTCTATTGTTTATTCCGTTATGGACATCCACCGTAACAAGAGGCAAAACCCACTAAAATGATTCATGAAAATTAGTCAAAAGACTACTAGTTCGACACAATAGTTGACCATAACTGCTTTTCCATCTTTTGCTTTTCCTCCCCTAATTTCTATACTAATCACTTTCTTTTTTATATATTAATCAGATAGGGGATAAAACCACTCCTGTTTCCTCAAAAAATAGTTGAGGCCATGGTACAAAGAGGTGTGTCTTGAGTACGTGCATTGGTAGTGTCCTTTAAATGTATATATTTGATTTCTTTAACAAGAAATATATGAATCGTCCATTTTAGTGCGTCAAACTTGTAGGATTTCAGAACAATATTATTTTCCATGAAGTTTCAGGGTCCTGTTGAATTTCAAAAAGTTCCGCACACCTTTGGTTGACCTAAGCACACAAAAGGAAAACATACTTGAATTTTAAATTTAAAGTTTGCTTTTATCTTTAGGTTAAAACTATGCCATTGAAGTGCTTATAGGTGAAGAAAGGAATTACATTGAGCAACACTATACCGAAAATCAAAGAAGCAGGTGCCACGTCGCACACGAAGGAAAAGTTCAAACAGGAAAGGCAGCACTAAACAGTGACGCCCAGGGAATTAAGCGGGGTGGCCGCACGTGCCGCGCCGCCCCACGCACGTGAGAGGCCCCACAGACCGCCATTCCCAGGACTTCCTCCCATGGTGGCTTCCTCCGCCGCGTTCCTCCGTGGAATCCCGGCCGGTTGACTGCTGTGGACCTCATGAGTCATGAGCAAGAACGCAAGCTCCTCTCAGCAGCTGCCTACTTATCAACAGCAGGATTAAATTTTGCCACAATTACGGGCCAAACACAGTGCTCCAAAATTTTCCCTCATCTCCATCACTGGTGATGAGGAGAGGTTCAGCTGAGAGGTGCATAAAAATATTTTAAAAAAGAATCCTCCACTACTAGATTAGCTATTGGGGAAGAGAGGAGGGCAGCTGATAGAGAGAGAGAGAGGAGCGCAGAGAGAGAGAGAGAGAGGGGCATAATTCCACTCACACTGGCCAACCACAGGACATTCTCTCTCTCCCTCCCTCCTCTTTGCTCAAGCAGAAGCGCTCCTCCTCATCTTCTTCCTCCCATATCTCCTCAAACTCCGACGACATCCAACAAGCAAGAATTGTGGGGGTAGCGAAGGAATTGGAGGAGATCTTGCATGGATGCAGCCCACTGGCAGCAGGTAAATTTTTCTTGCAAATCAAAGATCGATTTTTTACCACATGCATCTAACAACCCGGGTCATGCATCGTTTGTGAGAATTTGGTCCCTTGTTCTTCTCGATCCTGTTGCTGTTCATCTTCCTCTCTGTGCCCTTGTTCTTGGTGCGTGCTGCGCTTTTTTTGATGAGACCATGATCTCTCCTGCTCCCTTCCGTTTCTTCTTGGGTCCTGTTCTTCCTTTATATCCTTCGTATAGATCTATGCATACCATCATCAGCATCTATCTCATCCATAGGCTTTGGGGTGAGGCCTTTGTGGCTTTAATCCTCTGCTGCCCCTCGACCTTTAATCCTTGAAAGCAGCACACACACTACCACCTTTCTTTTCCTCCCTTTCTAATCCCCCTTTCCTCTCTATCATCCTTTTTATCCTCTCTTTTTCTCCATGGCTTTTCTCCTTCTCTCTCCTCGGCTCACCACCCCTTGCATCAAAAGAGCAGCCATGTCTTGGTGATGTGTAGCAGAAGCAGCAGCGGCAGTACTACTGCAACACACAACCCTACAAGAGCACAAGCAAAGGTGTGTTTTGTGCTGTGGTGTCTTGTGTTTCTCTTTCATCTTTTCTTCCCCGGCCGGCCTCATCACCTTTTCCTTTCTTCTCCCTTTTCCTTTTCCCTCTCTCTAATCCGCCTTTGTATCCTTTTGCTTGGTTCTTAGTTGCACCATAAAGATTCTAGCATCCCCACATCCAGCTCTCCCCCCTCTTCCCTGCTGCATCTGCATGCCCACATGCTATTTTTGTTCACTTGTTCTTGCTTCTTGTTGCTCTGGTTGTTAACTAACTTGGTGCTGATCGTCTGCGTTCTGATGATGGTGTGCTGCTGCTGCTGCACCATGTGCGTGCCCTCAACAGAGCCTAGGGCTGGTGAAGCCCATGGAGGAGATGCTCATGGCTGCCAACGCGGGCGCCGCCGCGAACACGAGCCAGGGCTCCAATCCGAACCCGCCGGCGCCCTCGTCGGTGGCTGGGGGCGGCGCCCTGCGCGCCCCCGCACCGCCGGCCGTGGCGGGCGCGGGTAGCACGGAGCGGCGCGCGCGGCCGCAGAAGGAGAAGGCGCTCAACTGCCCGCGGTGCAACTCCACCAACACCAAGTTCTGCTACTACAACAACTACAGCCTCCAGCAGCCGCGCTACTTCTGCAAGACGTGCCGCCGCTACTGGACGGAGGGCGGGTCCCTTCGGAACGTGCCCGTCGGCGGCGGCTCCCGGAAGAACAAGCGCTCCTCGTCGTCGTCCGCGTCTGCCTCCACCTCCGCCTCGGTCACCAGCTCGTCTATGACCAGCACAGCCGGGGCGGCGTCCAAGAACCCGAAGCTGGCGCACGAGGGCGCGCAGGACCTTAACCTGGCGTTCCCGCACCACGGCGGCCTGCACGCGCCCGAGTTCGCGGCGTTCCCGAGCCTGGAGAGCAGCAACGTGTGCAACTCCGGTGGCGCAATGGCGGGCAACGGCCGGGGCGGCGGCGGCGGCGCGGGGCCCGCGGTCGGTGCTCTCTCGGCGATGGAGCTGCTGCGGAGCTCCGGCTGCTACATGCCGCTGCAGATGCCCATGCCGATGCCGGGAGACTACGCGGCGGCAGGGTTCGCGCTCGGAGAGTTCCGCGCGCCGCCGCCGCCACCTCCACCGTCACAGAGCGTGCTCGGGTTCTCGCTGGACGCGCACGGCCCGGGGCCCGGTGCTGCCGCGTCCGGATACGGTTCCAGCGCGGGGTTGCCGGAGAACGCGGGCAGGTTATTGTTCCCGTTCGAGGACTTGAAGCCGCCGGTCAGTTCTGGAGGAGGCGGTGTGGCCGCTGGTGCAAGCGGTGGCGCCGGCGATGGAAACAGCGGCCATCCTCAATTTGACCACAACAAGGAGCAAGGCGGTGGAGGCCCCAGTGCCGGGCACGACACGCCGGGATTCTGGAACGGCATGATCGGCGGCAGTGGCGCTTCTTGGTAACGCGGCGGCGCCATGCATGGCTCATGCAAAGGCCCCGTGCGAGCGTGCATGGGCGACTGGAGACCTAGGCATGCAGTAGAGACAAGGGTTCAATAAGAGGTTGCCATTGGTGGTGGTCGCCGTGACATGGGAGTGTTTGGTCTCTTTCCTGGAGTTGGTTCTTGGTGTTCTTCGTCGCGAGTTCATGTGTGTTTTTGCTGACCATCGACTTAATTGGGGCTCTAACACATCAGAGAGTACAATGTTCAGGGGTTATGATACATAGTAGCTTGATCGACATCTCTTGGTCGTTCTCTCTCTCTCTCATTTCTGATCTTTCACTTGATCTGCCATGGTAGCTGCTTCACTGTAGCACTGGGGCAATTGGGAAGCTTCTTTTTTAGGCCGGCTTCGAGTTAGATGGTACATCGTAATAGTACTAGTACATTTTGTGTGAGGATGAATGGCTGAATGGCACAAGGCCAGTGTGTTCACGCCACACACTGACAACAGGGTTTAGTGGAGCAGTGTGTTTGGTTGGTAACAACAATGTATGCAGTGCGTGAACTTTATTTGAAGCAACTGGTTGTAGAAATAGATCTTAATTTCAAGGGGATTTGCAAGTTTGTATTGTTCCAAAGAATATCAGATATTGTTTTTTTATTTTTTTAACTTGCTACTTTAATTATGATGTGTAGTCTCATATATACTAGATACTAGCACCTTTTATTTCAGAACAAAGGTTTTCACGAGCGCATGTAATGTTTATTTTATTGTTATTCAGAGTATTATAAACTAATGCGTATCTATTTCTAGCTCAATGCATTGTTCCTCTACTTTTTGCAAGCTTGTCTTTCTATCTGTCACCTCTTCCTGCGCTCCTTTTTCTTGTAGCAGGGCTAGCTCTGAGATGTCATGTCTCACCATCTTCCCAAACCAAGAATCTTCCAGCCATGAAAAGCACTAGCGAGAGGAGGAGAGAGAGAACGAGGATGAGGATGGAGGGGCGAGAGAGAAGGCATGGCCGCATGGAGCAGGAATATGTACGTATGACAAACACCCCACTGCCTGAAGAAACTTTACCCTGTCTCTCTCTTCACATGGTATTATTATATCATATGCTTGGCCATCTGTAAGTGCCTGGGCAGGCCATTTGTACCACCTTTAACGTTTTTGTAAGCCAAAAGGTACAATGCTACCCCTCTTCCTGCCCATCATAATGCTTCTTCTTGCACTGCGTCTCCCTGAGATCTCTCGCCGTCCCTCATGCCTGCTTTCATGTCCAAGTGGGTAAGAATGCAACTTTTTACTCATTTGTTTTTGTTTGTTGTTAGGCATTCGCACTTGCCCGGTTCACCTGCCCACACCAAAAAGTTGCCATCCAATGATACTTCCAACCAGCCTGTACCATGCGTTTCCTTGTCCATATGGCCTGTGCTGTGTGTCTCTTCTTCATAGTACTGTACTGCAATGGCACACAGGCTCTTCAGTCTTGAGTGGCCGTGCCAATCCTTCTCTTCTCCTGGAGCGATGAGTAAGGGGGCCCCACAAAAAACATTCTCCTAGGGATGAGTGCAGGAGGAATATTTGCTTCATCACCCTGTTGATGCATTGGCCAACAGTATTAAACAAGCTATGCACCGCCTCAATGTGCTGAAGGGAGTAGTATTATGATATGCTGCATTGGGCTCTCTGCTGCTTCACCAAATGCTAATGCAAAGAATTAGTATAGTTGTTAGCTCCCTGATAGCAGTATCAACCTAACAATTTGTGGATGAGGATGATGCATGCATGCTCTTATTCCCATGATGCACATCATTGCTTCGACCTTTAACTATGCTAAGGTAACACACAAACTTTAAGGAAAGTTCTGTCAGATTTCTATTATACTGTATGATCACGGAGTAGTAGATCACTACGACTAAGTTCTGCTGGTCTAACCTAGAGGCTACTAATTAATTAAACACTAGTTTTTGTCGAGCCTTTCTCAAGTTACTTGCTTGATTCCTATTTGTAACTACTCATCGCCAAGATGTCTCAATCTGCCTTGTTTTTCTTATCCATTTCTGTGCTGTGGTCTCAACTTTGTCTGCATGCTGTCCTAGCATCGCCTTCATGGCACTGCAAGGGGGTACCTCAATGTTAGTTGCATGGGAGTGTAGTCGCTGTGCATCCTATAAATACCTCGTGGTGGAATGGGTTCCTTTATTTCTACGTGCGCATCTCTTTCATACATGCTACAAATGCATGGATACGGTTGGGGATGTCCAAGGCTTGACCTTTCAAGTTACTCCACAGCAGCCTCTCTACCTAAACCTGCAGCTCCTTGCACCTGCTCATTTGTGTGATGGTGATCGAGGTGAGGCACGCAGCTAGGGGAAGAGATCAGCACTAAGCATATGCACACATGCATCTGAACTACGACGCGTCACTACTATGCTTGGTTTTCATCTCGGTTCACTTAGCTTTACGGATGCTCCTTTTACAAGTCTACCTCTGCATGGCAGTGCTTTCTAATGGTGAAAAAATGCAATTTCTGGAAGTACTGTGTACAGGGTTGCAGTAGTGAGTTCAGAGTAAAACTAAAATTTTCTCTGCTAGTAAACAGCTTCAAAATGTAGCCACAAAATTAACACACCAATTAAGAGGACAATGATTCAGGGCATGTTGGTGTGCGTGTATCTAAAACAATGTTGCACAATTATGTAGCAAGGCGAATGCTGCACCAACTTAAATAAATTCCTAAAAACGTTACACTTTCAACACTGACACGGTTGTCCTGAAAGAAATTTGAAGTTTTCTTGTATGGAAAAAATCTCCAAAAAACATAATTACGTAGCATCTAATACGAAGTTTATGTATACAATATTTTCCAATGAAAAATAATATAAAAGAACAAACGATAAATATGTTATAGGCTGATCACCAATTGGATGCTTCTATGCTCATTTCTCTATTTTTGTGACGGGGCTCAAGCTACCAAGATTAAGAAGCTTGAGGCTTTTGAGTAAGCTGATTACTGCATGCATATATAGCAAAAAACAATGCCATTATATACATTCATAACCCTTATATCTACCACAAACATCAATTATTAAATTGGCGCTATTATATTTACTAGTCCAACCCATGCAACTGGGCGGGTTAGTGATTTTTTTGTATTATTACATGTATAATAAAACTTCATGAAATGCCTACATGATTTAAGATTCAGAAGTCTAGTTTGCGCATACTGGTTGTGTTTCTTTACTATATTCTTCTATTGAACTAGAGTTTTTTTTTTAATTTGATCCACCGACTCCACAATGTAATTGGGAGGACGGGAGATCAAGAAAGACCCCATAAACTAATTTTTGGGATACTTTAGATTATTATTCTTAATAGTACATGTATGTAACTTCGAATTGGATAGTCGAATTACTTTGGTTAAATGTATAGCAGGAGCATGCAATTTAGAAGCATAATGACAAAGGCGGGTAATTTAGAAGCATATATCCACTACCGGATTCAGGGGCTTTGCCGAGTGTCGGCAAAGCCCCGATTACACTCGGCAAAGATTTTGCCGAGTGTAACACTCGGTAAAGGGTACTCGGCAAAGATTTCATCGGCAAAGACGTCTTTGCCGAGTGCCAAAAAGCACTTGGCAAAGAGAAGTACTCGGCAAAATGTAAATCGGAAAAAAATCCAAAAGATGAAACAGAAAAAAAAATTTATTAGGGGAGGCATGCACAGCCAGCTAGTGACCCATCTAATGGGTTGCACATTTTTTTCAGCAATTTTCCATAAGTTGTCGATGATAGGATTCGTACTCACGACCTCCTGCACACAAACAACTCTCTCTACCACTGCACCATAAATTATTTATTTGAGATAGTAAATAAATTCAAATGAAAAAGTTGTTAACTAAAAAGTAGCATAACTTTTCGAGATCTACAACTTTTATTTTGGCAGTTTCTTCATCCGAGATCGTTTACAAAATTTGAATTTCAAATTTGAAAACTTCAAATATATTTTAATATGACACAATGATTTCAAATAAAAAAGTTGTCAACTACAAACTTTCATAACTTTTTGAGATCTACAACTTTAATTTTGATGGTTTTTCCATTCAAGATCATTTGCAAAATTCGAATTTTAAATTTTCTATATTCAGATGTAGTTTTTGTTGATAAGATGACTTCAAATTAAAATGTTGCCAACTGTAAAATCTTATAACTTCTCAAGATCTACAAAGTTTATTTTGGTTGTTTTATCATTTCTTTATTTGACATGATAATTCTAATATTGTTCACAAATCTTATATATCTCTCTTGTAGTTTCATAAACTACGAGAGAGATATATATGTTTTGTGAATAAATTTACATTTATTTTGTCAAATGAAGAAATGTCCAAAATAGAATTGTGCATCTTGACGAGTTATACAACTTTGTAGTTGAAAATATTTTTATTTGAATTAATTTACTACTTCAAAATATGATTTAAAAATTATCTTTGCCGAGTGCCTGAAAACAGACACTCGGCAAAGAGCTTCTTTGCCGAGTGACTGAAAAAGGCCGAGAGCTTCTTTGCCGAGTGACTGAAAACTGACACTCGGCAAAGAAGCTTTTTGCCGAGTGTCTGAAAAAGACACTCGGCAAAGACGTCTTTGCCGAGTGTCGAGACTCGGCAAAGACGTCTTTGCCGAGTGCCCGAAAAAAAGCACTTGGCAAAATACTTAACACTCGGCAAAGATCTTTTTCCGGTAGTGATCAGGGGTACTTAAGGTTGATTTTTTTCACCATGGTGAACATGGATAATGTTAGATCCAATGGCTAATGTGTGTAATGATGATTAGAGTAAGCCAAATCAATTACAAATGGTTTTTTCTTTTCTGTGGAGTTTCAAGGTTTTTTTATTAACGTGAATGCGCTAAAAGGAGTTGGTGTTGAGGTACTTTTGATTTTTTTTAAATGTAAGCGTAGATAATTTAGAATCAAATACTTAATGGTACTTTGGGTTAACTTTTTGTTAGAAACAAGTTGGATCTAATGGCTATTGTTGCCAATGATGATTAGAACCCATCGAAATGATGGTGCACGAGATGTTTATTTTGCATTCTAGGATTTTCCTTGTTTTTGTAAGCGCGCTCATGAATGCTTAAAAGGAGTAATCCAATTAGTATACATTTTACGTTAAGATATACGAGCAACACATCTTTAACCTCAAATGGTTATTAGGAGCTTCATATTTGGACAAACTATGAGGCGTTCTCAGTTTGGGGAACCTCATCCTAGCCGTGTGAGGCTATGGATGGATTACCTCTGTAAGTTTTTCTAATCATTCATGATTACATCAAAGAAGTGCTTATGCGGCTGTGGGGGTAGGGTGGTGATGCATCAACTAAACTATATTCATGAAACTAAAGGTATGGATTAAATTCAGAGCTAGAGTGGTATGGTCCACCGCCATCCAAATGTTCAAACCAAAATAACACACTGACGTACGGCTAAGTGCTAACTTGTGTGCAATGTTAACACGCACGACGAGCCACCCGACAGGGAATACATGCCGGATCCTACTGATCGAAAATTAGGTCAGCAGGAGGAGAACCATCTCTGTCGCTCCATTAGTCCACACAACTGTACAGGGAAGTGGGCCTTGATTCAAACGCAAGACACTGAGACAGTGGCATGGGGAGATCGATTCAGTGAAGTCAAACGCATGCACTGAACCCACTATCATCAGTCAGGGGCAGCCGCGCCATTGGACGGCCCTGACTTTCAGATTTCAACTCTCCTCCAACCACGGTGCGATTCGAACTGGTTTTACACGTAGATTGGAATTCTAACGTCCGATACTCCGATGATTATGCACACAGATCGACGGCGGATGAACAATGGTTGGATCGGGCGGCCGGCCATGTTTGTAACTGCTCGAGCGGTTGGCCGGCCGGCCGGCCGGGTTGGTGCATCGTCGCGGCCGGTGCGCAGCACCAGCTCTACTGTTGCGTGGCCATGGATCCCCACTGCACGGTGGTAGAAGTCTAGATAGAGCGAGACACGCTGCACGCGGACGCAGGGGCCGTGGCCCGGCGTGCCTTGCCTTGGTTTTCAAGCTTGCCGTTCGGGTGGCGTGGGTGACCACCCCCGGACGCGAAATGTTGCCAACCACCGTGCTATAGCAGCGCGGCGTGTAGCTCTCCCTCGGATCAGGATCGCGATCGAGGGAGTGGAATCGTCGTCGTCCGTGGCCGCTGCAGCGAGCAGCACGTGCCAGCGTACCCGGCTAGCCACGCCTTGCTGGCCATCGTCGACCTCGATCGCCATCGTCGGAAAGCCACGCCGCCGGTGGCCCGCTGCTCCGTGCCTATACGTCCGACGGTCCGAGTGCCTACGCACCCCTGTACAGGTCGGCCTACTACTGCCGTACATGAAATGAAGTGCCTAGCTAGCTAGATTCTCGGATAAACTGTCCGACAGAGAGGAGTGGCCGCTGCTGCCCAGCTAGGAGGGAGGAGGCGGGGGATGCCGGGGTGTGGCAGCTGGGTCACCGGGTCAGGATCTAATCTCATCTGACCTACTCCCTAGCTAGTAACCTCCTAGGGGAAAAGGATTCGCTGGCAGGACGGGACGATGCAGACGGCCGGGCTCCTGTCCGAGCTCACCTGTCTGATCTTCTTGGGCTCCGAGCGAACGCGAGAGGGCAGCGGCGCCGGCAGCCCTGCGTGGTCCACCGTGGCGCGCGCGGGTGAATGGCAGCGTCAAGAGCCGGCCGCGGCCAGTCATGTCATCATGTGTGTAGCAGTGTAGAGTTCGGCCTCGGCCCCCTGTGAGGAGCCAGATCGGCTGCAGTACTGCAGGGCTCCTGTGAGGAGCCCCTGTGATGGCTGAAGATTTCTGACCCAGCCGCCGGCGCGGCGTAGATCTATGGCCATTCAATTCAATTGCCCGTCGAAGGAGACGGACGGGGGGCGGGGCAGGAATGTTCCGAGGGCCATTCCGTCATGGCCGAATTCAATGCGGCCCGCAGATGGTTACGATTCGGTACGGCGCGGCGCATGGACGGGGCCGGCCGCTCACCATCAATGCCCGCCGGCGAGGCGGCGAGCAGCCGTAACGAACTGGCGGGGAGAAGCCAGAAGTACCGGTACGCTCGCGGCAGCGGCTCGGACGGAGCAGTCGAGCAGAGGCGCCTTAACTCCGGCGACGTCGTCCTGCTCCGATCTTGCTAGCTTGCACTGCTGGTTGACGTACACGACCAACCAAGCTCCACTGCGCCGTGTTTCAGTCGAACACGTCGATCACGAGATCAGAGTGGATGATGGATCTGGCCTGGCGTGGACGTTCGACGCATGCCGCCGGATCGGCGGGTTTCGATCACTTTCTCGCCACGCTTGCATCACTCTGCTTACGCAACCCACGCTTACGACAGGCATGGACTCGCCTGCAGAAACCAGCAGGGGAGACGATGTGCTCTCGTCGTGGTGAGGAAACACCTGGGCACCTGGGAGGCCGGGGCAGCGTTTCCAACCTGCGTATCTAAGCTCGCACTACGCTCATGTCACGCTAATGTGCGCGAGGACCCACCCAACGCCGAAAAGCTATGGCCATGATCCTGGTGGCTCCACCGCCGACTTGTTTCGTCAGGGTTCAGACTCATTGCTGGTGACTTGGTACGTGTTGAGCTGCAGTGCCTGCCTTTTTCACCACGCCCGGATCATCACCCCAACGTGACCAGTCTACGAAAGCTTGTCTGCCCATAAAAGGTCGACGGGGGCTTTCTTCAGGCGAGCACAAACACAGCAACTGTTCGAGTTTGCTTGGCGGACGGTTCAGCAGACGACGAACGACGACGAAACAGCAGGAATGGGAACAAAGCCGAAGCCGGCCGGAAGCTGGAACAGTAGCCTGGGCTCTCCAAATCCAGACGGGAAACAGGGACTAGTCTCCACACCTGTGGGCCTCTGTGGCTTTCCTCCTGTCCTGGTCATATGGGGTGTCACCGTCACCGTCGTCGAGCCAGGCAGGCGTCGCCACTTTTCTTCATGTGGAAGACATGGTTGGGGAGAAGAAGATGAGTTGCATTTGGTACAGGAAGCATTCGCGTCCAAGACGTGTCTGGCAGGCAGATAGATGGCCATGGAATTATTGCTCGGACAAGTCTAGTTATGGGCTGTTTGGAGGAATTAAAATTAAAATTAAGTACTAAACTTTAGCACATATTAGCGATCATATTCATGCTAAAGTTTTTTAGTCTTGCTAAAATTTAGCCCACTCCATTAACACTTTTGTTTGGATAGACTAATGCTAAAATTTAGCACTTTCATCCATCAGTACTTGGATCCAAACAGGATCTTAGTTACCAAACGCAAAGCAGGATTCGTGTTCAATTAAGGCAAAAACATGACTGAGGCTACTATGTTTTTTTTTATCAGGCGACTCGATAGTATTATTATGGTGATCAGCCATGTATGTACTTCTTCGCTCATTTTTTACTAGACGTGTTAGGATCTAAAAAAGTTTTACATGTATACTTTGATAGTTAATTTCTCTTATACGGATTTATGTATTTAACTTTTATATAGTAAGCATGCTATGATTAACTAATTGTATGTGTATCGTAATTCAATTGAGAGACCGAGGCATCAGATTCAGACGTAAATGTCTATATATGCAATGAAATTGTGACATATCCTCGTGCTGGTTCGTTTCAAACATTATATTGCGATCGAGATTCTTTTCTCCTAATCCGCACGTGTACCGAGACACCTTCAATTAATCCTCAAAGGAGCAATTTCATACCCCCTCGGCCCCTCCAATCGCAAAAGCAAATCTTTTTTATGCTTATCCGAATTCATCTTTTTTATTTGGACCAATCAGCAGCTAAAATCTAAATAGTTTTGTAAGATTCATCATGTAAACTACTAGAACTATTTGCCATGATTTTGTTATATAACGATTGATTATTGCCTCTTGACAAAAGAGCAAAACTGTACATGTATCAATTGCCAAATTCTTTCTAGAGAACGTATAGCGAGATTACGAGTCTACAGAACCTTTTTTGTTCACTAGTTGCAGAAACAATCATCGTTCCAGCCTTCTTAGCATTTCTCTGTACAATGATTACATGTCATCTACGAACAGCTCTCAAGCCTACTCACTGGTACTCCGGTGATTCAATTCAGAACTAGGCTCAACACATCCCGTAATCCAAATCAAACATGACATGTATAGGTGTCTACCGTGAGACGCTGCTCCTTAGCTGCCCGCATTGATCCCAAAAATCCGAACCTTGTGCATGTTTGGTAGCTTGGCAACAACCAGCACAGTGACTGCTAGGGTGTTGAGGAAGAGCATAGGATGTTGATAGTCCGTGGTGTGGGAAGCTATCAAGTACCTGCCAAAGAACAGAGCAATTATCCCTATATTAGTGCTGCAGTCCACAATGACATGAAATTAGACAATAGGTAGGGGGGAAATTAAAGGGTTGGCCAGCCAATCAATTGACTGGAACACGATGGAAACTGCCAGCTCATGTATTACTTAAAAGTTACATAACATTCTTCTACAGACAATAACTTTCACATGCAGGTTGGGTCACCCGACCAAAGGAATTGAACTTCAGAAAAATTCTGCACTATGTTGAACTTGACACTCTTATGTCTCAATGACAGTGGGGGTCAGGCGCCACAAGTCAGTGAGACAGTGTCAAATTCTGAATTGCCACTCTATCTAGTGTCCTACGCTCCTAAAATCTCCTAAGGGGACTCATGCGAATCTTATCTCTACACAATATTTGAGTGCAAAACATATCACAATCGGACAGAAAAAAGAAACAATATATCGCTGCCCTGGTGAAGGCATTTATGCGATTGAAATGAAATGCATGCTATCTCATTTTTTAAAACGAGCTAGAGTTGACAAGAAGCCGATATTTGTCCTCTAGCACAGTAATCATGAGCCTTAACTGTCTTCCATATGGTGGACACAATACAATTTGGCATCCTGAAACCCAATGTTGAATTGAAGCTAAGGAGCTAAACCTCTTTTAATGAACAAATTACTGCAAGGCCTGTTTGTTTAGTAGAAAGTGAAGAGAAACAAGGCATATCTACACTAATAACAGATGGGCATTAGGGTGTAGCGGGTTGGTAGCTGCACCACGCTAACAACATGGCACACATTCATAGATTTTGTCCAAGATTCAAGTAGATGGCACAATCAGTTTGTGGCAGCCTATTTTTAAGCAAGTTTAGTAATTCTCCCAGGTCACACATACATAGATTTTGCCCAAAAAGATATGTTCTTTAGAAAGCGACCTTTTCTGATATCCATGTGTAGAAGTTTGAAACCAATTGTCTAATGAGAATGGCATCCCTTTAGGGAAAATTATGCCCTGAAGACTGGAAAGTGGAAATCAAGATTTGAAGAAAATGCACTTGCATAGCACAAGCGACCACAACAAATTACCTCAAATAATAATAAAATTCGCTTCATTAGAAACCATTTATCAACTTAAAAATTTATGATCCATCCCATACGAATGTATAACGCAACACTGTCACTAAAAAAACATCAACATAGGTGATAATTGTAAAGCGCTGAGCTAAAATTTTTTAAAAAAACTATTTATTGGCTACAAATAATATGTTTCACGCATATATCTATCCATGCTATAATTCCATGCAATAAGGGCATCATAGAGTTTCCATGTATAAACAGAAATACATTAGTAAGAGATAAACACTTACAGAACAACAGGAACCGCAGTCAAAAACTTTCTGTTGCGAGTAAGCTGTTTGCCATTGTCCATTTGTTCCCACCATGTCAATGTGTTATACATCCCTTGATCATCAGCAAACGGAGTCCCCTTCTTCCAGTGGAAAAAGTGGTATGTGATCTGAAACAAATATTCAATGAGGCAAGCAACAGAAATGGAAAAGATTCTGGCGGAAGTCTCGTCAAAAAAATACATCATACACTGCTAAGAAAAATCGAAATGTATTCTACTGTAATCTTACATTTTTCTAATGTGATCTTACACTGCTAAGAAAATTGAAATGTACTTCTATTTTCATAACAAAGCCAAGAACAATATGAACCGCTTTTACAGAATATAAGAATATTCTATGGCCTTAAGCCCTTAATCACAACTATTTCCTTATTTAGACTGGCAAACCACTAATTAATAATGTAAGTTGTTTACGAAAAACTATCAAAACTAAGCATGCTTCAGACCTTAGGGAAGGTTAGTTTCAGCACCATTGCATATCCCAGGTCCAAAGTATACCCTAATATTACCTTCCGACTTGCAGCTCAATATGTTGCGCGCACGGTCACTTTGGGTGTGCAGAAGACAACTCATTAAGCTTGGAAACAAGACATTGCCATTCTACTACTCTGACAAACATGAGAACCGTATATCCAGATAACTCATAAACACTCACTATACCAGAACATAATGAAAGGAACAATGGATAGCTGTATGAACCCTGAGCTCTGAAGCAAATCATCTAGGACATGTGGCTAAATAGATCAAGAGCTGAAACTTTACAGTACACAATCCTGTTCCAGCCACTACCTCTACGGAGCTCTAGACTAGCACAACAACGAAAATAGACCCTGTCTACTGACCTACATAGCTGCTATACATCCTAGTCCTATTTGCATGTGATTGACCTGGAGGGAGCAAACCTCAGCCTCAATTACCTTGAGTGACGCCTAAACCTGAGCCAATATTTAGCAATTTAGGAACCTAAAGCTAACGTGGCAAAGGGGACGAAATGCAGGTAAGCATAAAAAGTTTGTAATCTTATCCAACCAAGCTTTAGATAGCACCAGTTTGAACTCAGGACGCATAGGACCAAGCGTGGTACCATTTCATAGCCGCCACAGGGCAGCGTCCATTCCAACCTCCCGAGTAGAACAATTGAAGTAACCTAGTAACTAGAACCGCCGCCGGGCCTCAGATCCACTGGTGCGCCCAAACCAACGCAAACCCCAATCCTAATGGCAGCCAAAAGCAGGGTAATAACAAGGGCAGCAGGAGACGGGTGCCACACGTACCGCGAAGTGGCCGAGGTTGACGAGCGTCCACGCCGTGCCGGGGGCGCAGCCGAAGACGGAGAGGACGAGGATCCAGGAGAAGAAGAGGATGAGGATGTAGGTGGTCCAGACCCCGGGGTACATGAACCACTCGGTGTTCCTGTTCAGATCCGGGGGCGGCACCGCCTGCACGTACAGCTTCGCCATCGAACCAACCAAACCTCCCCCTTCCACTTCGCCGGCACGGCTCGGGTCCCTCGTCGGCTGCGTGCTGCTGCGGTCTGGTAGGGAGGAGACGGAGGGAGACAGCCCGCCTCCGGCTCGATTTATAAGGATGGGACGGCGGAGCGCCTCGCCCTCGCCGCGCTGGTCAGAGCGGGGGAGGAGGAAGGTTCAAAGATGGTGGCGAAAAAGTATTGCGATGGGGTGGCTGGCGGGCGGGCGGGCGGGCGACCGACGGGGAGAGGGGGGTGAGCCGGACGGGGAGGGAGGCGACGAGACGAGACGGTTGGCCGCTGGCAGGAGGAGACGGTGGAAACGCGACCGCGACCGCCGGCAGCGATCGGGTCAAACGCGACGGACGGGCGGCGGGCCGTGCGCGCGGAGAGCATCTCTTGGGCTGCTAGCGGGCCGTGTGCGCTGCGAGCCCGTCGTCGCTTTGCTTTCTCCGTTTTCCTTTTTTTTCCTTTTTACTAGCGAGGTGAGGTGAAAATTCTGGTTCATCATTTCTGAATGCTGATGAAGCACAGCAAACACGAACACGGTACGTTCGTCGAGTGGAGAAAAAAGAAGCACCCGTGTGTAACACTGTAGCCAAAAGAGCAGACACGAAGCGCCACACACCGTTTGTTAATTGCGACTGTCTCTAGCGTGCATGATTGTCGCGTGATCCCGTGGCACAGCAGCATCTAATCAGGGAACCTTCTTTCCGGCCCATGGATCCATTTTTCTATGAACCATGATCTCCACGGGTTTGTGGCGTTGGTTGCCCACCGCACTATCCTCGTAATCTTATGATGATCATGGATGGCGCCGTTGAAGAGGAGCAACGAAGTCTAGTCTTCTAATTTTTATCTCTGTCTTAGAGTTTTTCTTCTTGTGTCTCATATTGTTGAGGATTATAGTCTAAAAACTTTTTTAACTTTTGGCCGTATATATCCATAATGTGGATATAGAAGGCCGGATTTTATCCTTAACCTAAAAAATGGATGGCGCCGCTGATGATGAAGCAATCATGCAGGCTTGCGGCCTTCGGATGGACGCGCATCTGGTACCAACGAATCCCTGCGATTCCTGCAACGCGTGGAGTGTGTACGGTCTCGCTGTCACCACGAGGTGCTGTAGAGTCGACCAACTGACGAGCGGAGGCTTGGTGCGATGCTGGTCGTCCCTGCTCGATCGTCACCAGCCAGCGTCACGTTCTTGTTGTCGTCGCCGACGGCGGCGGCGGCGAGCTCCCTGACAGTGGTCCACGACTGTCTGCGGATCGCGCTCGCCTTGCGGCGCCGCACATACAAGCTGCTGGTTCCGCGCGGTCGGCCATTGCCGGCGCCTCGTTCTCCAGCGGCACGCCTGTCCTCCTCCCTCTATGCTACTCATGATTAACCAGAGGTTTCCGCATCAAAGAGAGATCAGGGATGGTACAGGATAGGGCCTCCCGGATTTCAGAAATCAGCCTCGCCTTGGGCGACAGCGCGACGCTTGCCGGAGAAGCAACCGCCGCTCCGCTTCGTCCCGTAGGCTGTTGGAACTGATCAAGCCCATCAGCCTCTCACTCACAAACTCTCTGCACTAATACAAGCAAGTGCTAGCTTCTTTCGGTGGAACATAGGAGGAACACACAAGAAGAGTTTTGCTGCACTGCATGCCAGTGCTTTTCTCTTTTTTCACCACTCTATTAACACAATGATTACAGAGGTTTAAATAGTGCTCACACACACCACGTTCGGCCACACGACTCGGCCAGGCACTCCGTGATTTCACCACTACCTACATGCAAACCACTACTTGCATGCCGATCACCACTAATACATACAGACAGCCATTAGCTAGTTGATCCACTTTTCACGCCACTTGCATGTTCACTTGACTTGGCTGCACCTCCAAGCCACCATGCACCAGCATGCAGTCACTAACATGAAGATCGCGGCCTCGCTAACCAAACTAACTTATGCATGCACCTGCTAACACACTAACACGACACGACTAATGACTCACAAAAGGATAAACATCAAGATTATCTCTAACAATCACCCCCTTAATCTTGATGAATTTATTTTGCACCTCCTCGTTGGGCTTCAAAGCAGCGTGGGTTCGTCGTTGGCGTCCGCCACGGCGAGTTGTGCTACATCCTTCATCACTTTCTTCACTGCAGTAGGACACTCATCGGCGAAGTGCCCGAACTCACCACAGTTGCGGCAGTCGATCTTCGACTTGTCGAACTTGCCGCGGTACTTCTTCTTGTCGCTGCTGCTGGAGCCTTCACCACGTAGCTTCTCTTCAGCGACTAAGACCTCCCACTCAGCACGTGTCAGCCGTGGCTCGGCACACGCGGCCAACAGCTGCTGCTCCCCCTCCCTATCACGACGCCGCCCCTTTGAAGACTCGTCGAACGCCCTCAAGCGCCCGATTGTCTCCGTCACCGACATCACAGTCACATCCCCCCATTGCTCGATGGTGCTGATGAGGGGTTGGAACTTGTCGGGGACCGAATACAGGAGCTTTTCGACGACAGTGGTCTCCTCCACTTTCGTGCCGAGAGAGCGAATCTCGTTCACGATCGTGGTAACCTTCAAAGCAAAGTCATTAATTTTCTCAGAATCACCCATGTACGTACCATCAAGCACCCTCTTGAGGGTCTGTACTCGGGCCTTCTTGACATGCTATTCACCCATGTTCATCTCCTTAAGAGCATCCCACGGCTCTCTGGCCGTCTCGTGCTCGGAGATGCTCATCACCACAGCCTCCGGAACAGCTTGGACAATGGCGGCGAGAGCCATTTGGTCTATCTTCTCATCAACGCCTCCCTTGTTCACCACGGCAGCCCACACACCTTGGGCGCGCATGAAGATCTTCATCTTCACAGCCCACACGCCGTAGTTGTTCTCAGAAAGCATGGGATAACGGAGTGTCACCCCCGCCTCCTTCACTTGCTGCACCACCAGCTTGTTGTCGCCGTCGTCGTCGCCATCAACACCTTTGCCAGGACGGCGGCCCGGCGGCGTGTACGCTCCATCCCCAATCATCTTCTAAGCTTTGAATACCAATTGTTGGAACTGATCAAGCCGATCAGCCTCTCACTCACAAACTCTCTGCACTAATGCAAGGAAGCACTCATTGCTAGCTTCTCTCGGTGGAACACAGGAACACGCAAGAAGAGTTTTGCCGCACTGCACAGCCGCACTGCACACCAGTGCTTTTCTCTTTTTTCACCACTCTATTAACACAATGATTACAGAGGTTTAAATAGCACTCACACACACACCACGTCCGGCCACACGACTCGGCTAGGCACTCCTTGATTTCACCACTACCTACATGCAAGCCACTACTTGCATGCCGATCACCACTAACACATGCAGGCAGCCATTAGCTAGTTGATCCACTTTTCACGCCACTTGCATGTTCACTTGACTTGGCCGCACCTCCAAGCCACCATGCACCAGCATGCAGTCACTAACATGAAGATCGCGGCCTCGCTAACCAAACTAACTCATGCATGCACCTGCTAACACACTAACACGACACGACTAATGACTCACAAAAGGATAAACATCAAGATTATCTCTAACAATAGGCTGGGCACCACACCGACGAGGTAGGGCCCACCATCCTTGAGCCTCCGAATCTCCTTCCCTCCCTCGACCTAAAGCTTCTCCTTCCGGAACGCAAGCGGCGGAAGCCTCCGCTCCAGCGGGCTCGCCATCGACGACGGGCAGCCGGTAGGAGCATCGCTTCATTTGAATCGCGATCCAAATCTTGATATAAACCCCAGTACATTTTTCAAAAAAACCCCTAAATTGGATCGCGATCGATCCAATTTAGAGGGTTTTATGCAAAATAGCGATCCAATATTTTGCATCAAACCCCCTAAATTGGATCGTGATTATAGATCGGGATCCAATTTCGGGGGTTTTATAAAAACTGCGATCAAACTTGTTTCGTATAACCTCCTGAAACGGGTCTTGATTAATAATCGCGATCCAATTTGTGAAGTAGTCCCAAATTTGCGGCTGCACTCCTTCGCCCTCCCGTCCCCTTCCCCTCCGGCGGCGGCGGCGGCGGCGGCGACAGCCGCCTGGCCTCCTCGGCTCCTATTGGTCTTCTATCATCATCCCTCTTGGATATACACCGTAGTGCTCCTCCTACTCCGCCTCTCCATCTTCTTCGTCTACCTCATCGTCCGTCTCCAACCCTATCCTGCGGTCACCTGCTGCGATGCTACGAATTCATTCCCTGTTCGCATGCTACCAATGGCATACAGAAGATTGACCTTCGCCGCAGGTGTCCCTGCTGATGGATGCGTTCCTGGTGTGCCTCCACCCACAATTCGAGCATATTCTGTCTAATTACTGTTGCATGCTTCGTAGCAATAGAAATTTGGATGGGTACTGACTGAATAATTGGTGGTGGGATAGTGCAGGTTTCCATCTCAAATCAAAGATTTGGTGTGGTCTTTAACTCGCTGTTTGCATCAGAGAGACCAAAACGAAAGTAGCCTTTGTTTTGCTTTGTTGATTGTCCAAGTTGGTGCCTAAAGGTACCAGCAGAACAAATTATTTGCCAGACATATATCCTGTGGCCATTACTTTGATTTCTGTAACGAGTTCCTTCCACGGTTCTATAAACTATGCCCTAAGCTCCTACATGCATTCACGAGATAGTAGGTATTGATATGGCTTAATTTTCTCTGGCTCATTTTTAGGATAGGTTAAGCAGATGGTGTTCGCTTGTGCTAACTTCAATTACTGATTGGTTTGGTTTTATTGGTAGTCTTGGTAATCAGATACTAGACTCAACCGGAAGGGGATGCATGACCCTTATGTTGTCACTCTCTTTTGTTGAGGTCCTAAGGAAATGTGGTGCTCAGTATCATGTAACTGTGCTAGCCACCCATACTCTTTTCTTGTAATAGATGAGTGGTGCTAATGCAAATTAGCTCAGTATAAGAATTGGTCTTAACATGAAACTTTAGGTTTTCGAGTGGATCTGTTAGTATATATTAAGCTTTGATATATTGCATAGTTAGTTGGCTCACTATACAATATATAATCACAAAATGAAAATGCGGGGCATAGCCCAGTGTTACTCCTTGAGGCTACCAGAAACGCTGCCATCACTGCATACAGAAACACCAGTATCAAGAACCCAGCTACCCAGGTGCAAGGCGGCAACATAGGATTTCTAACTAGGCTAGAGACAATGAGATAGACATCATTGACCACCCCCCAGTCATGGTCTGGGGAGTTCATAATTTCTGCACTAGAAGCTCGCGTTTGCATCAGTAATATTCTTGATACTGGCATTTCTAGCAGTAGTGATGCTGTCAGGTCTCAACGCTAGGCAGTGTCAAATGCATGGAGTTCTGACTACCAATTTTGCTATCAATTGAGTCGACTAATCCTATCTAATCCGAGTCACTGCAGTCTCTCAGCAATGCCTACCGGAATCGGTAGCGGAGACAGCTGATGGTCTGTGAAGGATGGAACCCCATTGTTCATGACCTTTGCCATCTGCTCGGTTGATTGAACGAGGCTGTTTTGCTCCAGTAACTGAACAAGTGACAAAAATATATCCATCCTTGTGACTTCTCTGTTTGCCTGAAAAAACAAAAGCCAGCATACAGTTCAACAACTAATGAAACAAGAGATGGGATACATAAACCGATGGCTTCTTCTCTACCTCAACAAGAAACCGGGCCCATATCTTGCCATCGCGGAGTTCCATTAGCCCTTTCAAGATCGTCAGACCAAATCCACGTATGTTGTCAGCTATCTCCAAAAAGAGCCCGCGTTCCTCGCAGAGCATCTGTAGATTTTTATAGACAAGCGGATATCTTCAAATTATGCATTTAGCAGGAGAAAGCAGATAACACTAATGAAAGTCCGGTTTTTCACCTCAATAAGCATCTGACCAGGTGGCGAAAGATCCTCAATGATTATAGGGCAAACCATAGTTTTCCCAGCAACCTCGTAGGCCCATGTGGCACCACCATTTTTGCCACCATCTGGGTTGTCTTTCAAGACGACGCCACTCTCTTTGTCGATCAACTTAACAACCATGACAAGTCAGCATATTTATAACAAGGTATTTCAGCAATACAAGATAGATTATGTGTGTGCATAGAAGAGAGTCTACCTTTGGTTCATCAGCTTGCTTAATTTTCTCTGCATACCTGGTTACACTTTGTAGGAATAGCATATGCTTAATTGTTCGCTCCAATAGAGCATCAATGCTACACTGACATGTCAAAATTCAAAAATGATGGGAAATGAGGGGGTCAGCCACTCCGTCTCAATCAAAGAAAACATGATGAACTGAAAAAACAATGGGTGATTAAGTATTACCTTTGCACCATTAGGAACAATCTCTCGTAATTCTTTGACACGATCTTGTATCAGTTGTCGGTCTTTTGGTCTAGGCCGGGTGCTCTCACCAGCTTTAGCTCTTTTCTTGGCAACCTTCACTCCCTCAGGATTGTTCGACTGACTGCCCTTAGAATTTGCTGTGTTGAAACTGCAGGTGTCATCCACAGATATGTTTCCTGGTGGCACTGAAGTTTCCTTTGAAGAGCCATTTTGGACATTTCCAGATGTATGGCTGCTGGAGGCCAATGACGGGACTTGTGCATTGTATGCTGTTATGCAGTCTCGAAAAGGAAACTGAGGTAGCTGATAATCTGAAACATAGCCAGATAAAGGATTAGCTTCAGCCCCAAGTGGACCATGTCCTGCAGGTTGAGGCGCACCAACACCGAAAAATTGTTCGACAGCACATATGGAAGGTAGGCCTCTCTCCCCACTTGAAAATGGATGCTTACTGGCCAATTCTATAGCAGAATCTGAGCGTATGTTGCCTAAATTTGGAAGGTTTCCTGCCAGTAGAACACTATCATCCCACCAATCTTGCACAAAGCTGTTAGTGCTTGGGTCAAGCATCATACTTTCTAGCAGACTGTTGTTTCCACTACATTCCTTCATGTTAATGTCTGATGTTCCTGCAGTAGCTTCCTCATGCGGTCTATTTGGTAATTCAGGACAGGTACTATTAGTCTGGCATGTAGAATTGGTGGTATCCTTCACTTGCATTGAGTCACTTTGAACAATAAAAGATTCTTCAGGTGAGAGGAGCCTCCCACATTCTCCAGGACCAGGTATCAGAGATTGTTTATGCACGGGGACATGATGTGGCGTGAGGCAATTTCCTTGGATTTCAGAAACACAAGGGTTGCTGCTCGATGATACGGATTTATACAGCAACTTGTCACTCTCATTCTGGAGGTAGTTTGTGGATTTTTCGGATACGATCGTAAGCGATGATGAGAAACCAGCACTGGAATAACAAAGTTCATCAAGGCCGGAATTTGGAGAGTTGGTTGTAGTGTAAAGGTATTGGGGATATTCTGGCATGTTCTGACCAGATGATTCCTTTGTTATGCTATGAAGATTGTTCGAACTTTGGTACGCTGACATTATACTGGCGATAATAGAATCAGGCATTTTGCTAGAGTTGACTTGAACTTGAGTTCTGACATTAGCATTTTGATGAAAGAAGTTGGTGACCTTATCAAATCCTTCGAGCTCATATATAGACTTGGAGTTAACAGGCATGGCCAATATATGAGTATCCATACTGCTGTTACCAGTACCATGCGGGGTAAAATCATTTAAAGATCTCTGTGAATTGCTTGGAGAACAGATCGAACTCCTTATAGATTCTGTTCTCTCTATGTTCTCCTCAAGCTTCTCACTTTTCAATGGGTTGACCTTGTTATGTACGAGAATGTCATTTGCAGATCTCGAGGAAGTGAGGATAGGTTGCTGAACACATGCAAGAGAATTGCTTCGGGTATACTCCATTGAACCATCCCTTGAAGTGTTCTTCATCTGATCAAATATATTTCTGACCTGATTCAGAAAATCTGAGTTCCTGGGAACCTGACGAGATGTTAAATTAGAGTCAAGTTTTTTTTAAAAAAATGATATGTTTGTACCATGACAAAGCCATATTCTGTATGCTTCGTTGATCAATAATGTAATTCTAAAGTTAGCGGTTCCTTATGCTCTCCAGTGATGGGTTACTGTTACGAACTTTATTAAGAATTGCGAGATCAATTACGAAATGCATATTGAACGTGGCACTATGATACTGTCGGATGTTTGCTTGACACAATCACCTGAGGCAATTTAACAACTCTTCTGTTGACAAATGATAAAGAGAACACTGACATGAGGCCGCAAGATTGTATGGAGTCTTTAAGACACTAACCTTCTGAACGGAACCAAATTGCACCAGTCCCTGCAACCGGAGAGGTAGTACTGCAATAGTCTGCATATAAGGTGCCACTCTTCAGTATCCAAGTTGACATTACACAAGACAAACAGACACTCTAAGCTGGTCTCGTTATGCAATAGTCAACGGTTGTATAACTTTTCAGACAAGAAACAAGGATACAATAAACACCAACCTTTATTCCATTCAGGAATTGATGTTGCCACCACGTATAATCCTGAAGAAGGGAAGCTTTCCATTTGTTAAAATCAAGTATCTGCTTTTAGTGTTAAAAGAAATGGCAGCACAAGTGGTAATGAATGTGAGGAAGAGGGCAGAAGAAATCAATATTATTCTGACTGCTCTAGGGGATTTTCAGTTATTTACCTATACTTTTCCAGACACAATAAAACCAAAGCCTAAATGGTTGTTCAACGTTCTTTAAATTTGTTTTGCTGATTGTGCCAAAACAAGAGAACAGATTTATACCTCCAATAAGTCTTGGTTATCTGCGTGGCTTGTCTGATTCAACGCATGGCAAGTAGTATCGTAAATCCATCGACACTCTCCGCTTCCTAGAGCTTCTCCTATGATGCTGAAACCAGAGAACATATGTTTTAAACAGCATATCAGTGGAAAAAGAATAAATGCTTGTAAAAGTAACTAGCTTCAAAAGCAATAACAGAAACATTTGCTATAGATGAAAAGACATTAGTCAAATCAAACTAGCTAAACGAGATGGAGAAACCTTGTTCAACTTTTTTTTAAAGAGAAGTGTATTCTCAGCAATGAAAAAAGTGTTAAACTGAAGTCTTGGTTGAAATTAGAGAAGCGGTCAGATAGGAAGCATGTCGAATGAACCTTTACGGAGCTAAACAGATCCTATTCAATTACCAGTACAGACATCAGGGTGGAAAAGGGTCTCATCAAGACTGAATATTACATTAACACGCCCACATGGCATATCGCCTGTCCAATTGAAATATCAGGATAAAATGCCGAACATAACCAGACAGTCGTACCCTTCCCCAACAATATGAACTTGATTGAGCATCTTCTCAACCAGTGTTTTAGCCTCATCTTCACAGTAGCTCTCCCCCAATGTAAGCAACCTGGCATCAAATACAGTACCAGTCAGTATTCTCAAACATGTAGGAGCAAAAGTCTCTAGAAAGAAAACGTCCCCCTACTGCACAGTACACACCACCTCAGGAAGCTACAAAACAAAACAAAACAAAATAGGAATCAAAAAGCAAAAAGTTGGGCAACGAGTGACACGATGCATCATATCCGAAGGGAAAAGAGACATCCAAAAAGAGGAGACACACCTTCCTGTCAAATTTGATGGGATCGCAATGTTTTGCTCAAAAAAGTTGAGGAATGGACGCAGCTTTCTGCATCCATATCCTGTCACTCGGCAAAGTTCAAAGGAACAGAGAGAGAACTCATATCTCCCTTCCTAAATGCAATGAGAATAGCTAGTATTTGCAATCGTCCGAACCCTTCCAGACTCTCGATTAGCAATAGGCGTAGGTAGCTTCCTTTTCTATTCGCTGTGTGCTCTGGAATGATGTGAAAAGAATTGGGATTTTGGTGCAAACTTCTGACAGAAAGAACATAAAAGAGTACTTCTACGTTCTTGAAATGTTTCTGTTTGTGATTCTACACATGATACGCTAGGTCTATGAACTTCGATTACTACTAGCTACTTCTTTCTGAATGTACTACTAAGGATTGAACTTCAGCCCGAAAGATCACGCGGTTTAACGGGAGAGAGAAACAGGGTAAACCTTAACGAAAGCAGGCAACCGTAAGAACCAAGAACAAGGAAACCTCACAAATTCCCAACCAACTGGAAGCTAGCCAGAGAAATGGCCTAGCTAAATGCTCAGCCACCAAACACAGTATCTATCAGACTATCACCCAATCAACTCAGACGGCTCACCTAGGGTCGTGGGGATGGAAGCGCCAGACGGCGGCGTACGACCACCCTCCGGCGCGGCACAGCGCCCCCAGCGCCGCCTCCATCGGTTTCCGGACGCCGGCCGGGGACGACGCGAGCGACGATGACGCGCGAATGGAAGCGAAGGGCGCTGAGGCGTCGGGGAGGAGCCTGATAAATACTTGGGGACGGGTGGATACGGCCGAGTTGGAGGCTGCGGAGAGAGAATTTTGAGAAAGAGACGTCCAGTACGGCGACGGCACTGGCGCGTTGGGGGAAAAGCAGCTGCTTTGCCCGGCTTCTTCAACTGTTCTACTGGGAAAACGGAGGCCGTGTCGTGTGGGTGATGGATGCAGCCGGCTCTGATTCTGACCACATGGGGTGAAGGTAGCTTGCACCAAAAATACTGAGAAATCTAGGACAAAAGCACACAGCCAACCAAAATCAGATGGGACTGTTAAGTACAGAGGAAGAAAAGGAGAAAATGACATGTATGCATAATGAAATGGATTGCAAAATCTTCTGGGAGCTTATGAATGAATGAAACCGGTGGGCACCAAGGTTGTAACTAATAAAGGTCTAAAGCAGCAACCTTTTCCTGAAAAGACCGGACCACTGATCCATACCTATGTTTTCCATCCAGACTCTTTGATTATTATTGCTATTTTACACGAATAACTATTTCATTGGCAGGTCAAACTAGTCTTCTACAGCTTTGTGCTAGTTCTCCTTTCAAAAAAAAATTACTAGTACTAGAAGCCATTTGCGTTCTTGGTTCTCAAATTTTAGTGGACGTTGACAGAAAATTATTTTGGCCACCAGTCTCTACGCAATGTATTAGTACAATCTGATGGTAAATTTATATAAGTAAAATGCACCGGAGGTCTATCAACTTGTCTATCAACTCATAAGAGTGTTACTTTAGCCCATCAAATTCGAAATTGCATTCCATAAACTTATAATTTATGTCACTTAGGTCCACAAACTTTGAAAGTCCTTTCCTAGGTCCATAAACTTATAATTTGTGTCACCTAGGTCTACACCTCTCCATCTAGCCTTCATGTACTGATATTGCACCAACATGAATCTATATGATACCCACACGCTACTGGAGTTTCACCAAAAGGGTTAACTTTGAGCTCCGATTTCGAATCAAGTGTATACAGGGAGATGGAGATAAGAGAGGAGGGATGAAAGACTTATTTTGGAGGTTATTGACATGTATTAGGATTTAAAGTGGGCTTATGGACTGCCATCAGTAAGTTCTGAAGATTAGATCTAGCTATGACCTCGTAACGTGGGTGGAGAGGAGGGGGTGATGGCTTGGAAAAGGTGGAGGAGGTCACAGAGAGACTAAACAATATGTGTACCGTGGTAGTTGATATTATATCCTCCGTGGCGCGGTGGTCGGATACGGTGGCGCAAGGTGTTGTGGCAAAAAATCTTGTAATGACGTTAGACTTGGATCAATCTAGAGTGGTTCTCGGTGAGGGAATGAAAGATATTCATGGACAGCGATATAACCACGCGACTGCTCATGAATGAAGTTCATGGACCTAAAAATGCGCTTTCGGAGTTTATGAATCTAAGTGATACAAATTTTTATGGATCCAAAATACACTTTCAGAGTTTATGGACCTAAGTGACACAAATTACAAGTTGATGGATGTAAAAATACACTTTTGGAGTTTGTGGACCTAAGTGACACACATTTACAAGTTGGTGGACCTCTGGTGCATTTTACTCTTATAATATTAAAAAGCACTTTTATAATAAATCATTTGTACGTGGCCTATCTAAATATTCATATAGATACGCGATGGTAGTGCACTACAAATTATTATCATAAAAGTGCTTTTGTAATATTATATGGTACGTGTCAACCGTCATGTAGTACTAAGCATTGTCCCCCTCCAGAGATTTTTCTCCATGCATCTTCTTTGCCGTTATTCTGGTACATTCATTGAGCTGTCTGCCTTGGCTCCTACCTCTCTAACATCAACTAGAAGACAATGTTCAGAAGAGCATAGAAGTAGGATTTGTAATACAAGTATACATGACTTGTCAGAGAACTAGTAAATATCTCTGCACAAGTATCCTAGCTCCAACCCAGGAGCACACAGGAGTGCACACCAATGTGCAAGCATGTGAGCGCATCATCAGCTTTCCCGATGACCCTCCGATCAGTGTGATCTCTAATCCCTTTCCTGTGGGGATTAACCTAACCTTCCCACCATCCCGGCTACAGCCTCCCAGAAGGCCAGAAGCATGTGACCGGGGACCTGTTCACATCGGGCACCGGGCATGTGTGAGCGCAATGGCAGCCGTGTGGCGGCACAGGCCCACTGCCCCATTAGCGAGTGGTGATAGAGATCGATGGAGACGGAGCGAGACCCCACGCAATTGTAGGAATCTTGACCGGGGAAGATCGCCGCGCCATCAGGGCAAGCCCAAGGACCATGATGCGTGCGCGGAGATTCCCAGACATTCCATCGATCGAGCCAAAGGCTGGCCATGATCGATCGAGCTGTTTCTCTGTGTTACTGTGTACACAGCTCTCTCTGAACCCAAAGCTCATAGGTGTACGGACGCTGGAGAGAGTCGATCGATCACCGATGCCTTTCGTTCTGTGCTGTGCTTGGTTTAGCGATGGCCAAGTAGAGGGGAGGCCAGATGGCCATCATGTGAAAGTGCTGCTGCTAACCCAATCATGCGTGGTCACCTATGGTTGAGAGCCTACCGAAGGAATATTTCTACGGTTTCCTTCCCCCTTTTGCAGGGGATGTCTGCCACTTGCTGATGATGGTCACCCTTGATGTGTCATCGATCAACATGCCCCGTTGCCCCTAGCTATAAGCCTAGCTACAGGCCCACTAACTCTTGTTGCACATCGGTAATGACAAAGCAGGGATGAGAACTTGGAGAAGATTTAGAACAAGAGGACGGTGACATTCACATAAACAGAAACTTTTCACCTTCCCCCCAACGGAAATTAAACTTGTTTTCACATTTGATCAGAGTATGTGCTGTGCAACTGCAACTAAGCTATGGTTGTTATGATGACCCCATAAAAGTTCAATTCTTCCATGGTTGTGCTAGTGGAGATTACTTGCAGCTGCTGTTAACCAACTCTGTATAGGGTAGCTAGAACTGATCAGTCAACCACCCTGGACCAAGCACATCCCCCCCCCCCCCCCCCCGCCCCCACATCATTTTTGGCTCTAACCAAGCTAGATCTAGGCCTATAATTTTGTCTCATGAAAGCTTACCTAGTATTCCCAGGCAAGGTCAATGTCCCAATCACGGCCAAAACCCTTTCCCGGTTGCGCTTTCGATCATTCTTCCCTCACAGCGAAACAATTGCACCACCATGACTTCCATCTGCTGCTGGGGGTGACTACTGAAAGCAAGATGATTTCGCAGCTGACAAGGTGGTGAAAGGAAAAAAGAATACTGCAATTTCAGGGCACACCCTGACCCTAGGCAATCGACAGCTGCATCTTTGGTTTGCCCTCTCTGCAGCTGCTGCCACCTAGAAAGCCATCGCTGCGACTACTTTGGTGCAAGTAGCAATGAATTTTGTTGCACCGTCCACTCGCATATTGTATAGAGTACGTGCCACACTGTCGTCCATCCCGGCCCCTCGATGAATCACACACATGATCGATTGGATATACAATAACCGCACGATATAAGTAGTATATTCCGAGTGATGATAGTCGCGCGCACCATTAGTAAACAAGTGCCTACCTACTAATCCAATCTTTGATGGTGGTCACTACTGAAGATCCAGCTTTCACAAACAAAACACTAGAGATCCGGGCCGGTACGGTATGTATTTGAAGTCATGCATGCATTCCTGGTGGTGCCAGTTCGATCGTCAGGCGTGATAGAATCGTGACATCACACTGCTCATGCAGACAGACAGACAACAAACTGAGATTGATGGCAAGTACAGGACAATAATACAGCTGAATAATATTCGTCTGGCTCACCGGAATATCTCCTCCGATCCGATCCCGGTGTCTGACGCCGCCGCCTTTGGATGGCGAAATGGTGATCGACCCATCCATTCAGAGCCAGCAGCACTAGTGGTGTAGCCGTGTAGGAGGAGTGTACAGCAGCGATAGGGCTTGCAGCTGTCGCCGGCCGGCCGGTCGATGGCCAGCTCGCTCCAAGCTGCAAGACTGTCTTGCCCAAGACAAGTCGACCGCCGGCTCCTTGCAGGCACACACACGAACTGACGAACGACCGGCGCTAGTGCATGTCCCTGTGCCGTGCTGCTCACGTCGATGCAAGCTAGCTAGTGTGGTGCCTGTGCTGACTCGTAGCCGTTCAAACATGTCGGCTCCGTAGATCTCCATCGCATCGATAGATCAGCCGTGTCTGACTGATACAATGATAAGGCCGACGACTCCTATATCAGATCGAGGGCGAAAGTGATCGGGACGATCCCGATAGTCGCTGGAAGCTCTTGGTCGCTTGCAGTTGGACGATGCAGGTCGGATCGGGACCATGTATCGTACATGACTAGCTAGCTACATGCATCGACTGAACTGGCAACCTCCGTAGGTAGAGACTAGAGAGCAGTCGGCTAGTCATGGCTACTCCTACAGCCCTACTCGGTCACCACTTGCATTGCAAACAGGATGGATCGATGGTGTCCTTGGCGCCCGGCGCGTGAGGACATGTGCATCCGTGTCGCGATAGATATTTGGCGAGAGCAGGCTGGGGCGCTGGGCAGAGACAGAGCCAGCCAGCCAGCCATGCGTGGTCTCACACTCGCACCAGGCTGATCGGTCTCCGGCCGGCTCTGGCAGCAGATCACAAGGCGGCATGCGCGGAGGCCTCGTACACACGTCTGACGGATTGTTGCTGTTGTTTGGGCGTGCGCGGCGTAGCTGTGTACTCTCGGTCCCTCACGGCACGGCACCGCTGGATGTGGGATCTGCTGCGCCGGGCGCCGGCAGCCCAGCCGGTGTTGGAGTCTCTGTGCAGCGAACAGAGAGGATCATCGAAACGAAGGTGCGGTTGGGGACTCCTGGGAGGGCAGGAAGCTAATCAGGCTCAGAGGCCAGAGATGATCGAGTGAGGAGCACCGAGCGAGAGAAGAAGAACGCCAGTTCGCCACCGCCACGGGGCTTTGTTCGGAGGCTCCGGAAGATGGATAGCGCCTCGATCTTCCAGCTCATTAGGTCCACGAGCCTCCCACTCACGCCGCCTCCTACGCTACCCCGGCCGGCGGCGCCTCTATCACCGTGCCTCACCGTCCTCCATCCACCCACCGCCGGCGCATCCCCATCCTTCCCTAACTTCTCCTACTTCACGCCCCCGTTCGGAACCTGGCCTGGCCACTGTCAACCACCACCCGGCTGGTGGTGCTCCGCACGTCGCCACCCGCCCACACACCACCATCCACAGCCGGTCGATTCCACCCGCACCTTTTCTAACGCTGGCGATCACTAAAACTCCCGTACCCGGCAACTCCGAAATCCTAACCTCCGCGACCTCGACCACCACCCCGGCCACCGTCAACCTCGCCGGCGGCCTCTGCACCCCCTCCCCCCTCTCCTACCTCACCGGTGCACGCGCGAGCGGCGGCTAGAGAAAGAAGATGGCCGCAAGCGGCGTCGGAGGAAGGAGATGGTACAGCCCACGAATCTCAAACATCGGAAGGTGGGAGGCTCGTCCACCTTCCGGAAGATACATATGACTGGCGTTGTGTCTGTTGGGCAGGGCCAGTTACAAAGTCTAGGCCCAATCTATCGCCAGCACCGCAGAGCCCATTTTGTCCCGGTCGGACAATTGCACAGCCCACCTCGACGAAACAGTGCAAATTTATAACGAGCGGCCAGTTTGTTGGGCAGGGGCCAGTTCCAAAGCCTCGGCCCAATCTGTAGCCATTTTGTCCCGGTCGAACAATGCAGCCCACCTCGACGAAACATTGCAAACTTACAACGAACGGTCTTTCGGACGTCGCTCTCCACTTGGTAAGTGGAGGTGACCAGCATCTTTGTTTTCAAAAAAAAAACTTTGTACTATCAATTTTCTTTTTGTTGAATGCCTCCTTTGTTTCTGATTGCGCAGGACAGAGCTAGCTGTTACGAGCGCATATCACAAGCCGGAGAGCCAATAGGCCAGACAAGACGCAGTCCCCCATCAGTCCACTGATGCTTTGCACATCAACTCAGCAGCAGCTCTGCTCTGCCGCTTCTTAGCCTGATAGTGATAGGAGGGTTTGCGTTTCAGCTTGAGAGCCGGCCGATCGGCGCTGGGTCGCCTATACCATATGCTCATGTTCACGTCACGAACACCGCGATGTAGAATAGGAGTAGATCGATAAGTGCTTGCAGAGCTCAACCCCAACCATCGCTAGGTTACTGGTAACTCGGTCGCACGCAAAAGGCGATGGAGAAGTCGTAGTCCGCTGCCTCTTTAAACAAAGCGCAAGATCCTTGAGACGGCGATCTGATGACCTAATTCTGGTACTGTGAAACATTTCCGTTCAGAAAACGGTGCTGCTTTCAGTGGCAAGGCAACAGCACCGCCATAGTGCCATGGACGAGGAGACAGGAGACAGGACACAGGAGAGGCTCGTGTTTCTCGCCGGCCGGCTTCGGGGAGATGGCGTAGGCGTGCGCAGGGAACTTGTTGGCAGATCCTTGATTTTTCAGATGATTGACATTCACTACCAGGATCTGTAACTGTACCGAGTGCCAAAAACACTCGCTACAAGATAGAAAACACTCGGCACAGATTGTGCCGAGTGCAACGCTCGGTACAATGCACTCGGAACAAACACATTCGGTACAGATTGATATTACACTCGGTAAATGTGCAACACTCGGTACAGAAAATATATACCGAGTAATTTGTAAGCACTCGGTACAATTTTACACTCGGTACATATTTAACACCGGCATTCGATAATATCAGATTGTGCCGAGTGTGTACTAAACCACTCGGCGTTTCACTTAAAAGTGTACCGAGTGTAAACACTCGGCACAATACACTCGGTATATAACTCATGGTTGTAGTACCAGCTGTATTCGGTGCACTCAGTACATTCTTAAAGATGCACTCGGTACATTCTTAAAGATGCACTCGGCACAATTCACTCGCCATTTCATTATATTAATTCAATATTATTTACTGCAGCTCAGCTCAAATATGACAGCCACAAATTAAGTAACAGAACTGCAGCTCAGCTCAAATATGACAGCCATAAATTAAGTAACAGAATCAAATATACTAGAAATTTTCACAATCCAACACATAAGCCAAATCTCATACAAATAGTTCATATACATATATGTTCTCACTCAAGTAGTTTCATAGAAAGTAATTTGTAAACATCCAACACACACATATGTTGTCATACCAACAGATTTGCAGTTCGTCAAGATCACAAATAGAAACTGAGATATGTGTTTGCATTAAATCTGCATATTACATCACCCCATCATCATTGCACTCATCCTGATGCTCTTGTTGTGGATTATTCAAATTGGCAATAGTGTTGTTTCCAACTGAAGCTGCAGTTCCCTATAAGCAACAATCATGTAAAGTTATAAGTACCAAGCCATAGTAGTGCTTCATGCAGCAAGCTGTAGACTGGATAAAAAGAGCTCTAAGAGTGAAGAGACTTACAGGAGTGCTCGCTTGAGTACCTCCTGCTGTGCCATTGTTTGCCACAAGATTTTGGTTCTGATTCTGAACTAGGGACTACAATTGGCAAGAGTAAAAAGCTAAGTAAAAGTGGACAGAATTAGTTATGTAACAAAATCATGATATTGCAAGAACTTACAATGAACATCTGACGTATCTCTTGCATGTTTTTCTCAAGTTCACCAATTCTATCAACTGATGTCTTTATCCGTCTTGGAGGACGTACATCTTCAAATGATCCAGAACTCATTGATGATCGACTTTGAGAAGCACTTACCCGTGAGTCAATATAGCCATTAGCAAGGACATGACGTCCATGTTTTTTGCCACAGCCAACCTTGTACAGAACATCCGGATCAAGTGGTTCATTCATCACGTCAAAATCTGAACCATGCTTCTCCTTTGCAACTTCAGTATACTTTTCCTGTTAGAAACATTATCACCATGACACAATAAAAGAGAAATATAACCACACAAAAAAAATAACTGATGCAAGTCTATTATTACCAAGATTTCTTGTGCCCGATCATTGCACAATACACCATTTTCAGATCCATTTCTACACGCTACGTATGCAGCCAAATCAGACACAGGTCTCTTCTCTTTCTCCGCCTTCATGATAAAGATACTTTGATGAAGCAACATTTTATCAAGCAATAAGTCATACAGCAGGAAGGTAATTTTTTTACCATTTTTATTTTGTAACGAGGAAAGGCACAACTTCCCTGACGATGTGCTGGCCCACTCATCAAGGATCTTCGTCCTCTGCAACTATTAGATTTCTCGTGCCATTCATTATTGCACCATTTTTGTCGCACAATTTGAAGCCAACAATCAGAGTAAGGGGCTGCCCAGGATGGTATTGCCTAATTGACATAGATTTGAAAAAAGAGAGAGTAATAATTACTTATTTACAGATTGAGGAGTATCATTAGAAAATTTGAGACCTAGCAGCTAAGTATCATTAAGCAAACAGAGACCTAGCAGCATAGCAGATTTCAAATACTTGTTACGGTAAGCGGCCATTTAAACTTTGCAGCTCTAAATATGACTTGCAACGAAAATAGTCATTAAAGAAACATGGACCTAGCAACATAGCAGATTCCCTACTCTTAAATCTGATTTGAAGCATATACATTTAAAATATGATTGTTGCAGTAAGCAGCCATTTAAAATTCTCAAGTCTTTTAAGTAGAAACAAGTGAATTACCTGCATATATTGAGTTTCAGTCAATCTTATACCGCAAGCTTGCGTCCTAGTTATTTTCTCCTTTTTAAATCGTGCATAATAAAAGACCACAACTGTTTTACGCTCTTCATAGTAAAGTTGTCCCATCTTGTTCTCGATAACTTTACGCAAAACTCTCCTAGCCTCCTGCTCCTTCCGTGCTTTTTCAGCTTCAGTATCTTCGATATTAGTTGCCCATCGATAATATTGCTAGGAAGGACATGCATAACAGTAGAAAAATACTCATCAGTTATTGCTAAGATAGCAAAAATAATTATCCAGGAAAAGCAGGTAGAGATAGCAAAAAATTACCTAGAATCTTTCCTCCACCCGCTCTAAACAATTGTTGTATTCAACTCCATGCTCATCAGGAGCATCTGGAGCAGCAGCATAATGCTCCCATATCCATGGAGGTTCTATCCTTCTATTGTAGTTGACAAGCCCAGCGAAGCATTCCTTTAAAAGTAGAGTGACAACACCACTTGGATTTCTACGCTTCTTGCCCCCTCCTAATTCAATCCAATGGCTATAGATAAAATAATTAACAGAGACAAGAACACAGTCAGCAATATAGTATGATTTAACAATATAAAGTATACAAAAGTTATACATAGTTCACCAATATATTGTAGCACCAATAAAAGAATTTTTGTGACCCTAATTCTGCAATATAAACATGTACAACCGTTGCAGCCTAGGTAGAAAAGGCAAATAGCGAAGGACTTTCAAAGGCACAGTTAGCTGTTTTTTGTTACCATCACCACTATCCACCTCAATATACCTAGAGCTGCCACACTTAACACAATACTTGTCGTTGGCATGCTCATTCCTAAATAGCATGCACTGTTTTGGACACACATGTATCATCTCATATGGCATTTTAAGTGCGCTCAATAATTTTTTTGACTCATACATGTTGGAGGGCAGCTTGTGACCATCTGGAAGAAGGCTGGCAATAACTGACAAGAATGCATCAAAACAAGCAATGCTTATACTAAACTGAGTTTTCACAGCAAGTAGACGTGTAATAGCATCTAGTTGGGACACTTTGGTGTGACTATGCAATGGTTGGTTCGAAGCAGTCAGCATATCAAAAAAAGCTTGTGTGCTTGGCTCTGGTTCTTCCTCTAAAGGTATCTCAAATGCATTGCACACATCATCAACCATTTCAGGAATCCTATTCTCATTGTAACCACCCCAATCATTATTAGCGCTGGCGTAACACATCTTATCGACTTTGGCCACGCTCACCATGGTGTAACCACACGGTGTAGCCTGGTGTAAATCCATGCTTGACCAAATGCTCTATCATTTTTGACCTAATTTGTGGTCGCATATTATCACATAGGCTACAAGGGCACATAACACCATAATGACCAGTATCTCTTGCAAAAGCATAATCCAAAAATTCAGTTGTTTTCTCAACCCATTCGGAAGAAATATCATGTTTGCTTTTACGACCAGTGTACATCCAACGACGATCTTCATTCATCCTAATGCAATCGATTGTAACTTATGCAAATAAACCACTAGTTCATCACAAAAAATCAAAGCATTTACAGCAATTTTAATTCAATGTACTGTACCTTGACAGAGTTGGATTGCCTGGCAGCTGGGGGGGCCTCCAGCGCAGAGCCTGGTCGCTGGCGGGGGTGCGGGGGGGGGGGGGGGGGCACCGCGGGCAGGGGCTCCCGCGCGGAGCCTGGGCGTCGCTGGGGGGGGGCGCGGGCAGGGGCTCCCGCGCCGAGCCTGGGCGTCGCCGGGGGGGGGGGGGGGGGGGCGGTGCCGCTGCGCACGGCTTGGGAAGCTGGACCCCGCACGGAGCGTTGGGGGCCTGGGGGAACGCGGGGCGCCGAGCGGAGCGGGGGGGACGCGGGGCGGAGCGTCGCCTGGGGGTGGCGTCGGCGGGTGGGGGCGGGGGGGGGGGGCGCTCCCGCGGCGCCGGCGCCGGTGTGGGTGGGAGCTGGGGGGGTGGGGCGGAGCTTCGGCGCCGGGTGGGTGGGGCGGCGTCTGGAGTTTGCGAGTGTGCAGGTGAACCCTATACGTTGCCTGCCGCATGTGTTGGGCCGCGAAAACAAAAATTTCGTTAGCTTCAGCCCGCGGAACGAAATTTCGCCGAGTTAGAGCCCGCGAAGAGAATTGTACCAAGTGAAAAGTCTATACCGAGTGTAGTAATTTGAAAATTACTTCAAAAATAATTTTAAAAACAATTAACAAGGAAAAATAAGAATTAAATAATACATGTACTAATATAAATGCAAAATGTAGCTTACAAAAAATTGCTGCAAAAAAATCAAAATTAAATGTATCATCTTATTGAATCATGAGGTGTCTTTGAATATGTTCATGAAACTACTCACTCATATGATTACCAAATCAAACAATTTTGAGATAACTTTCGATTTTTATCAACTAATTTTTATGGGGACATTATTACAACATGAATTGGTAACACACAAAAAATTATAATATTTTGAAAATATTTGTGTATTACTAAATTTTTGAAACGTTTGATGACAAATTAAAACCTATATAAGAGTATACAAATATATTAATTTTTAAATCCCACTTGGAATGAAAGTAGGTACATAGTCGTTGTCCTCATATATGAATTTTGCGGAAAGAAGTGATAAGTATTTATCATGCTTGTAGTACAAATTGGAACTAAATACAATAATTCAAATAAAAGTGTTTAAATTTGCAATAATAGGAAAATTTCTTAAAAATTTACAAAACTTGGATACATTTCTAAACTCTCTGGACCATGCTACACAAAAAATATTTGAAACCATTTGGATATAAAATTACTTCTACATATACCGAGTGTTATACCTTTACCGAGTGTTAGGGAAGGAAGCACTCGGTACATGGTTATATCTACCGAGTGTGCTGCCTTTGCCGAGTGGCTACACAAATAAACACTCGGTACATATCGGCTGTCACGTTACCGCACCGTTAGGAGGTCATTGCTACCGAGTATCAGTTAATGAGCCGAGTGTGTACAAAATAGCGCTCGGTACAGACGGACTTTGCTGAGTGGTGAAACGGTTTGCCGAGCACACTCGGTAGACAGTGATCTGTACCGAGTGCCAGATAATTTACACTCAGCGCAGACTGAAGCACTCGGTACCTTCGCTGATGTGACAGTTCATGTGTTTGCAATGCTAGAAATATATTTTGTTAGTGTGAACTATGTGTTTGTTAGTATGAAGCTTATGTGTGTTTATGTGAAACTTTTGAAAATTTAAAGTGCAAGTAAAAAGGGTATTTTTGTAATTACAGAAAAAATCTAGGGTTATTTTTGCAAAATGTATTTGGATTAGGGTAATTTCAAAATAAGTGAAATATGTTTTTCTTACTTTATGTCTTGTAAAAAATATATATTTATTTAAAAGCTTCATTTGAAATGTATATGTTGAATTGTGTAAAATAAGGGTATTTATGTAATAAGGGTGGTGAAAATAAGGGTATTTATGTAATTTTTTAAAACTACAAGTCCTTTTATGCAAGTATTTGAATTACAAAAGTAACTTTCAAAAATTACTCAGGACTAAAGTGTAAAAAGTGCAAGTCATCATGACATGTCTATCCAACCATTATGACGAGTCTATCCCGTCATTATGACATGTCATAAATACTTGCATTTAAGTCCTGAATTTTATAAAATTACACTTTTAGGACAAAAGCAATTCAAATCCAACTTTTGTTCAAAAATTCACGTGTAAAAATACAAATTTTGAGTTTTTGAACTTGAGCCTAAAGCAATGTTGTAGAGTTTGAAAAACTCTCCAACTTTCGTTTTGGGCATTTCTTCATTTGGGTTTTAAATCAACGGAAAATTTTGTTTTACAGACAGGCCCTTGCAGTTTTCTATATTTACGCATAGGTCCTTGGGGAAATCTGTTCAACTTTCTCCTCTGTTTTCCTCTCTCTGTTCTTCCTTATCCGGTCTCCTCCTTCCACTGGCGGCACATCCAAATTCCTGGTCTTCCTCTCTCTCCTCCCGGTCCTCCTCTCTTTGCTCCGTGGGCCGGCGGCTGGCGAGTGGCTCGGGCGGCAGCGCGCGGCGCGGGGTGCGGCCAGGCGCGGGCGCGCGCGCGGGCAGCCAGGCGGCCGGCGCGGACGGCCCGAGCGGCGGGCGGCTCGCGAGCGCGGGGCGCTGAGGCGAGCGAGATGGCCCAGCGAGCGGTGGCTCGGCGCGCGGGAGCCAAGGCGGTGGCGGCAGTAGGGCTAAGCGCGCGGGCTGGTGGGCCAGGCGGGGAGCGTCCAGGCGGAGGCAGGCCGGCGGGCGTCGTTGGAGGTCGGTGCTTGGCGGCGCAGGAGCTGGAGGCGGGCCCAGGCGGCGATGGCGCGGATAGGCGGGTCCACGCAAGGAGCGGCGAGCTCAGGCGAGTGCGGGCGCGCGGCAGCTGGAGGGGCGGCGTCTGTGCGAGTGGGTGGCAGCAGGCGGCTCGGCGTGGAAGTGGATGGGCGCCGGGCAAGCACAGCGGGCCCAGGCCAGACGGAGGCGCGCGGGCAGCGGGTGGCGCGCACAGGGACGGCTCGCTGGGCGCGCAGGCGGCGCGTGAGTGGGCCGGGAGTAGGCGATGCGGGTCGGGCGCGTGCGCGCAAGCGAGCGTGCGGCTCGGCCAGGTGCAGGCGGTGGAGTGCTGGCGCGCAGCGCGTGAGCGCGAGCAAGCGGCGGCGTGCGGACGCGCGCGAGCGCGGCAGGTGCAGGACCCGGGCGGAAGCAAGCAGCCCGGAACGAGCAATGGCGCGAGGAGTGGCCCAGGCGCGCGGGTGGAGTAACGCGTGCGCGATGGAGCAGCGCGTGCGCGGTGGAGCAGTGCGTGCGCGGTGGAGCAGCAACACGGGAAGGAGCGGTTGATAACGGCGCAAGCGGCAGGCGTGACGCGGGCCAAGAACGCACGCGATTCGGGCATGCGCGGAAGCGACGTGGCAAGACCAGAGTAAACGCGGATACGGCAACAGAAGAAGGAGGAGGAGCTATGCAGAGCAACGACATGCAGGGCGGCGACGCCGTGACCGAATTGATGTACAGGAAAGTCGCACGAAGTGCGGGAGGTGATGCAGCGCGACGATTCGGGGCGGACCCGCCCAGGGGGCAGTAGAGCCGCGCGTAGAAGACGTCGAAGGCCATTGAGGAGAAAGCAGTGGACGGGATCAGGCGGCACTGTGAACTACTCGTGGAGGATACGGAAATAGCCCCGCTGCGAGCGGGCTTCGGTTTTCGCGGAGGCAGAAGGGTTGAGTGCGACATGGTACAGGACCGACAGCCAGCTCAACTCGTTTCTGCAGGCGCGTGCGTATGCAAAGCAACGGACCACGCGCAAGCAAGATGGAGGCTGATGGTGTAGAAACAGAATGAGAGCGGCGGCCTTGCGAATGGTTGCGCAAGTATGCCGGCAGTGCACGCACCAGAGCAGTCCGGTCAAGAAGAGTTTCTTCTTGCGTGGGCAAAGGAAATTCAACTCGTGAGCAAGGAAACCCTGATGCCGTGGAGGAGTCAACCTAGCGAACCCATTCGGCTCCATCGTCTTACTCCACGATCCACGACATCCAGCAACTTCTACTCTTCGTCACCGTCGAGCTCTTCTCTTCGCCAATTTTGTTCACCACGGGAATTCACTTTTTACCCGTTCTTTCTCCACGTCCGAAACTACCCCAAGGTTTGCCCTGATTCGCTGAATCTTCTTAATGCCGGCGACTCGTTTGCCGGAATATCGTCGTTAACTTCCTGTTATCTGTTTTCCCGACCAGGGACTTAATTGTTTTGTTTTAGAAAGTTCTAGGGTGTTATTTATAAAATTTCCACAACTTTCCTTATTTCAAATCATTGAACTTCTACAGTTCATAGTTTTTCATAAGAAGTTCATAAAAATACAAAATCAGTTCTGTTCGAACCCTTAGGTCAAAATCTACAAATTTCATGTTGTGATCTTGAATTGAAAGTCTTAATTTGTGGTCTAGGTTAAATGTTAGGAAATGAATGCTTTGTTTGTACCTTATATTGTATGCGTGTGTTATAGTTAGAAGATAAATTGTAGGGTGTATGTTTTAAGTGGAAAAGTGTAACAGTTAGTTAATCATGTCACCCTAGTGCTCATATCCTTGCCGTCAAGACGTTATCCTTGTCTTGATTGCCGTTTCCTTAAGTTTCTCTTCGTGTAAAGGTCTTTGTTAATTCATGTGCATCTGTTACTTAGCTTATACATCTCTGCAGCTGCATTTCAACATCAGCTTTTGGTTCAGCCGCTAAGCATCCGTTTCCTTAAGTCTATGACGTTCCTGTGTAACAGCTAGCAGTCGATACTTCTACCATTGGCTGATTAGCTGACACGATTATTACCTTTCTAGTGTCGGCTACTGCCGATACAGTTCTTTTGTTCTGTCCTACATCGACTGCATATAGTCGATGTATCAAAGATGCACACACTCTTAGGATTCTTGCTTTCGGCCGACCCAAGCCGATTCTAGTTGCTCTCCATATCGGTCACATAGAGCCGATCGATCCTTAGTTTTCCCATCCATATCCACACACCTCTATCAGCCGATTTATCGACTGAGAGATCGGCTATCTATATCTATCGGTCATGTATCCTCAACCACACTCCCATCGGCGGTACGTCACTCAATTGTTGTGCTGACGTAATCGAACAGATGCAACCACCCCTAGTTATCTAAGATAACACTTAAGCACATCTTAGTTAAGACCATTACTTTAGGAATCATCCCTCTGCTAAAGTAATCGATGCTTTCATCGATCAATTAGGAAACCGATGCACCTTTCCATCGACTAAACCTCTATTGTTTCCAATCGGCTCTATTGTAATCTTCAACGAGTAGCCGATTCTAGTTAGTTGTTCCCCTAAAGCTCTGTCTAAGTTTAGTTTTAGATCTTTTTGGTTGTTAGGTGAGTAGTATATTAAATGAGTGTTGGATTGCAACTTTATTGTGAAGTAAGATAGTTTTATGTGCACACTTTGAATGTAATGTTACATTGCATGTAGATACGACTACTTCTGCAGACAGTACCTACAAGATCTCCCCGGAGTCTGCAGAGAATGTTTCTGAAGACCAAATGAACGTCACCAAGGGATTAACTGAAGCCCCGAACCAAAGTTAGGAAGATATTGACATTTCTAACTTCAGACCCACCAATAAAGGCAAGCCTCGGACATAACCTACTATTTTATTACATTGCAATCTATATCTATTTACGTATTCTATGCATTAAGTTCTTAAGAATTGCTTGAAACCCTAGATGCATAAATCCTAGGAACCAATGTATTGCACCTGAGGTCATATCGACTAGATGCTCTGCTAATAGGACCGGTAGAAGTCGGGTGATTTCCTGTCACTCGCGCGATATAGGAGTTGCATGTTTATATTTCTGCAACCACTATAAGGATGACGGACAGGGTCATGTGTTGTATCATGACCTGAGGTTTTACCCTGTCTGTTTTGGTAAAAGCTGATAAGGTCGATATGTGTGGTAGTGGTGGCTAAGCGTTTGAACAGTACTAGCCACATGCCGCGAAATATGGTAAAACGGTAAGCCTAGTAACCAATCGGCCCGGTAAGTGGACATACCACCCACCACTCGATCTTTATGTTATGTTCACACGCACCGACCTGTGGGAGTACGTTCTGCATGGCAGACAGGAATACGGGTTTTGTAGTCGCGCTACAGACGTATGTCCTGCACGAGTGATGTGCGTACGGTCCTACAAGTCGCTTGTGGTGGCCTGTCCACGAGTCGGAATGAAAGGCAAACGGTTGCTTCGGAACGCCCTGTTGGTATTCCAAGCGTGTGTGTTAGGTTTACCTTGCAAGGTTGAATCTCGATTCAGGAATCATCCGCCTCTCACAATGTATGAGATTGCTTATCCCTTTTACCACATCGAGTAAAAAGTGTAATTGTTGAAGAAATAATCTTGATGGATGATAATATCTATATTGCTTGTTTAGTATAGGTGCTTACCTAGAATGGCTAATCAAACTAGAATCTGAAAGCTAAAACTTGAAAATAGGTTATATTCTTAGTTGCTTTTCAGCTGAAAATAAACCCAAAGCCTCTACAATGCCTTCATGAGTCTAGTTACGGGCTAAAGTATACCCAAACCCGGGTAAGCCTTGCTGAGTATTAGTATACTCAGCCTTGCTAGCTATATGTTTTGCAGGTAATATCTTGAAGACCCTACTCTCCCCTTGCCTTGGCCCTGTGCTCTTCCAGAAAGTTGGTCCGTGGAATGGGATCCGTCCCCGACCAACATTGGGTTACCGAGGGATGTCAAGCCTGGGCTTAGCTTGACATCCGTCTTAACGACGTGTTGTAATCGTCGCGTATGTTTTCCGCTGCCAAAAACCATAGCTTTAATGGTTTGTAATCTTTTCTCTAGATTTGAAACTTCATACTTCTCTTGGAAACTCTTGTAATGTAATTCTCTGTGATGTAAAATGTGATGGTGATTGTATCTCTAGACTCACCTTCGTGTGAGGTAATCTTATTTGATCCTGAGTATCGGTGGTTTATCGGGACGTTACCTGACAGGCCAAGGGATTATACCGTTTGAAGCACATTGGAGCCCTCGGAAGTGGACTCGCGTACTTGAGCCGGTATAATTCAGGTTGGTTCTGCCACAGCTGATTCTGGTAGTGATTTGACAGTACAGGACTTTCAACGTATGGAGTAAAACAGGACATGGGAGGTAAACATACATGCAGTCGTAGTTATTTCAGAGTAGATAGCTTTACTAACGTCACTTGAAATGTGACTAGCAGTGCTGCGCCCCACAAGGCCCCAACCATGGTTCAGAATTTGAATTATTAGGACTCCTTTGGGTCGAAGCATTATTGTCAATAAGGAATTTTTTTATGAGGACAAACCCTAATCCTTTGGAAATTTTCCTACAAGCGCTCGCTTTGGAACGAACGAATGAGCTTTGGAACGTCACTTGAAATTTGAACTAAACACCCCCGCACATTAATGACATGGAAACAATATACATGGATATTTACATAAAACTCATTTCTCTTCTTTAAAGCTTCATAGCATGCCATAAAAAAAATGCTTACATGATGACCTATTAGATGAGAATCAAATTCCCGTTATGGTAGCCTTAACGCTGATCACGGGACAAAATGCTTAACCCTAACAAAAAATATATCAGCATGGTCAGAGGAGATTTCACGTACAGTACAAGAGAGGCATGTATGATGAGGGTTTTAGTGTAAACCCCTCGTCATCAATAGATGGCGTGCTCTTAATTCCTCAGTTTTAAATATATGATATTTAGAACAAGCTTATTAGTTCAAAATAAAGAAACTAACAAGTTTGTCATGCTAAACGCCACATATTTAAAAATGAAAGTTGTACTAGCTAGCCAAACCCTGTATCAACCACACACGACACCTCAGCGACCCACTGACCTACTACATTCAAAGTTGATTACCAAAACTTTCTTAAACAAGGAAGCCAAGCAGCAGCCCCAATGCAAGACACATGATTGAGTGCGCTAAAGCTTCTTTTCCTTTTCTAGCTAGCCTCTGTGTTGTGCGCTTACCAAAAACATGACATAATCAAATTGATGAAAAGCTAGTTAAACCTTTTTTCGGCACTACTGCAAAGCTTTAGGCGATCTATGCGTCCTAACCGTTGCTGGAGTATATATGCACTGACTAACGCGAATAGCAAATGATGTGGCACATGATGACTTGTCAATGCGTCGTCACTTGCGTTGCTCCACGTAGGCGTAGTCCAGTTCCCAAGCTCATGACACGTGCCAGGTCGGTAGGCATGTGTGTGATGTATCTCCAGGTTGGGGTATATGATAAGAAGGTTTTTGCTCAGTGTGGGCCTAACCTAAAAGATTAGTGCGTGGGTGTTCCTTTTCTCTAGATTGAATGACGATACAGCAACCGCAATTATTCAGAGCTTATTGTGCGCTTACCGAACTAAGATAATCTGAGAACCTAATGCATGGACTAATTTCTTAAGGATTCTAAATAAGTGTTGCAGCATAGATCGCCACGACATCCACGTTCTCCTCTTCTCCTTTTTTGTTCATCATTTTGTTCGGTTCACATCATTTCCGGCGGGAACTCATCCGTATGTTTGTCAATTTAATTAGTTATTGTTTTCTTCTACACATGAGCAATTAATATAGGATCACCAGAATATTGGTGTCAAGTACTAATAGCTTAACCAACCCATGCTTAACATTAAGATTACCAGACTGTTGTGTAGTCATATCCAACATTGTAGGGAAAAAAGGTGCTTTATTTGAAGCCACTACGATGCCTAAGAGAGTTTAGTGGTCTTCATCACAACTAATCGCTTGCGTTCATTAACACTTCCATGCTACTTAGGTCGTTTTCCCACACAAACCCTATCTAAGTGAGTGAGGCGCCCTAATTGTGTAGCACCAATATAAAATAACTTATCTCCTCTATCCAATTTTCCGCCTTTTTTCTTTTCTTTTCAAGAATTCCGTCCGGAACCTAACCAAATCCATTGTTCGCTTTTGTCTATCAGCAGCTGGCCCATTCAAGGATAGAGCTAACAATGGCCACAGAGGAATTCATGCATCACGTACAGATTCAGAATTTCACAAGCCTAGGAAGATGGTCTCCGTTGCAGAGTGACCTATAGTGAAACATGAGTGAGTTCCACATGACAATGCATGCATGACAATATGAGGATAAGTCAGTGCCATATATGGACATGCAATAATACACACTCGTGGCTTACGAGTGAGAACCAAGTGTAGCTCCAGTATGCACAATGGGTTTTTGCCGAGTCACTCCACATGGTTTTTCGCATTTACAGTTTTATTGATAGACGCACGGTGTGACTGCTGATAGCCAACTGTTATGATTGTTTCGTCAATTTTAAGATCTATTATTGGCTCATCCTCTAAAAACTTTCATAGGAAGAAAATATGCATGTATTAGTAAGCCTACGTGAATGGAAACATCTTTGTTTGTACCATTTTAGAACAAAAAACCTTTCTCGATAAGAAAGACCGGATCCCTCTCTTTCCTTAGAACTCGAACCCAGATGAATAATAGTTTCACCACAATTAACTTAGCCTAAATACCTAATGAGTGCAACATCCGGATAGCGTCATTTGTTCCTGCCAAAGGTAGTATCATTATCAAAGCCCTTGAACAGACCTAATAAGTAGACATTATATCTTTTTTTTTGCGGTCGTAGCACCGTATATGTATACGCTCGATGATTATTGCGTGACAACAAGGGCAGCAAACGAGAATGTTGAGCATGCATTCCTCGCTCCGCCAACATATTGGGTCGTAGGCCGTTGCACAGCCGGTACGTCCTTGCGTGTGCGAGGTCGGTAAGCACCTTCACTACCTTGAGACGACCGTGGCCTAACACACCAGCTTCTCCTATGGCACTATATATAGAGGCCAGATGGTCGCACTCCTAAAGCAGGAGCGAGAAGCGCATCAGCCTAGCCAGCTGAACCTAGCTAGGGCTCAAGCTCGCCACTCCACCTCCATCTCTCCATCCTCTTGCTAGTTGCTACACTGCCGTGAGGCCGCAGGACATGGAAATGGCTACGGCGAAGGGGACGCGGGACGGGCCTAGTGCCCCAGAGTGGCTGGTGACGGTGCCGGAGGGCGCGTCGGTGGCGGTGGAGCACGAGGCCGCCCGGGGCGCGCGGGCGGCGTGGCTGGCCTCGCGCGCGCTCGCGTTCAGGGACATGGTGCTCGGGTTCGGCGGGCGGGTCTGGAGGATCGGCGCCGACGACCCCAGGCGGGCGGTGCACGGCCTCAAGGTGGGACTCGCCCTCGCGCTGGTCTCCGTGTTCTACTACACCAGGCCCCTATACGACGGCGTCGGCGGCGCGGCCATGTGGACCGTCCTGACGGTCGTCGTCGTCTTCGAGTACACCGTCGGTGAGTTTACACACGCCACATGCATTCAAGAACTGGTCATCAACATATATACACTGGCCTGACAAACTGGCTACATGCATTGGCGCGTGTGAGTGCAGGTGGCTGCGTGTACAAGGGGTTGAACCGAGCCATCGCCACGGCCAGCGCCGCCGTGGTCGCGCTTGGCGTACACTGGATCGCCAGCAAGTCCGGCGACAAGTTCGAGCCGTTCATCCGCAGTGGCTCCGTCTTTCTGCTTGGTACGTGTTGTATATACCAAACCAAACCATGATCGAGTACGCGCATGCAGTATGACTAACACACCGCGAAACTTGCAGCGGCGATGGCGACGTTCTCGCGCTTCATCCCGACGGTGAAGGCGCGCTTCGACTACGGCGTCACCATATTCATCCTCACGTACAGCCTGGTGGCGGTGTCGGGGTACCGCGTGGGCGCGCTGGCGGCGATGGCGCAGCAGCGGGTGGGGACCATCTCCATCGGCGTCTCCATCTGCTTCGCCACCTGCGCGCTCATCTGTCCCGTGTGGGCCGGCCAGGAGCTGCACCGCGCCACCGCGCGCAACATGGAGAGGCTCGCGGGCGCCGTCGAGGCCTGCATCGAGGACTACTTCGCCGCCGCCGCGGAGGCTAGCGGAGTCAAGCAGCCGTCCTCCAAGGTGGAAGGGTACCGGTGCGTGCTTAACTCCAAGGCGTCCGAGGACTCGCAGGCCAACCTGGCGCGGTGGGAGCCCCCGCACGGCAGGTTCGGCTTCCGCCACCCGTACGGCCAGTACCGGAACGTCGGCGCCGCCATGCGCCACTGCGCCTACTGCGTGGAGGCCCTGGTCGGCTGCGTCCGCTCGGCGGAGACCCAGGCGGCGGCGCCCGGGCACGCCAGGCGGCACCTCGCGGACGCGTGCACGCGGGTGGCGGGGCTGTGCGCCAGGGTGCTCAGGGAGGCGTCGGGCTCCGTCAGCGCGATGACGACGTCAACGATCCTGGACCTCGCCGTGGCGGACATGAACGCCGCCGTGCAGAAGCTGCAGGCCGACATGAGGGCGCTCCCGTCCACGCTGCTGCTGGCCGAGGCGGGGTCGGCGGAGCCCGCGGCGTCTACGGCGCCGCTGATCATGGACGCGGCGCAGCTGTTCACAGTCACCTCGCTGCTGATAGAGGTGTCCGCCAGGATCGAGGGCGTTGTGGACGCCGTCAACACGCTGGCGAGCCTCGCGAGCTTCAAGTCAGCAGATGAAGAAAAAGCCTGTACAGTCCGCGACTAAGGCGCAGCGGAACCCGTGATCAACCCGGACTCGGAAGAGTCGGGAGGTACTCGGACGATGAAGGCGCTTGAACAGGCTTGACCAGTCAGGTTCTGAGTCTCTGACCACCAGAACCAATTCGACGAGACTCGAGGCGGTCGGCCGGCTGGGCAGATTGTCATCCTGGCCTAATCGGATGAGGACATGAGGTTCGCGGGTTTTGACCATGCAGTAATTAACATCCTCTAAGGCCTTGTTTGGAAACATGATGATCCCCTCTAATCCATATGTTTTGGAGAGTTCAAGTACTAGTTACTTCATTTGTAACTCCAATCCATATGTATTTAGGAGGGAACTGATTGCCTGATTTATTATGAAAACAAGCCCTAAAGGAGCCCTCACTGTTCCGGCCTATATCCAAACAAGCCCTAGCTCGCGGGATCAAGGAATGAAGGTGATTGGGAAATAAAAGGTTGCGTTGTCGGACCAGTTATAAATACTTGATTATCTGCCACGGAGAAGTTCATGGCGAATAAACCTCCTGCTTTGTTTATCATGACTCATGAGATCAGCAGCATATCATTTCTTCCATGTTGTGCATATATATGTAAAACAAACTGAAAGCTGATATTCTTTTAGTCGAATTAAAAGTGGGATTTTTGTACTCCATGATGGAGCACGAAAGTAGCAGCTAGCCGATCAAGTAAGCATACGCCATGCGTCTTTGTAACATAATGATGAAATGTTACCAGATTTTCTCGGTATGCTTTCCATATGTGCTGCATTACAGCAATGCCCAGCACTGGGAACTCTGCAGCGACGAATGGACTCTCCGTGGTTGCTAATTTCCTATTGCTCTCCCGCCAGTCAGCAAAAAAGGAAGGATTTGAAGTTCGTTGTACTCAGCCAAGTACCTGAAGACAGAAAGGTTCTGGAGCAACTTCGATGGGAAAGACAGGTCGATGACGTACGCACACCTGAAAAACGCAGGGAATGAACCAGAAAGTTTGGTCAGATTGACAGTGAAAGTTTCGTCAGGGTATGCTGTTTGTGTTGATATTAGAACATCAGGCAAAGTGATATGCACATTTGATATGGTGGATTACTTGTCTATCACTTTATTCAATCAGCTGCACTGTATAAGTCCTCTGTGTTATGTGTTGATTTGATGCGATACGCGCTCATTGTGCTACCAATCCATGGAAACTGCCAGACTAGCTAGGTGACACTCAGAGGAAACTCGGACTAGAAATGTTGTGTTCGGAGTAATCATATCCTGGCCAAAGTGAACGAACATGTGCAGATTTTAGACTGAAGCTGATGCATTCAGGATAATTCAGAGCTAAGTTTTGTTGGCAGAGGCCTGCCAACTGCAAACAAAACCATTTGTAGGATTGAACAAATGCTTGTTTTGCGCACTTCCCGGGACCAATCTTCTGCTGGATGCATTGTTGGCTCCAAAATTTCTCCACAGTCCACGATACATGATAATTGACATGATACTTACATTTGACAAGATCAAGCTGTTGGCTGTCTGTGTGTGGCCTTTTGAGCCATACAAATTAACATAGTAGAGGTTTCAGAAAATTGGAAAGATGGTTCGTGTCCAGCTGCTAGTAATCTTCCTCTTCTTCTTTGCATCTTGTTTTTTTTGAATCGAGGTAACACCTCATTTCCATTACATGAATTCTCCTTTGCATCTTGACCGTCAGGAATCGCAGATGGGCTTCGCCGCCGCCTCCATGTCTCCGCACCCCTCAACCCCGGCGCAGCTTCCAGGTGCGCAGCGACTGAAGCCTGCGGCTCGGAAGTCCATGGCCGTTTCCTCCTCCTCTGTCTCGTTCATCTCCTTGGGCGCGAGGGGGTTCGGGCGGAGGAACGAGCGCCCTGGCCGGCGGCCGGCTGGGCATGGAGCCGTGGAGGCCGTCCGGGCACCAAGACGGCGAGACGGCTTCGGGGTACAGATGTTTTTGCAGAAGGACCCCTAATGTATAATTAAATATTTACATATAGACCCCTTAATCGGATCGAGACTATTAATCGCGATCCAAATATTTTCAATTAACCCCCTATTTCGGATCGAAATCTTTCGAAAAGTTCCCTACAACGGTACGGCCTTTTGCCAATCACTACCTCCGCGCTTTCTCCCCCATGCCTCCTTTCCTGTCCGGCGACGGCGACCGCAGCCTCGCAGTCGCGAATGGAGTTCCGCTCTTCCTACGGCTATCTCCAGATTCCCCGCAGTTTCTCCCCAGCCGTGCGACCGGCGACGAAACAGCGGCGATGCTCCGCGGCGGATGGCCGTAGCAGGATGCGCCTGCCCGGCGTATGTTTCGTGGGGTATTGGCCGGCAAGGCCTCACTGTCAGAGACAGCCAGTCGCCGTTCTCCTGCACGTCTTCTACTCATTCGCAGGTGGCGATCGTCCATGGATTAGAGAGCTCCAACACCGGAACTGCTTTTGCTATCTCTTCAGCCTTTGCTGAACCTCTCCTAACTGAAATTCATTAATTCAGTTGCCTGTGCGAATCCTTGGTGATCCCTGATTTATAAAGGCTGCAAAGTGGTGATCGCACACACTCGTTATCTACTGTTCCTGGGAGCAATTCTTCCCTTTCTATTCTCTGCCCTCTCTTGTTTCCGATCTTTCACTGGCTTAATAAAGGGAGAAATTTTACAGTGCTTGGAGATTTTATGAGCCGTTGAGAGGTCCAGATCCAATGGTTATAAAGGAGCATCTGGGTTGATTTTGTTGTGGGTTACACTGAGAAGATAACGCTCGTTACTGTGGTCATCGAGAGGCTGGACAAGGCTGTCTAGTACGAGATGATGCTTTCGGGAAGTTATAGTTTTGCAGGGAAGGGGTCTTTTACTACTTTGTCATCGATGCTCGACTACCATCCTTCTTTCCCCGATTGAATTGTTATGTTCAGAGATTCAGATTCAGACTGAACTGAAGAACATATGCGGGTTTCTGGATCGAATTCGATGCGATCAGGACATCTTACAGAGGTTAAATTTGTTTGCAGGCCTTTCCGTTAAGAATTTTTTTTTAAAAAAAGTTTTGATAACTTCAACTTTTTTATATCTCTGATGACAGAAACCTATTGATAGCGAGCCAAAGGAAGGGATTTTCACAAGTTCGTGCTTTCATATCCTCCACGGTATACAATTAATCATAGCTGCATGTGTCATGTGTATGTGGCCTTTTTGGCCAACATCAATAAAGCATCTGTTATTAATAAGCTCACAATTTCACAAATGGAGTTGGTCTGTCCAAGCACATCGGCACAGTCAGTGCAGTGAGACATCGTGGACCAGATGGCGCAGGCCTCGTTGCGCTTTGGGCTGAAATATACCGAGCCCGAGCACGAAGGCTTTGTTAGGAGAGCCCATTTAATAAATCGGGCCCATTCTACTGTATCAGCATTTTTTTTTTGCAAAGCCGCGAAAAAGGCCTGTCCAGCGGCTCGCTCCGATTCGAAATTCCATTTCCCAATTCTCGCAGGCCTCTCGCTCACCAACCTTCCCAGTCCCTCGCCGGCGGGACCTTGGCGCCGCCCTGCCCGAGCCACCAGCAAGCACCACAGTGCACCGTCTCCTCGCATCCTCCATCTCGCGTAAGCACAGAAGGCGGAGCTACTGTTTACCGAGTTACGGTGGAGGGCAACAAACCCTAGCTAGGCCTTCCCGGGAGGGTATGGAGGCGGCCGCCTCCAGCCTCTCGTCGCTGCTCTCCACCCTCCGCGTGGACGGTCCCTGGACGCCGCCGGGAACCTGGGAGTCGGTCACCCCCGAGAGCGGCGCCGCTCGTGCCTCGGGCCCCGGAGGGCGCCCCCGTCAGGAGTCGATCTACGAGCTCGCATCGGTTAGTGTAAGTGAAATCTACCTCCCAACCTACTTAGATTGGGTGCCATTTCGAGCATTTAGCGGGAGTAGAGGCCTAGAGGGTGGGTCGTTTGTTTGGGGAGCTTTTTTTCAGGAGAGTTCTCTGTTGCATTGGACATTTAGTTGTTGGATCCACTACTTACTTAAACTCTGTATTCGTGCCACCATTTCTAGAAAAAAAATTTGAGTGCGGTTACTGTCTCGTATTATGAATGCCAATCTATTTCATGTTATACTGTTGTTGAACTTGGAGATCATCTTTGTTGTGCAGGATAATGCTTTGGTTCGTTTGGCTTTACATGCGCTGTATGGTGTCAAATCATCGTTAGATGAGATCGATGAGCTTTTTGTGCTGTTCTCCTCGAATCCGGCAGACAGGACCTCTAATCGTGTCGCAAATGTCTGGTCACGTTCATCCAGCACTATGTCTGTGGGGCATATTCTCAAATCTATACGCGCTACAGGTCTTGCGGTATTTTTCCTTTGCAAGTTTGTGCACTTTTACCTTATCCAAAATCGAGAAAGGAATTGCGCAGGTAGAGAAAGACATGAATGTGAAGATTCTGATGATAGAGACACTGAGCAGCATCAGCCTTTCAGTCTAGTAAACCAAGCATTTGCCGCAGCAGTTGAAAAGGTCCTCGAGGGCTATTTCTGTTCCTTGAATACTTTACCCGCATCAGTTAAGCTGAGGCGTGCAGCGGACCAATCTGGTATGCCTTCCAAGATTTCAGATGGAGCGAGTTGTAATTCCACTTCAGAAGTCACTCTTCTGGAAGTTTATCTACACACAGAGGAATTAAGAAGGCATGTTAAGTCCCTTGGAAATATTTGTTTCCCTAAGTTTGCAGGTCTTACGTTGTGCCAGGAGGGTTTGAATACTGAAGCAAATGTTGAGTTTGAGAATTTCCCACGGGGCAGCGATTTGCTTTCCTATTTGTATGTCCATCTTCGTGTAAGACATCATCTTACGATTTAGGTTTTTAGCACTTTGTTTTATCTGATTTAATCACACTTCTAAATGAAATTCCTAGTTGTGCACTACTTTATAAGTTATATGCTTGCTAATGTCTTGGATTTGCATAGATTTGTAATTGATCTTAGATTTACATATATCAATTGATGTCTCATTCTCATAAAAGTGTATATTCATACTGGATTTACTTACCTGCTAAGTAGGTCTGTTACTGCTCTTTTAAAGTAGGTCTTTTACTAGATGTTCTACTCTCCAAAAATGTAAGTTTATTGTCAGGTAGATGGTGGACCTAATTGCCCTGAGCTTTTATTACTCTGGACTTCTGAAGTGCTCCCAAGCGAATTACATATTCCTCGAAATGCAGCAGGGAGTTTCAAAGGGAATCTATTGAGCGCCTATTTTAACTCCTAAATTTGTTACTTCATGCAATTGAAACTAGATTTGATAGTGCTAGCATAATACATCCCCTTTCTTCAGTGTGACGCCCTTTCCCATGATCATGCTTTGTTTTTGCATTCCATATAGTTGCTCATCTGATTTTGTCATGCCTTCCTATGTATATGCAGTTGCTTATCGGTTTCCACCAAATTTAGTTCCACATTTTGTTTAACTGATGGTCTCAATTTTTGCTGTCAGCTACACAGATCTTATTCTGATGTCTTGTTCATCTTATACATATAACGTACTGTGTTACTATATAAAATGCTGAATGATTTATTTCTTCATTTTGTTTCACCTCAATTTTAGGATGCTGATCCAGTTCACTATGGACTTCTGAAACATCTTTTCATTCGCTCTTGTGAGCCATACTTTAACTTCATTAAGTCATGGATTTACCGAGCTTCTGTCGATGACCCTTATGAGGAATTTCTTATTACACAAACTGAGAATAAGGAGACTCGAGGAGACTCTTCTGACATACTAGATGAGTTCACCCTCTTTCCCTTGAAGGTAAAATATTACTTTGTTGAGTGAAGCTTAAAATATATATTTTTTATGTAATTTTTTCTCATCTGTTAATACGATTTACTTTTTTACATCAGAAACCGAAGTATATGACCCATTGTTCTACATAAATCTGACTGTTATTTATTACTTGTTTCAAATTATATCTAAGCTCAATTTATCATGCTGTGCTGTCAGCAGGGAAGAAATCATGTATCTGCCCCATGTTTTCTAAAGGAGATATGTCATCCTCTCTTGCGTACTGGGCAGCAGCTTCAAGTGCTCATGAGGCTTCTAAAATCATGCCATTTATCTGCTACCGGAGGAGATGCTTATCCCTCCCACAATATTATTCATATGGAGGGAGTTCTCCCATGGTTTTATATGCCAACTGAGTCCTCAATGAATTCATTTACATTCTCAAAAGGTAGCGTGGAGGCAGTAACATGCAAAAGGGATGCTATGTACCAGTTGATGATGGGGAAACTCCAACATTTTTTCTCAAATGTTGAGGTCTAGTCACATTAACTGAATTACACTCTGCTTTTTATCTCCAGTATCTACTTCTCTGGTTTTTTTCTCTAACAGAAGCAAGAACACTTGCCTCCACAACAGTCATGCTGATTTTTTGTTGGGCGATGTATCAAGTCACCTCTTACACTTCATCACCTTTGCTTCTGTTTGCAAATATGCTGACACAAGGTTATATTTCAGGTGATTCCTTTTGATACTGCATCGAACTTCCTACATAAGAAGACGGACCATCTGGCTACATCAATTTCAGATGCTGAGCTGTGCTATTATGGAGACAGTGATACTGCACTAGCTTGCAATATGTATGTTCTCATTTTACTTTTCTTGCATTTACTGTTTGCTGGCCTATTTGGATTGCACAATTTTTACACGAAGCAGTTCAATCCCCCAGAAATAGGGATTTTCCCATGTTTCAAACAAGGCATCAAAGTTGTTGCTTCCACTCATCTTTCTGTATTTCTATGTACATAGCACATGTTGGACGTTGTAACCCAATCCCTTATATAGTCTGATTAATTTTTCCTTATGTTAGGGGTGCAGATGAGAAAAATAATGATGCACCTCCAACTTCACAAGAATCTTCAGATAAAGAGGATCTGTTGGAATCTTCAGATAAAGAGGATCTGTTGGAATCTTCAGAATGCTCTTCTTATACATCTATGGATGATGTTGAAGTTGAGAGTGCTACAGCTTGCGACAATTTGTCTGGTTCCACATCATACTGTACAAGTACAGGTGAAGCAAAATGTTCCTTGGTAACCAGAAAGCTGCTTTCTTCCGATGCCGATTCAGTTCACCATGGGATAAATTGTGTCAGCCCTATTGATGAATGCGAGGAATGTGGCAAGTTGAATTGCAGACATGTTCCTATGCACTCACAGAATACTAAGCATAATGTGGTGCCTGATGCTTTAGACCTGGATTATCAGTATAGCCAGTTTTCACCATTTGACAGGTTTATGAAGAGAACCAGTTGCTCGTCTGAAAAAATGAATTCGGTTGAGGAGTTCTTATATACCAATCACAAAAATTCATTAGAGAAAGCATCACATGGTAATGTAGTTTATCCATTACATTCTGGTTCAGGGCCTTCTAGACTACTGAACAGTAAAAACTATGAGAAGTTTGGTAAGATAAATCAAGCATGGAATACTAGTATTCCTTACAATCTTAGTTTCAACCCCATACTGAAGAATGCAGCTTGTTGTCATACGGAGAGCGACTTGCAACATAAAAGCAAGAACAGGGCACTTGGCAGCTTTGATTTCGAGTCAGTCACAGATCCATGTGAAGTATATTGTGGACGGAACCCGTCCTGCCCAGTTGAGTCTGTAAATGGAGCAGCAACAGTTGTACAGCCCAGTACACAGCCTTCTCAACAGCCTGATTGTTCTAGAAAGATCCTTCAAGCTGAGGCAAGAAGTCAGGCATACCCTACTTCTTCAGAAGAAATGGCAGCAAGAGATAATATTCAGGAAAATGCTTCCGGTGGGGCATTCTGGGAGAAGTTATTACAATATAATGATAAATCAAAAGAAAAAACAGCTGTGGATTTTAATCCACAGTTTGATATGCCCCTTGATATAGTTATTGACAAGTGCATTATACAAGAAGTTTTGCTTCAGTATCCTTGTAGCTTTCCTAATAAATGATTTATAGCTTTTGGTGTTTTAAAGATCCACCATTATGTTATACTACTATTATTATCAGTGTCAGAAAAAGGCTTAGAGTTTCTGGCATCCCTACTACTGTATTCATATTCATTCTGCAGTTGTCTTTAACGAAACCTGGAACTTTTTATTCAGTTCTGTTCTTCAGCCATTTTTAGTGCAGGTAGTTCCAGGTTTAGTTAGGTACGTGGGCTTTATACAGCGATGTAGAGCATCAGAGATTCAACTTAATTAATCACTGAGTTTTGATGTATTATCTTTAATTGGTCTTTGTCTAAGTTGGCCCAGTCATCATTTGCTAGGTAACTAGTAGATAATGTTTTTGTTTTTACCATTGGTCTTCTTTATCAACTGCTTCTGCGTATCAGCTCATAATAAGTGTCATTATACTACAATTTTTAATTATTTTGCTCGAAAATATTGTTGGTGTTTTTTTAATTCTAAACCTTAACCACTCAAATTGCAGCTAAGTTTTCTTCTAATTTTACCCTTTGTCCCTTAACTTTAAAAGATATAAATATGTTAGCAGCTTCACAATAAAGTTGCTTGAGGAGGGTTTTGATCTTTATGCACATCTGCTAGCTCTGCGGCGATATCATTTCATGGAATTAGCTGACTGGGCAGATTCCTTTATTTGTTCAATTTATCATAAGGTAATGTTTGTCTAACCATATTATTCTAGCTTTGTGTTTATCTGTATAAATCCTCTCAACTTTGAACTTCCCCATGCAGAAATGGTCATTTGTTAAGTCTGACCAGAAAAGAGCGGAGATCCAAGGGATTATGGACTTGGCTTTGCAAAGGTCTTCATGTGATTCTGATCCTTATAAGGAAAGATTGTTTATATACATGAGAGAGCAACCCACTGTTTCTTTTGATGCCTCTGCATGTGGTATTAAGTTCATCCATTCCCTAGCAACTATATCTGTGGCTTGATACCTAAAGTTCTACTTCTCAAATTGTACTAGCCTATTCTTTACTGCCAGGTCTTGATTTGCTGGATGAAATCTTGTTGGGTTATAAAGCTGAATGGCCAGTGAATATTGTCATTACAGAAGACACACTTAAAATATATTCTGAAATATTCTGTTATCTTCTTCAAGTCAGGTTTGCAGTGTTTTCACTAACCGAAGTATGGAGATTTCTAAAGGTACCTTTTCTCCAGACGTGTTTTTCTAAAGGTACCTTTAGGAAAAAAAACCACATCATTCAATCCATTTAGATGCACATATAAGACTACTTTGATTTCTGATACTATTTCTTGTTGACTGAAGCAACTATGTTAGATTATTAGTGCCTAATGTTCATGGAAAAAGTGCAGTTGAATGGTCTTGAGTTAAATTTTCTTATCAAGTAGCTACAACGGACATGTTTTTTTTTCTTTTGCTCTAATTCTCATAAGATTTTGGTTTTGTGAGACCTATTTTCTCTGTATGTGAATGCATGACTCTTGTGCTAATCTATTACAGGAGTTAACACAGTTCGTCGGTCGCTCCAACCATAGTACACCTGATGTCTTCAAGAAATTGAACTTTGTAATGAGAGTGAGGTACGCACATCTAGAATCTTTGTAAAACTTTGTGGCATCCAACCACCAGCCTTATATTCCACTTATCAGTTTTATCCTGTCACTGAAGTGTTAGGAACGAAATGCATTTTTCCTAAATTGTTTGATACATTGTTGAATCCTATTGCTTCTGGAATTCCTTTCAAATGCAGTATACATATACATTGGCATGTCCGGGTCATAGTAAAGTTTATATGAAGCTCATATCCAATTAGGCAATTATCCATTCAGTTGCATCTGTTGTAGATATAAATATTTGATTTGCGCTTGCATAAACAAACTTTCCTGTTATCTGTTAGGCTCTGCGATTTGAGTTTATTTTTTTTCTTTGTGCACATTTGTCTAGAACTAAACTCACTACTGATACAACAAGTCAACAAATCATACTGAATGTTGCTAACCCTGTTGGCTTGTTTCTAGTTTCTTGTACCTTATGCACATGAATAACCTTTCTTCCTATAATGGACAGTCATGTGCTTTATTTTGTCAGCATGTTTCTGGCGTTAACTGTTTGTCTGTCTTTCTGTTGTATGGCTTTATTTAGGCATAAAGTTTATCACTTTCTATCAACACTACAGCAGTATCTCCATTGTCATTTATCTGATATATCATGGCGTCGATTTCAACATTCCCTTAAAAATCAGGTATAGCATTTTGATCGCTATTCTTGTCAAACCGTTGCTTCCTGTGTTAATTTTCTGTTCATTAACACAGTTGTGAATTATAATTACTCATATTCTGTTATTGCTTAGGTGAGAGATATACTGGATCTGGAGTATGTGCATATGTGTTATATTACCGATGCACTTGACATGTGAGTGAGACCTTTCCAAAAAAAAAAGGAATTATTTCCTAATTTATGATTCTGGTTACATATTTACATATATTGTTTGATCAAAGGAAGGGAACAACAGCAATGTAGCTCAGCAGGCATCTATTTATGCTTTGACTCTTTAGTGGTGTAATTCATTGCCATCAGCATAATATAAATAATAAAATTACTTAAGTGTTTGTGTTTGGTTACTTAAGTGAGTATCTAGACTTCTTTCACGTAGAGGTTAGATAGATGAATTCATGTGGAGTACCTAATTGAGTATCTAGACTCCAAGACTATGTTTTAACTTGTTAAAAGAAGCTTATTTTCTCTACCTCATTTTCTTATTTTTGTTACCTGTGTATCATCCTATTTAATTTTGATGTAGATATCTACATGAGTATTCAGATTTGGAAATGTAGTAGCAATTTTTGTAGATGTGTCTAAAAAGATCACTTTCACAAGACTATACCTCTAGTTGGTTTTGTAAAATATGACTAGAAAGTCATGACAAGAATCGTGTCTCGGAGACCATATGATGATGTCCACAATGACATTTATTGGGATTGTACTGGATGAAGTATGCCTAACAAAGTACCAATTGTTATCTGATTGATTGTTATATTAGTTTTTAACTGACAATGACATGTTTTTCAGATGTTTCTTATCTGATGAGTCAAAGCAAGTTGCCACGATAATAAAAAGCATGCTGCAGCTGGCTTTGGAGTTACGATCATGTTTTCAGAGTCTTGGTGACACTAGTGATTTATCAGTAAATCAACTCAGTAATCTGCACTCTCTTATAAACTTCTCTCAGGTATTCTCTCTGTTTCATGCAATGTAGTTTGATTTCAAATATTTAGTGGTCTGCCTTGATTCAGGCTTTCAACTCCTGCATGCAAATCGAAAAGCATCTGACTGATCTGGTGATATTAATCGCATGCTATGTTCAAACCTTTTGCCACTCTATAGTTTCTTTGAAAGTATCTATCAAATATGTTCAAAAGTGGTTTGCCATTGGTAAACCTGTTTTTTTTCCTAAGCCACTGTCCATAAATACTGATCTAGATTTAGCTTTTTGATTGTAGTTGCAATGGAATCCCTCTATCCTGTCATGCTGCATGGACACATAACAGATTAACTGGTTTCTTAGTTGCTGAGATCTGCTAAATCTTTGTTGATTGTTCACTATTACCTGCTACAGTGGTTTATAGGGTCTCCATTTTCTCCAAATCTCACCTTGCCTCAAGTAGTCAAGTATCATCTGCTAGTAGGCTGTTTACGGCCTTTAATCTCTGTATGCTTTTCAATGCAGGTGGATGCAATTGGAACAAGGTTTGACAGTAACATCAAAGATTTGTATATTTTGCATTCAAAGTCTTCGAAATATGGGGAGCTTGGTCTTTCCCTTTTCTGGGGGTATCTGAATTACAATGAGTACCATTCTACAAAAAACAGTAAGGATATGGGCAGCTTCTGTTTTTGATAGGACATCTTAAGTTTGAAATAAGTTTTGCCTTTATCTTTGAGGAATAGCTCCTTTTACAACCATCGGTAAGGCCATTGTGATGCATGACTCTGTTTGGGATCTTCTGGAATCAGCTCAGCTTTTTCAGCCGTCCATGGCATAAGTTATAGCTTGTTTGTGCTGGTTGTTATGCCCCTCACGCATCTTCAATTCAGAGGTACACACTGCTGAGGGTTCTCCTTTTAGATAAAGATGCTGCTTTGTATTTCACGTATGTGCGGGTGTCCCTTATATTCCATTCAGCGAGGTAAAGAGACCCGCGCTCCAGACACGATGTTGTAGTTGGAGATTGATTGATGGGTTGAGAAACTATAAGATTGGAAATGTATTTACAATCTAAGGGGGAGTCGTGTAGCTTGATTATCAGACATGGTAATGCTGTTTCTGTGGATTTAGGTGGGGGAGTGAATGTATATAACATTTAGTTCTTGGAAGGTTGGTAATTCTCTATAGTTGATTCTTGCCAGGTTACTCTTGATAAATGGAAGGTGTGATTGGTTGCTCTAGCCTCTTGTACAGTTGTATGTGCTAAAGCAGACTCCTTGTCTTTCTTTCCCTTCCTTTTGTTATTATTAACTATACTGTTCTTTGAGTCGAGCAACCTGTCATAGGACACACTAAATTTCTTGAGTAGAATTGGATTTTGCACTAAGGGTAGTATTGAGCTTTCTTATTCTACAGAATCTTCGAATATTTGAGGCGCACTCGTCTGGGTGTGTATGAAGGTGTGGTTGTCTTTGTAACAATAATAATAAAAAATCTTGGTGGCTCCTAGTTCGAGCTTTGCAATTCAAAGGCATGCTGCTTAAGGCGCCGTCGGTGCGGCGACATCCACCGGTACTGCTTCTGCTGCTGAGGCCCGGCTCGCCGGATGGTGGTTTTTGCCTACTGCGTACTGCCACCAGCCTTGGGAAGCGGCAGCAGGACATCGCTGGATGCAGTCGCGGCAGTGTGCTATCTCGTCGCTGCATATGCCTTTGCGCGGACTATATACTGGTCCGGGCCGGTTCGTCAGACGGAGATACGAGGAGCTATAGCTTCGTGCTGGTGATGCCAATGGATGTCGACTCGTCGAGTTGTCGAGGTCAACACGCTTCTCTCTATGGAAATCACGAAAGCACAATAAGCCGCTGACAGAAGCACGGCCACCAAACTGCATTTCCGTCACCTTATATTAAACGCCCCTGCTGTTGCGTCTAGCGTGTAGCATCAGACAAGTCGTGTCATCGTCCAGACGGACCAATTACTTGTATCCAGCTATCATGCCTGCCGGGACGATCGTACGTCCCATGATGCGTGTGGTGCAGCGACGATCGAAGCTGCAATTTGTAATGACCAACGCGCACGGCGTGCCATGGACTGCTGGTGCTGGACGTCCCTCTCCGGTGAACACACCGGCGGCCGGAGATGAGCTCAGGCCTCAGGGCCAGGGGTGAGGGGTTGCACCTCACATGCCAAATCTGCCGTGGAATCCGTTTCTTCCCTCTCCGGTTCGTGCAAACTGTACAGCAAGCTGCCATTCTACACTTGTACAGCAGGGGGCTTTGACGGACACCGACTACGCTCCAAAAGGGCATCCCGTGTTGTCGCTTGACGAAGTGCTATTGGATCACGGTGGAGTTTAATGTTTTCCAACTACAGCTGGATCAAGAAGTTAGCTTCACGTCAGATGTATGTTTCTTTTTGACTAGGATTGCAGAAATGGCCTTTCTGGATGCGTCCATATTTGGAATCTGCGTACCGAAGTAAGCAGGAATATCTGTCTGCTTAATTTATAGTTTATTTATTCTTCGCGGTTAAATGGCTGCAGCAAAGCTATATGAGACTATGCAATTTTCCATAGTAGACTTGTTGGAGCAAAAATAAACCTTCAAATCTCATCATGGAGCTAATGGTACAGCATCATTATGAGCTAGCCTGCAAAGATGCACACCTCTGAGGGAATTCTGGAAACGATCTCTTTTCAGGGAATCAGATCATTTTCCTCAAGAAAAGGGGAATCAAATCACGTGAAATTGATGTATGCATGGATGCCTTTTATACGATAAGGATGCTTGTAGAATAATTTCTAGAATAGCTCGTTCGGATGCGAGGAAAATAATTGTTATCATCTATTAGGCAAAGCAGTATGACTGAGAAATGTGTTGATAGCTTCCCCTGAAGAAATTTGCAGCATGAAAAATAGAAAATTTTCATATATTATATGAAATATTATGAACAAAAGTTCTTAGGTTTGCTATCGTCACTACCAGACTCCATCACATGATATATAGCCCCTTTCATCATAAACTGCTAGACCCTCATGCTATCTTTTCCTGAAGAAAGAGATGTGCTACTTAGTGATCATGCGTGGGTCTGATACTAGATTACATGTCTTCACATCCACAGACCTTAAGAATGAAGTTCCTTTGGACAGCTTGGGCTAATCGACAAGCATATTTATACTGCAATTCCTCTATTATGAGTAGATGGAGAAATCTGAACGCTAATTGCTGAACCATTAGAAATCCAAGACTTCCCTCCTTTCAGTTTAGACTTTAGAAGCAATGCTAGCTTAGTAGCTCATCTTGATGAAGTCATATAGTTCCTCTATGGAATCAACCGTGGCCTTGAAATTTTACTAGACAACGAACATAGATCAAGCAGATCTTCTGCTACACTTCTGAAACCGAAGAAGAGATGCTCAGAAAGAACCATTCAACCTTAGAACACTTACCAAGGTAGCCTATAATGTTTCTGGATTTTTTTTCCCTGAATGAAGAATACATGAGTGATATTGGTTCGGCTCACATCGCATCCGCCAACAGACTGAAGGACATGAGCCGGAACAATACCACGCCATGTCGTCTTCTTCCTCCTCCATCCTCCCGCCATAGATGCCTCCTAGTTGCCTTCCTGCTGCCTGACGGCCTGAGCGCCTGGGATGGCCTTATACCTGTAGACCTGAAACCGTGTTCTCTGCTGATGCCTAAGTGGCCATGGCTTGGGTTTTAATAGGGAGTGGGTGGCCTCCGCGGTGAAGCCACGTATTAGCATATTAGCATCCTTTCCCTTCTACTCCTGGCATTATACAATTACAATTAGCTCCTGGATCTGCTCAACCTAACGGTCCAGGGACCATTTGGATTGCTGCTCACTGCGCTTGTGATCTGATCTGCAGCCTCCATTTTTCTGCTGCTGCTAGGCTTATTCTATCCCTCTGTGCTACCTACTACATTTGGATAGCCCTGCAATCCTGCTACGTACGTAGATGTTCATTTGCAGCCTTAAGAGTTCATTTTCTACTCTCTAAACTTTAGATCCATCACATCAAAGATCCATCACATCAAAGAGAATCTTACTATTTAGAAGTATTAAATAAAATCTGTTTATAAAACTTTTTACACAGCTGGGTGCTAATTCGCGAGACAAATTTAATGAGCCTAACTAATCCATAATTTGCCACAGTGATGCTACAGTAATCATCCGCTAATTATGAACTAATATACCTCATTAGATTCGTCTCGCGAATTAGCACTGGGGTTCTTTTTGATGTGACCTCTCTAAACTTTAGATCCTAGGAAACGAATACACCCTAAATAGTAAAGCCGCTAATTTAGAAGGTCCCTGTTGAGACACACATTCAGTACATAATCTCTGGGAAATGTTTTGTTTTTAGTGCTCGGTTATGTTTCTTGCAAGAACGTTAGGAAGTCGATCTGCCTGCATCCTCTCATAACCCTTTGACATCACAATTATCGGTGACGTTTCTCAAAAGATTTACTAATTGGTGATGTGGTAAGTGGCATGGTACTTTCATAGGAGATCCAGTATCCAGTCCTGTACCAAACAGCTTACGCCGAGCACTTGACCTGATCGGTTTCACATTCAGTTTTCGTACCTAAACACCAGCTCGCGTCGCTATTTCGCGCCCATTCTGAAGCTGCCAACTAACCACTCTGTGTGCGAAGAGAGATTGCCTCCGTCCTTTCTTTCACACAGGGAGCCAATATGCGGCCAGATTCGTAGGTGACACACAAATCAGCAACTTCTAGGTTCAGAACTTCAGATGGCAGCATGCCAGCATCAGTGTCGAGTTTTTAAAAAAAAGGATAAAAAATTAAATTTGAAAAAGAGTACCGCTTTGAAAATTTTCGAAAAATGGGTGCCTCCCGCCCGATCAACGGGCGGGAGACGACCTCCCGCCCATCCAACGGGCTGGAGGTCTGAAAATTTATCCCCGGCCCCTCTCGAGGGCCTCTTCGTGAATAAAAAAAAGTTTCTTATTCGCGAAGAGACCCCTAAGGCATCCCGCCCGCCCAACAGGCGGGAAGTTCCCATTTTCTCATTTTCTTATTTTCTGTTTGAATTCTTGTTTTACATACTATTTTAAATTCATACTTTTTTCAAATACAAGATTTATTCGCCATTCTCTTTTGTATACATATTAAATTTTAATTCAATTTTACGAAGAAGATTACTGTATCTAAAACTCGTATGAAGATGGTTAAACGATAACGTTTTGCAACGTAGAATACAAATATTACGATAGTACGATACATCAACCCATTAAAAATAAAATAGTATCATACAAAAATAGTTTAAATATATAGAGTCCACCGAATCAGGAGTATCTACCCCGCTTGTCCCGGATATCGTGCTCTCTTCGTCCTCCCCCCTAGTCCTAGGACGTCGGCGTATGTGGTCTTCCGAGTACGTGAATGCATCTGGAGCACGGTGAGGACGAGGCGGAGGAGGTGCTGGCGTGAACGGGTTATTCTGGGACTGTGCACCTGGAGCGTCATACGTTTCAGAGGGACCAATGATGTCAGGCCCGGCGCCGCCGCCCACCAACTCTGACCAAGTGACGGAGCCGCCCTCCCAGTCGTCCCAGTCCGGCACACTGAATAGACGACCGTGTGCAGAAGCTCCCATCGACCATGCATGCTGAGTATAGCCCTGAGAGTACGGAGCAGCTGGCGTCGAACCGACGGGAGAGTTTCCTGGAGCATAGGCGTCAAACGTCTGAGGCTCCATTCTTGCAGGAGGAGGTCCCATTGCCGTCGAGTGCATGACTATAAAAACAAACGAAATTAGTCGTGTAAATCAAAGTTGATCGAAATGGCAATTATAAAGGACTTACAGCTGGAACTGGCGGCAGTACCGCTGGAAGCTCCGTGCGGTGCAGCAGAGGTCGACGGGCCTGCTGTGTACACGTGGGCGGACGCATAAGATGAACTGGAGGCCCCCACGTCGTCTCTACCGCGACACGTCAGTGCATGTAACGCTCGCGTCAAATTGTCTTGAATCTTACGAAAGCTGTCTTTGTACAGTGCGTCCGGTACACGTACTCCACGTTCAAGCAACGTGATCTGAGATGTAGCTTCGACCTCCGCGCAGTTGATCAGATCGATCTGCATACGTAATGGGAAGCAGAGTAATATTGTTATCGATCTTTTATAAAAAAAGATTTTAATAATTAAAGTTGCGAAAGACATACCGCGCCACGCTGCGCCTGATCACGGTACAAGGGATACGTGTCTGAGATGGTTGGCTGGTGCTGATGCTCCGCGTCATCAATAGGTGAAAGAGTGACGTACGGACGAGTGCTAGTGAGGTACCAGCGGAGGTATGCGCCGTAAGACGCCTCCGTGTGTGGCTGCGGCTCGTCCCACACATCGTCAGGTGCGTCTAGCCACCCTCCTACGTACTCCTACAGCTTGACAACCCGGTTGACCTCGTTGGCATGATATCCCCTGCGCGAATATCTGTTGCAAATATTTGAAAGATAATATTATTTCATGATAACGATTACATAATTAATACAAAACGAGTTATCACAAACTTACTCGTGTACGGTGCGCGGCACGGCCTGGGACGCTCGAGGTAGGAGAGGAAAGTGCTGTCGTCGCCCGAACTGCCTCATCACTCGCTCGACGCAGTACGGCTCCACGACAATATCGAACACTAGGTTCGCCTTTGTGAGCCAGTACGCCTCATCATGCGTGCAAAGGGAAGACAACCCGTGCGGCGAAGACAACCCGTGCGGCGCACGTGTCTGGACAGCCGCAGCGGTGTACGGGGTCCAGATGACATCCAGTGGCCGCATACGATCAAATTCGGACACGAACTGTGGGTATGCTTTTCGGACCTGATGATATGCCCAGCTTGTGGCAGAACCGCCAGAATTATTCCGGCTCAAGTGCGCTTGTCATCGCTACCCAGGTGATATTAACTTAACACAAACGGGTAACTTTCCAAGTCATGATATTGCACATGACCCCGTCCATCATCCTTATAGTGATTGTAGAATAGTAAGCATTCAACTCCTATATTGCGCGAGTGATATGAAATCACCCGACTTCTACCGGTCATATTAGCAGAGCATCTATGCGATAAGGATTCAGGCACAATACATAGGTTTCTAGGATTCATGCATTTAAGGTTTCATTTCAACTCCTAGACCTAATGCAACATATAATATATTAGTGTAAGATTGCATAATGTAGTAATTTGAAATACTGGGTTATGCACCGGGGCTTGCCTTCTTGAGTGGGGCTAGGGTCAGTGGTGTCAAAGACTTCCGGACTTTGGTTTGGGGCTTCAGTTATAGTCTCGACGATGTTTACCGAGTCTTCAGAAAGCCCGGGCTCAGTTTCCGGGACTAGCTCGTAGTCTCCGTCGTTGAGTGTCGTTGACTCTACATGATATGCAATAATTTGATTAGATGGTTCTCGAGATAAGAGTTTTATCACACAATAAAGTTGCAATCCAACAGGTTAATACACTCAAACTCATAAAGCAAGAGGGTTAAACATAAACCTATTATTGTCTCTCTAATCCAATTACCTTAATTAGTTGAATTAATTGAATTAGATTAACAAGTTTGATTTTTAGTTTGAAATTCATAAAGGCTATATTCTTGAATTTTTGTGGATAAGCTTGTTCCTAGTAGATAAGCTTCTTATGAATTTTTCATAATTTTCTAAAAATAGACATTAGGGTATTGGAATTTAGTTCAAATGTTAGGTTTAAATTCAAATCTCAGGTAAATTGTATTATAAATTCTTGAAAAATTAATTAGGAACTAACTATCAACATATCAACATATGGTAAAAAGATCTAAGCATGGAAAGCTTAGGAACATGTTTGAATAAAATTTAAATCCTCTCAAGCTTGATTTGTACAAAATTAAATTAACTGAAGCTAGGGTGCAGTACCGGTGCTGAAATTTGTACACAAGCTTGTATTTACTTTAAATAGACTACACACCAAAATTCATAGGTAACAAAGTCAGCATGCAAAAGTTACACACAAAACACTCTTTTGCTTGACTTTAAAATAAATAAAAAAGCATTTAGTTTTAAACTAAACTCTAGTAACAAAAGTAGTCGAGTTCAACTTCTAGAGTACAACAAAGTTGGTTTGACCATTTTTGGATTTTTCTACGAATTCCTATAGATTTTACATTTAGCTGATTTGGATTTAGAGAGGGGTGCTGCTTTCTCACAGATATGCCCCTGGAAACATTTGAATCTTCGCAATTGAGTCCCTGGCCGGACTACACAAGAGGTCCGACCGATGCCGATCAAATTCCGGTGAGGGGCAAGTGAGGGGAAATGCTCAGGGACTCACGGCGGTCTCGGGGGTGGCCGGGGTTGGGGCAGAGAGGGACCGAGGCGGCGTAACGACGGCGAAGCCGAGCGAGCGGCGGAGCTCCGAGGGGGGTCGATGGCGTTCCGGTGGCTAGGGTGCCGGAGGGCGGTGGGGAAGTGGTCAGGGAGCTTCCACGTGATGATGTGGTGCTGACGGCGTGCTTGGCCGGGGCTAAGAGGTGGTGGATCGACGGGACGATGGCGAGGCTGAGTGGCGGCGGAAGCTCGAGCTCACCGACGTAGTGGTCTGGTCGTTCCGGTGCACGAGAGCAAGATTGGGCGGGCTGGGGAGCACCAATGGGTGACGGGGATGCTATTTGTGCACTGGATCGGGGATGGGAGGCAGTGTGGGTGGCTGTCGACGGCGGCCAGAGGGTGCGGCGGAGGTCCGGTGAGGCGCGGTGGTCGGGAAAGAGAAATGTTGGGGAAACGAAGTGTTTGAGTGAGTAAAGAAGGGCGTGGAGCAGCTACTGAACAAGCTTTAAGCCCGGGAGAGACACAGCGCGCGCGAGCAGGAGCTGGCGATGCCGGCGGCACGCGTGGCGGCTCGGGCGGCGGCGGCGCGACGTGGAGAGGCGAGGGAAGAGCCAGCGGGGGCTGGGGAAGCGGCGGCGCAGACGCTGGGGCGCACGTGGTGCGAAGAAAGGCGGCGCGGAGGCGGCGGGTGCGCGGCACATGGCCGGCGAGGGCGGCGGGGGCGGCTCAGAGAAGAAACAGAGGAGCTGAGCGCTGGAGGTAGACGAATAGGGTCTATTTGCAATTTCCTAAAAGTGCAAGGACTTTACTATAAAGCCTAAATAACTTTCAAACCATAGCTCAAATGAAAATGTGCCCGAAAGAAAAAGTGTAGAGTTTGGCAAGGTCTACAACTTTGCTTTAAGGTTCAGCTGGAAAAGAGCTAAGGATTGGTAATTAATATAAAACTTGGCAAAGTTTTAAACTTTAATTAAATCCTATTTAAAAACTACACTACACTTACATCCTATGCGTAGTTTCACCTATATTTATGGTTTAAAAGCAAGTTCTTGACTTGTGCAAAACAACCTTCATATGTTTGGATTTTTACCTCCCATTCTCACCCATTTAACACTAAAGGACCTATATTTTTCATAATTACATAAATGTCCTTTTCCCTTTTGCATCCAAATTTGAGCACACATCCACAAGATCAAACATGCACACTTTATACTAAAATTTAGTGTATTATAATCCTAAAACCTGAATGTCACAGCCTTCCCCCCTAAAAAGAATCTCGTCCCGAGATTCTGGAACAGAATAAAATCGAGCGATTAGATTTAGGAGTTGGCTTGAAGGAACTCTGGGAAATTTCGTTGAAGATAGGATTCGGTTTCCTAAGTCGCTTCTTCTTCAGTATGATGGTCCCACTGAATTTTGAACATCTTGATAGTTTCCCTTCTAGTGCTTCTCTCTTTAGTGTCTAGCACTCTGATTGGATGTTCTGTATAGGTTAGATCAGACTCGATTTCGATAGCTTGAGGATCGATGATCTCGGTAGGAATTTTGACACACTTCCTAAGTTGGGATACATGGAAGATGTCATGAATGGCCGCTAATTGAGGAGGAAGTTGAAGATGGTACGCTACGGGTCCATAGATTTCGAGAATTTCAAAGGGTCCGATGTATCGAGGAGCAAGCTTTCCTTTTACGCCGAACCGTTGAATACCTCGAGTGGGAGATACTCGAAGATATACGAAGTCTCCAATCTGGAATTGTAATGGTCTCCTTCGTATGTCAGCATAGCTTTTCTGTCGAGATTGGGCGGCCTTGAGAATATTCTGAATAGTCTTCACCTTTTCTTCGGCTTCAGTGACAAGGTCCAGTCCAAAGATTTTACGCTCGCTGGTTTGTGACCAACTCAAAGGAGTTCGGCATCGGCGATCGTATAATGATTCGAACGGAGTCATCTTGAGACTGGTTTGATAGCTGTTGTTGTAGGAAAATTCTGTCAATGACAAGCATTTGTCCCAATTCTTGTCATATTGAAGTGCACAGGCTCTAAGCATATCTTCCAGAATCTGATTCACCCTTTCAGTTTGTCCATCTGTCTGAGGGTGATATGCGGAGCTTCGGATTAACTTAGTTCCAAGAGCATATTGAAGTTGCTCGTAGAACCGAGCGATGAATTGTGCTCCACGATCAGAAATGATCGTCTTGGGCACTCCATGAAGATGAACGATTTGATCTAATAGATTTCGGCATACTTTTTGGCATTATACGTAGTATGCACGGGAAGGAAATGGACAGTCTTGGTTAATCGATCAACGATTACCCAGATGGAGTCATATCTTTGAGAGGTGTTGGGTAAGCCGACGATAAAGTCCATACTGATATCCTCCCACTTCCAAGAAGGAATGGGTAAAGGTTGAAGAATACTAGCAGTTTTGAGATAACTGGCTTTAACTCTTTGACAGATGTCACACTCCGAGACATACTTTGCAATTTCTCGCTTCATGCGAGTCCACCGAAAATTCTGTTTCAGATCTTGGTACATCTTAGTACTACCAGGATGAATAGAGAATTTGGACAAATGAGCTTCATCCAAAATTTGCTTACGAAGCTTATGGTTCTTAGGTACAATGATACATTCGTTGAACCACAGAACTCTCTCGTGATCTATTCGGAAGCATTTGTACTTTCCTTCTCCTTGGGCCTACTTCTGTTTAATGATTCTGACCCCTTTGTTATGCTGTTGTGCCAGAACAATATTATCCCTAAGCGTAGCTTCAACTGAGAGATGGTTCAAACTACCTTGGGGAATGATCTCTAGATTAAACTTTCTCATCTCCCAACAAAGAGTCTCATTGAAAGCCTCAACAGATAAGCAAGAGCAATGCGCCTTGCAGCTAAGTGCATCTGCAGCGACGTTGGTCTTGCCGGGATGATAGTGTACTTCCAGATCATAGTCTTTGATAAGTTCTAGCCAGCATCTTTTTCTCATATTTAGATCTGCTTGCGTGAAGATGTACTTGAGGCTTTTGTGGTCAGTATAAATATGGCACTTTGTACCCATCAGATGGTGTCTCCAGATCTTAAGTGCATGGATGACAGCTGCGAGTTCAAGATCATGGGTAGGGTAGTTTTGTTCATGAGTTTTGAGTGCTCGTGATGCATAAGCAATTACTCGGTTCTCCTGCATAAGCACACAACCAAGTCCGATTCCCGAAGCATCACAATAGATGTCGAAAGGTTTTGAAACATCCGGTTGAGTCAAGACCAGAGCAGTAGTGAGATGTGCTCTGAGGGTGTGGAATGCATCCTCATATTTCTGATCCCAAGAGAATTTAACTCCTTTTTTTAATCGTTCAGTCATAGGCTTGGCTATGTTTGAGAAGTCAGGAATGAAACAACGATAATAGCAAGCGAGACCAAGAAAACTACGGATTTGATGGACTGATATTGGAGGTTTTCAATCCATCACTTCTTGTACTTTACTGGGGTCAACGGATATACCATCACTGGAGATGGTATGGCCCAGAAATTTCACGGTATACAGCCAAAACTCACATTTAGAGAATTTGACGTATAAATGGTGGTCTCTCAATTTTTGAAAACCAATATGGAGATGATTTGCATGATCTTCCGAATTCTTGGAGTAGATCAGAATGTCATCAATGAACACCACTACGAATTGGTCAAGTTCTTGCATGAAAACAGAGTTCATGAGATATATGAAATATGCTGGGGCATTGGTTAGACCAAATGACATAACCAGATATTCGTAGAGTCCATATCGGGTGGAAAAGACTGTTTTTGGAATGTCACTTGATCTGATCTTGATTTGATGATAGCCGGAACGAAGATCAATCTTAGAAAATACCTTGGCTCCGGCTAACTGATCGAACATAATGTCAATGCGGGGCAGAGGATACTTGTTTTTTATGGTCACCGCATTGAGGGGGCGATAATCTACACATAGCCTTACGCTGTTGTCCTTTTTCTTCATGAATAGGGCTGGACAACCCCATTGTGAAGCACTTGGACGAATGTAACCCTTATCAAGGAGTTCCTGGAGTTGGATTTTTAATTCGGCCAGTTCATTGGGTGGCATACGATAGGGCCTCTTAGATATGGGGGCTGTGCCGGGTTGGAGTTCTATGATAAATTCAATATTCCGGTCCGGGGGCATTCCAGGCAAATCATCTGGAAAGATGTCTGGATATTCATGGACAATAGGGATGTCCTTTAACTTGATCCCTTCTACAGCATAGGCATAAGGATTACTGCATTTCCGTTGTGGAAGATAAAGAATGGTAGCTTCATGATCAGATGAATCTATCTCCACAGTTCGGAAAAAGATATCTAATGATACTCGGTGCCTAGTCATCCAATCCATGCCTAGGAGGACATCCATTCCCTCTAGGTCCAATAAGAGTAAATCTGTTTTGATCAAATTACTACCCAGTTGAATTGGTACCTTCCTATAGATCTGATTTGAGGAAATTTTGCCGCCAGGAGTTGCTATCATATAGGCCTCACTAGCAGGATAAAGATTCAAGCCTATCTTTATTCCATATTTTGAACTGATAAAACTATGGGTGGTACCAGAATTGAAAAGTATAATCACGAGTTGATTGTTGATAGAGAAAGTACCCGTCATTATTGGCGCACCATCGGGGAGTTCGGAGAGAGTGGTGAAGTTCACCCTTCCCTAGCGGACTTGTACCATCTGCTTCTTGCCCTTGACCTTGCTGTTCGGGTTGGATGTCTGCCCTTGGAGAGATCTTCGGGGTTGGGGGCAATCCTTAATGAAATAGGATGGGCTGCCGTAATTAAAACAACGATAGTTGTTGTTTCCCTGGTTGGATGGCGGAAAGATCGGCCGTGGGCTTTGCTGCTGTTGCTGCTGGGGTTGTGGTGTCGGTGGCCAATTAAATTGGGCTTGCTGGGGTGGCCTGGCTACCCATCTGCATGGCAGATTATTTCGGGGCGGCGCTCGGGTAGCAGTGTTTTGAACCAACCGGTACCTTGGCGGTTGCGCCGTTGAGGGTTTAGTGGGTGTCTTCCGTTTCTTTTCTGCCCGGTGGGCTGAGATGCAGTTCTCTTGGGTGATGGCCATATTGACCAACTCATTGAAAGTGTCGGCATTTATCAGATTCAGTCGTTCCTTAAGCTTGGTATTCAGGCCTCGATGGAAACGATCACGTTTGCGGGCATCAGTGTCCGCATGATAACCCACATACTGGCACAAGTGGTTGAAGACTTGTGCATATTGCATGACGGCCCGGGTTCCCTGAGTCAGATTCAGAAATTCATTGAGCTTTCGCTCAATGAGTCCCTCTGGAATGTGGTGCGCTCTGAAAGCGGTCCGGAATTCATCCCAGGTGACCACATGACCAGCCGGCTGCATGGCATGATAATGGTCCCACCATATGCGGGCAGTGCCGCGAAGTTGTTGGGCTGCGAAGAGTGACTTGTTCTCATCTGAACATGGGACAGACAACAATGCGAACTTAGACTCGATGGTGCGGAGCCATGCGTCAGTATCAAGGGGCTCGTGTGCTTTATGGAACAGTGGGGGCTGGGTGCTGAGAAAGTCTTGATAATTAGCCGATGGGTGTTCATCACGACCTCGGGACTGGTGATGACATTTGCCCATCTGAGCCTGCACTAGCTGGTTGAGGAGTTCGGTCTGTCGGGCCATGACCTCTGCTAGATTTGGCGGGGCTGGTGGCGGTTGTTGGGAACCGCCGGCGTGGTCTGGCCAGAAACCTTCCGGGGTTCCACGTGTAGCTCCAACCATCTGAAACAAAGGAGAGATTCATTATCAACCATATTCTTACTCCTATTTTCAGATGATACACTGCGCCCAAACAGATATGTAATTCACATGTTCCATTCAATCAACTCATTCCAAATGCAAGATATTGAGCAAGATGGCAGAACTCGAGGATTAGATTACAACGCAGATACTAGGTGTTCTTAACATCGTTCATCAGGGTGGTTCAACTGCCACGAGTTAAGCTATATGTACACATGCCACATATACTACAACAAGTGGCTCTAAGTCTAGGTAAGCTACTCACGACCTATGTCACACCATTCTACACTAAGTATATCTGAAAGATCGACGATTTAGATGAACTAAAAATCGTCGAGGTTGCCTACGGAGGACTGACTGCCGGAAGAGGAGTGATTTGGCTGAGGATTGGGTTCTGGGTCTCCATGCTCGGAATCGAGATCGGAAACTCCCTCGATTTCCTCCGGGTCTTCTTCTCCACCTTCAGGGGCTACAGGTACAGCAGGAGGTACTAGCTGCTGCTGGAGTTCATCGATGTGAGCATGGGCGTCATTGACCTCAAGGATAAGGTCATGAATTTGCTCCTAGAGGAACTCAATGATCGTGTTGCGCTGAGTGATGATTGCCTCACTCTCATTGATCTGATCCTCCCGGTGAACAATAGCCTCCTCACGTGTTGCGATAATCTCCTCCTTCTCCATGACCAAGGCTTGAAGCTCCACAATCTGAGTGACCTGTCGATCAGCATTGCGATAATGACCTTGAGCTATGCCACTCAACTGACCCATACCGCGACGTAGCAGAAACTGATAGTGGTGTTGGACATTCATGAACCTGTTGGTGCCACGGAGTGTTTCTTCAGCTGAATCTCCCAGCATATGACCATAATAGGCTATCCTGAAATTCCACTCAGAACCACCAGAATCTATTGCAGGGAATAAGCCAATGGGATACCCTGCAACTTCCATGGGGTGCTGGTTGCAGAAGATGTGGATGGCATCAAGAGCTGCAGTCTCGATGGTGTCGACGAGACGATAACCAACCACATCGACTTTGATGGGCTGCCACTGAGAATGGAAAGGATGCTGAGGAATAGTCATCTTGACTCTGCACCGAGGAACTCCCTCTTCTCTATACTCCACTCCATCGTACTGGGGAGGCTCGGTGTAGAAGAATAGACTAAGTGATTCCCATAAAAGTCGGGAAAAAACCCTCCCAGTGCAAGGCATCGGTATGGAGGTGCCCCGCATGATCCCAAAAGAGGTTTGATGGAGCCGCCATCTGAAACAAGAATCCAGATGGTGAGATTTGGAAGAATACTGAAAATCCAACTAAATCTGTCACAAGAATTCTATTAAAACCACACTAGAGGTAAACAACACTCTACTTGTTCTTAAAAGAATATCCTATTCAAGCATTCATTTTCTTTATTAATGGATCACGCATGCACGTACTATTCGACCTCACAACCAAAACAACTGCCGAATATCTTCGAACTTACAGGGTTAATTTCGGTGGCATAACACATACGTCTCTCACTAATAACTAGTTGATAAATCCTATCCGTCTTAACCTATTAATCATGGTTCGTGTACCTGCAGAAAACCATATTCACAATATATGAGCCTTTCATGGCAGCACGACATGAAAGCGTCCTCAAATAGTACTGTTCACTATAGAATCAACATCTATACCATTACCGTCGTACTGACAACGTTAGCATACGTTATCGAAACAACGTATTTACAGGGGTACTGTGGCAGAACCAACCTGAATTATACCGGCTCAAATACGTGAGTCCATTCCTGAGGGCTCCAACGTGCTTCAAACGGTATAATCTCTTGGCCTGTCGGGTAACGTCCCGATAAACCACCAATACACATAATCAAATAAGGTTACCTCACACGAAGGTGAGTCCAGAGATACAATCACCATCATATTTTACATCACAAGGAATTACATTATAAGAGTTTTCAAAAGCAGTACATTACAAACTGCTAAAGTCATGGTTTTTGGCAGCGGAAAACGTATGCGATGATTTACAGCACATCGTCAAGACGGATGTCATGCTAAGCCCAAGCACGACATCACTCGGTATCACCAATGTTGGTCGGGGACGGATCCCATTTCACAGACCAACCTTCTGGAAAAGCATAGGGCCAAGGCAGGGGAAGAGTAGGGTCTTCAAGGACTATACCTGAAAAACATGTAACTAGCAAGACTGAGTATACTAATACTCAGCAAGGCTTACCCGGTTATGGTATACTTAGCCATGTAACTAGACTTATGAAGGCTTTTAGCTCTGGGTAGAGTTTTCAGCTAAAAAGCATCAAAGAGTAGATCCTTAATGTCAACTTTTAGTTTTCAAATTCTAGGTGATTATTCAATCTAGATGAGCACCTATAGCTATTCAAGCATGGTAAAATATTTAGTCAAACATCATCTTCGATAATCATAACATTGCTCTTGTTACTCAATGTGGTAAAGGGGATAAGCAGTCTCATTCATCGTGAGAGGCGGACGATTCCTGAATCGAGATTCAACCTTACAAGGTAAACCTAACTCACACGCTTGGAACACCAAAGGGTCGTTCTGAAGCAACCGTTTACCTTTCATTCCGACTCGTGAATCAGATCCACCACAAGCGACTGCAGGACCATACGCACTTCCAAAGTGCAGGATGTACGTCTGTAGCGCGACTACAAAGCCCGTACTCCTGGTTGCCCTTGCAACACGTATTCCCACACATCGAACATAAGTAACCAGAAGAAGCAAGACGAGTGGTGGGAGGTATGTCCACTCCTCGGGCCGATTGGCTACTAGGCTTACCGCTTACCATATTTCGCGGTATGTGGTTAGTACTTTCAAACACTTAACCCGTACTACCACACGCTGCGACCTTAACAGATTCAACAACACAGACGGGGTATCACCTCAACCATGATACCTCACCAAACTCCCGTCCGGCATCCTTATAGTGATAACAGGAATGTAAACGTTACAACTCCTATATCGCGCGAGTGATAGGGAATCACCCGACTTCTACCGGTTCTATTAGCATAGCAGCTAGTCGGACTCAAGTGCTAACATTCAATACATTGGTTCCTACGAAAATGCAACTAGGGTTTTTCATACAATTCCTAAGAACTTAATGCAGAGATAGATATAAATAACATAGGTTGCAGTGTAAATAAAGTAGGGTTTATGTCCGGGGCTTACCTTTACTGGTGGGGCTGAAGTCAGAAATGTTAATATCTTCCGAACTTTGGTTCGGGGCTTCAGTTAATCCCTTGGTGATGTTCACTTGGTCTTCAGAAACATCCTCAGTAGA